>NC_134558.1:31481615-31798073 GCF_025594145.1 Primulina tabacum | reverse complement strand
ATGCCAATTAAAGCAGATAACTTTCATTACCAAGTTTCATGCTACGATGGGAGAAAGCACAGTGTAGACTTAAAATAATGGACATGTGGTTGTAGGAAATGTGATTTGAGTGGAATTCCATGCAACCATGCTTTATCTGCTATTTTATCTCAACGATTGAATTATTTAGATTACGTGCATAAATGTTATAGTTTAGCCACATACAAACAAGTATATGCTTGTACATTGATGCCACTAAATGGTAGGAGCGAATGGTAGCCAACAAGAACAAGAATTATGCCAGCACTTGCACCAAATTTTGGGAGACCTGTTGGAAGGACCAAACAAGCAAGAAGAATGGAAAGAGATGAAGCTACTGAAACAATGAAGAAAAAACGAAAAAGCAAAGCAAAGACAGTAAGAAATGATCATGAAATGAGGGAGCCATCAACGAACAGTGACATGTAGCATCTAGTGTTATTAAGGGTCACAATAAAAAAAGTCGTACTCGAACTGAACCAGTAAGGCCAGTGGAATCCGTACAAATCAAACAATCACAAGAACATCCTTTAAGCCAACTAACTGAAGAACTTATAAGTCAACCATCATCCAAGTTACCGGTATATGTGTCAATTATTATTTTTCTACAATACCGTCAGAGGAAATGTGGCAAAGAAATGAAATATCTATCATGGAAATAATAGTGTAAGCTAATGTTTTATTTTGTGTTTAGTATTTCAAATATCATATATAATAAAAAATTGTCAATTTGTATTTTATTTAAAAAAATTTACTTTTCATAGGGGAAAGACAAAAATATGTCTCAACCAATTGCTCAAAAAACTACATCAATCTCTCCATCGAGATCTATGGCTCCCCCATCTATGTATGAGCAGTTTAAACAATGTGAAATTCCCACAAATATGTCTAATATAAGGGCATCTACACCATTTGTTGGAGGAACCTACATACACAGTGTCGAACCATGCATCAATCGTTCACACGTGCTTCCAAAGTCAACCACATTTGAAGGAGGGCAGAAAATCATAACAATGTCCAGGCCTAAATAATTCGGTATCTGAAAATGAAAGTGTACTGGCGACAAAAAAGAAGAAAGGAAAGGCTTCTCATAAGTGAAAGCAAATGAAGTGTGAACTTTTTGGTTACTTTTTATATTGCAGCCCTCATGAAGAATATTAGATGTTTTTTGGAAATTTGAACTCATTTGCTTTTTGGCAAATATTCTGTACATTTCATGTTTTTTATATTTGATGGATTATGAAATGAAACATTGACATTGAATAAACAAGTTTCAGTTATGAATATTTCATATGAAAGTTTTTTATTTTCATGGATTATTTTTAATGATTCCTTCTGGGAGAGTAACAATATAACGTCCCGATAATTTGAAGGTTCACGTAAACTACATGCATGCAATTTATTAAATTTCTTTGGTAATTTATTAATTTGTTTTAAAGCATTAAATGCAGGTTTATTTCATAAATTATGGGTTTAATTATTTTTATGCATTTTTTGCATAATTATTGCATAATATAATTTATTTTATGAAATTTTAAAGGTTCATGCATTAAAGATTTTTAAGTTTCATTTCGCGCACGAACGAGGAGCGGAGACGGAAGAAATTTTCAGGAAAATTATTTTAATTACTGTGATTCATTTTTATTAATTAATATAAGATATTTTAAAGGTATTTTTCAAGAAATGAGATTTTTGGGGTATTTTACTCGCATGATTTTAAATTTTAACGGTGCGCAAATTTTATCGGATCGGTGAACTTTTTAAGGGTTCGGCTAATATTTTAAAATCTTTCCAATACGAAATATTTTTCGGGAGTGTGTTTGGATTTAATGAGCCAATTTTTAAGCTCATTGGACTTAAAACTCTTTTAATTTTTTTATTAAATCATTTATGGCTCATTAGCTTTTTGATTAATAATTAAAATAAATATTATACTATCTACCCTACACCAATAATAGAACTAGCCGACACCCTCCTCTTCATTCAGAAATTTCATTCTCGTTTTTTTTTCAGCAGCCATGGTGGGAAGCTTCGGCCTCTTCACTCCTTTGCAAAGAAAAATTCTTCGGTGCTTCCTTGTTGCTCCATTCTTCGATCTCCTCGCGTATATACATCATCAAGGCATGCTTTGTATCATTTTTTATGCATCATACATGTTTTATATGCTGATGAATGTGTTTATGCATGATAATTTTCGATCCAGCTTGATGCATGAAAGATATTCGGTTTTCTTTGCTTCGGTTATGTATTTCTTCCTACTTACTCACGTTCTTGATAATCTGTCGTGAAAGGGCTGCTGGTTGGTGATGCTGTAGGTCTCTAATCACCCAGGAAGAAGGGAGTGTAAGCTGGATACTAGGCTGTGTCGAATCAAGAAGGAATTGAGCGCGTTCCTTGAAGCATAGGCTCGTTGGTGAGGAGATTTGGTTGATCTGCTTGAACCAGCGGCACAAGGGCCGATCCAAGGCATGGAACAGACCTTGGTGGGTCTGATCCACGACCTAAGAAGGCTCGAGTGCTGCTGGAACAAGTCCCTTAGCCGATCGAGTGTGGGTTAATAAGAATCGGCCACGGTAGTTTCCTTCGGGTTCTAGCGTTCGTTTTCGTTGTGTAGGCTGCATGGGGCTGGTTGTGTGAGTCGGGTAGGTCCCTTGGGGTCTGGTCTTGGTCCCTAGTAGATTGGTTCGGGGCTGGTTGGAGTGGCTAGCAAGTTAGGACCGAGTTGAGCAAATGGATTTTGTAGGAATATGTGCTGGATTTTTCAGCCACGGTCCAGGATCATTTTCGAAAGTTTAGAGGTCTGGTTTTGAGGATTTTAGGGCCTTTTAAATATATAATAAGTATGGTAAGAAGTTGGGAAATAGTTGGTTAAGTTTCAGTTTGTTTCGGGTTAAAACCGGGACTCCGGTCCAAGTTTTAAAATATTCGGTTAAGTTATGAAATGAGATCGAGTTTACGTCTAGGGATGCTTTTAAATATGTTTTGGGACATTTTGAGGAGTTTGGTAAGCTTCGGATCAAAATAATGAGTTTTGGAATTATTCGGGATTTAATCGCCACACGAAATGTTAATTAAAGAATTAATTGAAACGCCTAGATTTAAGCTTAATAAAATTTTGGAAAATTATATTTAAGCTCAAATAATTATTAGAAGTCTAATTTTTTAATTTGGGAATTTTATGCTAATGTTTGGATTAATTCGGGATTAAAAGCAGTAATATGTTATAGTTAAAGATTAATTTTGAAGTCATGGATTTAAGCCAAATAAAAATATGGGAAAATTCACGTGGGCTTAAATAATTATTTGGGATATGTTAGAGTCAATGGAAATTAAGAAAATATCAAAGACGTGAAATTTTACGTGTAGGGACAAAGCGGTAATTTTTAGGTTTACAGTGGCAAAATGGTCATTTTGCTCCCGGGGTGAGATTTTGGACCTGGCAGCGCCCTGAGCACATTTTATCATGTTTTTAAATGTTTATGCATCACGTTCCTGAATTTTATGGAATTACGATAAATACATTGCATGCTTGGTTTAAAGGAAAAGTTACATATATACATGTTTTTATTAAGTGATGATTATGATGTTATTTTTGAAGGATGGGATTTGGTTGTGACTAACGATGTATATGTATACGATGATATGAGATATGATGAGATGAGGCCCGGGCTCAGTGGACGGGTAATACTGTTGCTGATGTCCCTCGCCGCCGGGTACACACGGTTACATGTAGATGGATCCATCGATAGAGCTGATACGATAGAGCTGATACGAAAGTCACAACTAATGAACTGAATTCAATAAAAAAGAACATGTATACGTATATGATGACATGAGATGATATGTTTTGACACGATATGATTTTACACGACACGTATACGTATATGATGACATGAGATGACATGATTTGACACGACATGATTTTATACGACACGTTTAGGTTCATGTTTTAA
Source organism: Primulina tabacum (assembly GCF_025594145.1). Classification (NCBI taxonomy): domain Eukaryota; kingdom Viridiplantae; phylum Streptophyta; class Magnoliopsida; order Lamiales; family Gesneriaceae; genus Primulina; species Primulina tabacum. Next base: position 31,794,102 of record NC_134558.1, on the reverse strand, counting down.
AGTTCATGAAAGATATGTTGAGTATGATATTTTTCACTGCTGTGTGCCTGTATATGTACTTGTTATTCCTGGTACAGGTGTGCTGAGTCTTTAGACTCACTTGGCGTGTGTGATGCAGGTGAGATTCATGATGAGGAGATTGGAGGTGCCGAACTCTGAGTAGACAGACTTGGTGGGGTGACATGACCCGAGGACCGCATGTTTTCCGCATTATGATTTACGAGATTTGAGATGAGATGAATATTTTCATACGTTGATGATTTTAGGATTTTTTACACGTTTACGTTTACGTTGATTTTGAATGATGGTAGTTATTTTAAACTACATTAATTTTATTGTCAATTAAAAAGATTATTTTAAATGTTATTTTTAAATGATAGCTTTATAAAAAAAAATATTTCCGCACTTTTAAATCGGTAGATGTGACAAACAAACTAATGAGAAGGCAAAAACGAAATTGCAAAACTGGCTCAATCTGAAAGAAAGCCATTCCATTGCTGATACATTATCGAACCATGGTTTTGAATGGTTGTCAATGAGGCAAATGTTTGCATTGATTCATAGTTTAATATGGTAGGCTGATACATAGAACAATAATACATTGATTCATAGTTTAATATGTTAATCACATGTTCACCTTGACAATAACAAAATAGATTACAACACTACTATAAAATCAAAAAAGCTTTATATTAGCACATGGGAGTTACCAAAGTGACGGTAGAAGCAGATTTCTTATACATTGTAGAAGCTTTGCATCTTCAAAACATAAAATCTTTATCTTCTAAGTAACTAGGGATGTAAACGAACCAAACCGTTTGTGAGCTATTCGAAACTCGATTCGATAAAAGCTCGTTTGAGCTCGTTTAATGAGGCTCGTTAAGATAAACAAACCAAACTCAAGCTTTACAGTATTCGGCTCGTTAGCTCGTGAACATGTTCGTTGGTAAGTTCATGAGTAATCTTTTAGATGAAAAAATAATAGTTTTGATATTTGATTTATTGATTTTGCATATTATTTATGAAATATATAGAAAAATCTATTAAATTTATTTATTATAATAAATTTACAAATTTTAATAAGAATAATATATTTTTCTTTAAATATATAATTTACTTTTAATTAATTTAATGGAAATTTAAATGTATAATTCATATTTATTAAGCTTGTTTAGGCTCGATAAAGGCTTGAATAAGCTCGTGAGCCATGCATATATTCGTTAAATAAAGCTCGATCTCGGCTCGATTATAAACGAACCAAGCTCAAACATCCAAGAGTTCGGCTCGACTCGACTCAATTACATCCCTATCAGTAACCCAAATCACCCATCAAAACATCCACAAAACAAACCAAATCAACCACGGTAGCATGAGAATCAACTTCAAAGTTGTGCTCTTCCCTCGCCATTTTTCGATTTTCTTCTTCTAGCACATTTATCTTCCGTTTTAATCCTAGAATTATGTTCATAGCTCTATAACACATTGGTGGATCTTTCCAAGCAAAAAAGTTACAGCCACCCTTCTGTAAAAGAAAAAGAGACCAAAATTGAAATGAACATTTATAGTACCTTTTTGTCAAAATTTATAAATACCTGAAAAGAAAAAAACCACCACCTTCCAATCTATGCAGCCATGAAACCTCCTACTAGGGTTACCATTTGTCCAAGAAGTTCGCAATATTGATCATTTCGCACATTTACAGAACAAGAAACCAGTTTAGTATGCTGAAGACATCTTCCTAGTTCGAATTAATTCAAGAACCGGCATGATCTTCCAACTTCTGCGATTTGAAGAAAGCCAAGAAACCAACCCCTGCATCTGCTGCACACATCTCTGATGACAAGCAAGTACCTGAGCCGATGCAAGAATCTACAGACAGCCTCCCCGATAGTGAAGACTCTGATGCATCTTCACCCAGCTTGATGAAGTTCCTGATGAGACCACTACCTCTGTTATCGAAAGCCATGCAGATTCCCCTACTCCTCCAGATGTTGCTCCAGATGTTGAGCACACTGAGGACAACAACGATCTCTTTGGATATGATCTTACCACTACCTTCAGTGACAAGTTCTACATTGAGCAGGCAGTTGCTCAGTGGCATTTATATGCGCATCGTGATTTTGTGGAAGAATATACTGTTGACACCGATGCCTTTGCGAGACACAATTTGCTCGTATTTCTCCAACACTGCCACCTCCTCTCCACAATCTCTGCTGTCACACCATTAAGTCTCAGACCTGTGCTGGAATTCTACTCCAATCTCTCACCTGGTGTAGGTGATGAAAGGTCTGGTAAATACGGGAAGGTCTTTGTTCGCGACAAAATTTACGAGTTCAGCCCTGCCGCAATAAACTCCCACTATCAGACACCAACATAGGATGAGGATGGACTTGCCTAAGACATTCACATGGTCACTTCCACACTCACAAGGGGCCTCTTTACACAATTTCCAGCCCATCCTCAGCGCCTGTCAGCCGCCAATCTTACATCGTTCTACTGCGTACTCCAAAAATTCGCCATAAGCAATTGGACACCGTCCACAAACACCACCATTGTGACAAGACACCAAACAATGGTTCTGTACTCCATCGGGACGAATGGAGTCTTCAATTTTGGGAGCTGGTGTTCAAAACGGAGCTTCAATATGCTGATGGAGGGCTCAAGGCATCGAAGCTCCCGTTTCCAAGTTTGATCTATGGGATGCTGGTCTCTCAAGACTTTATTCGGGATGTTGATGAGCAATTGTCTGATATCAGTGAAATGTTCAAGATTGCTCCTGCATTATTTAAAGAGAACCAGAAGATTGATCTTCCGTGGTGTGCCTCTCCCACTGCCCCTGCTACGAGTGCCACCCCCCAAAGCAAGCCTGACACTTCGACGTCCACGAGATTCATATTGCTCACCACAGCGGAAGTCCAAGCCCAAATTGAGCATGCCCTGTCCAAGATTGTGCAAGTCAAGGCTGATATAGCCTCTTATGAAAATTTGGTTGCTAATTACAGGCTACTTCTGGAAGTGGGTGTCCATTCTGGACAAAAAGGGGGAGATAATGATCAAATGCCTGCTGCTGCTGCTGCTGCTGCTGGAGAAGCTAGTTCATCGGGGACCAAGGACGGTGATTATACTGATGAAGAGGATGAGAACTGATTATAGAATCGATGTGTTTCTCTTCTTTTGCGCTATCAATTTGCTATATTTTATTTGCTAGGAGTTATGTTTTGCCCTGTGCTCGATGCAATTGCTTAATGATCTGTTAATGAAATTAGGCAGGTGTTGTCCTAAGTGTTGCCAACAAAGTTAACAACACATGTGCTAACTTATTTTATTCAGGGGGAGAAAAATTCTCTAATTCATGGGGAGATGACGTGAGCTAACAAAGATAAATGAGTTTGATCTCATTTTGTCCAGAAAGACAAAAAGAGAGAAATTGAAGGGAAATATAATCTCTTAATATATTTACTTAATTTAATGATTTCTCTAATATTATCTTTTCCTTATTGATTTGATTGAGTATAATATCTTATGAGATTTTGCTTTTCTAGATAATGAGATAATTATGCACATATTATCATGATATTATATTAATCTTCAACATGAGTTTTGTTCCTAATTAAACTTCTACTTTCCTTGGGGAAATTTAGGGAAAAGGGAGTGGGATATGAAGTATTTAAAAAAAAGGATCCATAAGTCAATTTACTTAAATGTCCCTGTGTTTTAAGTGTAAATACATCATTAAATTTGATTACATATAATCTGATAATATTAACGTTTATTGTTTATTTTCGTTCTCCGATCGACTGGTTGAGGAAGAAAATTTCGACCACGTTTTGGTCGAAACGACCAAAAAACAGTAGTCTACCATGCGGTTGACCAAACAATGGTCCACCAAAACTTTGGTCGACCAAACAATGGTCGACCATTGCTTTGGGAATTGGTCGACCAAAAGCTTTGGGACCATTGCTTTGATCGACCAATTCAAAGAATTGGTCGATCAAAAGCTTTGGTCAAAGTCGACTATTGCTTTGGTCGACCAATTCAAAGTTTCAGCCTTTTGAGTATACCTAAAATTCCAATCTTTTGGGTCGACCCAAAATTTTATTGATCGACCCAAAATTTTGTTGGTCGACGAAGAACAAATTTCTTCTTGGTGGACCAACATTTTGGTCCTTTGGTCTACCAAGAAGAAATTTCTTCTTGGTAGACCAAATGGTGGTCCTTTGGTCTACCAAGAAGAAGACCATCATTTGGTTTACCAAGAATAAATTTTTTTCTTGGTCGACCAACACCAATTTCTTCTTGGTCCCAAAAGCTTTGGTCAAAGACCAAAGTTGGTCGATCAATTTGGTCGATCGTTGATGGTCGATCGTTGTTGATTGTTGGATATTATATTGATTTTTATAATTATTGGACATTGTATTATGTTTGATAATCATTCGACATTGTATTATGTTTGATAATCATTCGACATTTTATTGATCTTTTAATTATTGGACATTGTATTGATCTTTTTTATTTCGATTTAAGTATATTTATGGTGGAATTTTGTTGTTGGTCAATTTTTGGGTCGACCCTGGTGATTTCTGGGTCGACCTTGTTGATCCATGTTGATATTGGGTCGACCATGTTGATCTCTGGGTCGACCCATGTTGATTTTGGGTTGATCAAGGTTGCTTTTGGGTTGACCTTTTTTCTAACACATGAATCCATAATTAAAAAAAAATATGACCGATAATTACTTAATTTTGACGGATAATTACACAATTTTGACCAATGTTGCATGTTTTTAACATATGAATCACATAATTTCACAATCATGTTCTATAATGTTACATATTATGACATATGAGTCATAATTTCACAAGTATGTTACATATGTTTTGACATATGAACCACAATTTCACAATTATGTTATATGTTTTACCATATGAATCACAATTTCACGACTATGTTACATGTTTTAACATATGAATTAGTGTTTTAATATATGAATCAGAATTTCACAACTATGTTACATGTTATAACATATGAATCATACTTTCACAATTTCACAACTATGTTCCATGTTTTAAAATATGAATCACAATTTTACAACTATGTTCCATGTTTTAACATATGAATCACAATTTCACAACTATGTTCCATGTTTTAACATATGAATTACAATTTCACAAATTTCACAATTATCTTATATGTTTTAACATATGAATCACAATTTCATAACTTTGTTGCATGTTTTAACATATGAATCACAATTTCACAAGTATGTTACATGTTTGAATATATAAATCACAATTACATAATCACAAGTATAGTATGTTCTATAATGTAATATGTTTTAACTTATTATGTTACATGTTTTGACATATAAATCTCAATTTCACAACTATGTTACTATTTTAACATATGAATCACAATTTCAATTGAATTATATGTTTTAACATAAAAATCACAATTATATGTTATCACAATTTCAATTGAATTACATGTTTTAACATAAAAATCAAAATTACATGTTTTAACATATGGATCATAATTTCACAACTATATTGCATATTTTAACATATGAATCACAATTTCATTACATAATATTACATGATTTAACATATGAAATACATATTTAACTTGGGTCGCCAAAGTAGCATTTATGTACCAACTTTGGTCGACCCAAAGTTCCAGCCTTTTGAGTATACCCAAAATTTCAATCTTTTGGGTCGACCCAAAATTTTATTGATCGACCCAAAATTTTGTTGGTCGACTAAGAAGAAATTTCTTCTTGGTGGACCAACATTTTGGTCATTTGGTCTACCAAGAAAAAATTTCTTCTTGGTAGACCAAATAGTGGTCCTTTGGTCTACCAAGAAGAAGACCACCATTTGGTCGACTAAGAAGAAATTTTCTTCTTGGTCGACCAACACCAATTTCTTCTTGGTCGACCAAGAAGAAATTTCTTCTTGGTCGACCAAGAAAAGTCTTCTTGGTCGACTAATTTAATTTTGGTCGACCAATTTTTCTGGGTGGAAGGATAGATGACTCGTAAATTTTAATTGGGAAATATGTGTGTCGACTGAGAAGAAAGGGAAAAAAACAATTAATTGATTAAGTTAAAAGTTTAATTACGGCTTGGTCGACCAAGGTGTTGGTCTTTTGGTCTACCAAGAAGAAATTTTCTTCTTGGTCGACCAACACCAATTTCTTCTTGGTCGACCAAGGTGTTGGTCTTTTGGAGAGTGCCGGTGCATGTGCGGCTGTAATTGTTGAAGACATTTCAGACAACACGCGTGCAAGTGTTGGCTAAAGATTGTTTCGTTGCTCCAAGCTTGTGGCATCACATGTTTTGCTTTCTTATTTATGTTTTAGTATTCTTAGTCGTTGTTAGAAAAATATTTATTTTCTCAAGTGTTGAGAAAATTGATTTTAGTTATAATCACTAGTAATTGGTTTACGTAAACGTTTTGGTTTTCTAGTGATTAAGTCTTGCCCTGAGGCACCGCGCAAGTATTTATACTTGTGCAAATTTAATCTTGTCCATATAGTTCTTTAAAGTTAATTTGTGTTACAAACTTTAATATTCCGCTGCATGTTGTCTTAAATGTTGTAACATTTAGCACAACACTTAATTCTGATAACCACAAATTTATGTATTATATTGTTACGTTTATATTCACTCACTTCTGTCAAGCAATATCCCTACAATTAGGATGGAAAATAACGCTAATTAGCGACAAATTAAATATTAGCTATCGCTAGTTAGCAATAAACCCTCAATCCCGCTGACTACATTTTGTCACGAATTTGCAATATACAAGCTTTAACCCGTTGTTAGATACATGATATTTTTTGTATTGACTTATATACTTCACATAAATAAAAAATCTAAATTCTTAGAGAGTAAAATACACTCTCATCATAGAATCTTTAAAATATATATTCCATAATAGATCATACGAAAAATGGTCCTTCAAATTTCTGCCGCATAAGATTACAGAAGTACTCGATTATAACGAAACATTACAGTTACAATAATCTGGAAAATCGCGGGGAAAAGACCGACTCAGTTATCAAGCAATAATCTCGTCTATGTTACACTCCCGATAGTTGATCTCTGCCTTGGACTCATCCACTTGAACAACGTCACAACATTCACATCGATCCGTCTAAGTGAAAATCGGAAGAGAAAAAATAGTTAAACTATAAAATCGACGAAAGAATCGAAAATTTTATTGTTTAAAAATTTTGTTATTGTGGTAAATTTTTAACACTGCCTATATGTTTGGTAAAGCGACAACTTCGATAATGTTATGCAAAAATAATAATTCAAAAATACAAAGGATTTTCAAGCAATTAAAAAATACTAAGGATTCAAAGTAATGGAATTTTTATACCAAGGAGATAGAAGTAATGAATGGACTAAGTAATGAACTGAAATGTCGACATATATACCTGGAGACGCTTCTTCGCTGGGGAGAAGACTTTGATTTCTGTGATCGATTCCGCAGAATGGTTACCCCCCACGGGACATACCCCGAAACCTCGAGGTCGAGCTCGAACATATCTCGTAACAAACTTATCGCCTACATTTCTTTCTTGTACCGAATCAAAAAAGAAAACATGGGGAGCTTCGCAGGGGTTTTCCGACGGCAGCCGCGTATCGAACATGTAAAATGGCCGCTCGGGTCCGTTGGCCCACGGCGTGAAAGTCTCTATGGGAGTCTGTAGGTAGCTCCGAGGCAGTATATTTTCGTATATATAAGCAGAATAGCCCCAGGAGATCGAAAAAGACCACCGATTTTGACGGTGGTAGCAGATGGATTGCTGTAAGAGGCGAGACTGGTCAGCGTCGGCCGCCTTCATGAGGTGGCGCATGGACTCGAAACGGTCCTTGGCAGGAAAAATGGGGTCCATTGCATCGAAGTGGTGGAATGTCATGAGAGGGACTTTGGGGTGAGCTGAGAGGAAGCCGGAGAAATCGCCGTGCAAATCCACCTGAAAATTAATTACTAAAATAATTTGAATGAAAAACCACAAAAATCATAGCAAATATTATAGAAACGATATTGTAGATGATTATTGATATTATTACCTATTAAAATTCTGTAAATCTACTCTATAAATAGAGGTCTCAAATGATGAATAAAGAACTCGAAATCATTCTCTCTTCTCTATATTCTCTACTATTCACAACACGTTATCAGCATGAGTGATCTTCAAGGTAAAATTTATAAATAATTTATTCTTATTCTTGTATGAATGCTCTTGAAGAAGCACAATATTTAGATTTAATATTGATGCTCCCGAAGTAGAACAAATTATAGATTTATATTGATGCTCCTGAAGAAGCACAACTTTTAATTTTATGTTGATACTCCTGAAGTAGCACAACACGACTTCATGTTGAAAATATTGATAGATCTACGAATAAAATATAGATGAATAAGATTTATCAATGTTCTCGAAGAATCTTGATCTAAAAATCATAAAGATCTATCAATATCTATGAATAATATTGATATGAAATATAACGTTATCATATTCCTGAAGAATTTAGGTAACTATCATATGTTTCGACAATATTCTTCAATATTCTTGAAGAATATTGATTATAATGTATTGTTGCTTTGATTCAAGTTTTTTTTTATCATATCTTGGATTGCTTGTTTAAGATTTATATTATTTGGATTTTGATGATTTAACTAGTCGCTAAAATATTGTGTGAATACAAGTATTTAATAGTTTTATGATAATTTTTGAGTCAATCTCAACACTATAATTGATATTAATTGGACCCAAAAAAAAAAATATGGCTTGTTTACGAAGTTGGGCAGAATTTTATGATATTTGTTTTACGTATTTAGAATAATTGTGCATAAAAGAGTTTTATTTTTCCTTTAGTTTATAATGCTACAATTTTTAATTAGTGCAATTTGAAATAGATACATAAATTATTATTTGAGCACATCTCAATGAATTTAAGAGACAATAAAAGAAGGAAATGAAATGTCCCAGCAGGACCGTGCAAAGGCACTTATTTTTCTTCGTCATCACCTCAATGATGGGTTGAAAGTCGAATATCTCATTGTGAAAGAGCCACGAGAGCTTTGGAAAAATCTAAAAGAAAGATTTGACCATCAACGAACTGTACTTCTCCCAAGAGCCCGATATGAATGGATGTACATACGGTTACAAGATTTTAAGTCTGTAAGTGACTATAACTCTGCATTATTCAAGACTAGTTCCACACTGATACTTTGTGGAGAGAAAGTCACTGATCAAGACATGTTAGAAAAAATATTCTCCACTTTTCATGCATCAAACGTGCTCCTGCAGCAGCAATATCGTGAACGTAGATTTCAAAGGTACTCTGAACTCATCTCATGCTTACTAGTTGCTGAACAAAACAATGAGCTGCTCATGAAAAAATCACCAAATGCGCCCATTTGGATCCACACCATTTCCTGAAGCAAATGGAACTACTTTTCCTGAAGAATATGAAATTGCATTTCCTGAAGCGAATGCTAATTCCACTCAAAATCATAACAATGAAAGTCAACGTGGGCGTGGGCGCGGGCGCGGGCGTGGGCGTGGCCAAAGAAGATACTATCAGCAACAAAATGGAAAGAAACATAAAGCAAGCCACCAGCAGTGGAATTCCAATAATGAAGAAGCAAAGGAGAAGAGTTCCAAAGTATATGAAGAAAAATGTTATAGATGTGGAATGGAAGGACATTGGTCTCGTACCTTGTCTTACGGCAAAACATCTTGTGGATCTATACCAAAAATCAATCAAGGAAAATGGAAAAATGGAGATAAATTTTGTGGACAATGATGATCCAATCGATATAAATCACTTGGACGTCTCTGATTTCTTTGCTAATCCAGATGGAAATATAGATAATTTGATTGGTGGTGGTGTGTTAGAAAATAATAAGTGGTCTTGTTCCTACTTTGAATTTCTATTGTTTATTAGGTTATTGTTGTCTCGTTTTTATTTTGATGTTCAGTTCATGTTTAGGATTTGTCGTGGAGGTTATTTTGTTATTCAATAAAATATTTCCTTTGAAAGTCTTATTTATCATATTTAGCTTATTGAATTATATTTTTATTTTAGATTAACGATGAAATGTCAGGATGAATGCTTAGCGGATAGTGGTACAGCACATATCATTCTTCAAAATAAAAGATATTTTTTGGAGTTAACATTAGCTGAAAATAATTTTACAACAATATCGGGTGCATCAAAATTTTTTGAAGGTTATGGAAAGGCAAAAATCATTTTACCAAATACAAGCCTATATATTGAAAATGTCCTATATGCGAGCAAATCCATTAGGAATTTACTTAGCTTTAAAGATATCCGCCAAAATTGATACCATATTGAAACATTAAATGAAAATAATTTCGAATACCTTTGCATAACATCTATTATATCTGGCCAAAAGCAGATAAAAGAAAAATTATGTGCACTCTCTTCTGGAATGTATTTTACAACAATAAAAACAGTCGAAGCAAACATTGTCACAAACCAGAAGTTTGTTGACCAACAGAGCTTCAAATTATGGCATGATCGACTTGGTAACCCTGGGGCAACAATGATGTGCAGAATAATAATTAACTCACATGGACACCCTCTAAAGAACCAGAATATTCTTTTACATAATGATTATCCATGTGTAGCTTGTTCACAAGGCAAAATAATTATAAGACCTTCCCCTACAAAGATTGATGTTGAAATCCCAACCTTCTTGGAGAGAATTCATGGGGATATTTGTGGGCCTATACACTCACCATGTGGATCATTTCGATACTTCATGGTATTGATTGACACGTCTACTAGATGGTCACATGTTAGTTTGCTTTCAACTCGAAATATAGCTTCTGTTAGATTACTTGCGCAAATTATTAAATTACGAGCTCAATTCCCAGATCACTCAATCAAGACAATTCGTCTTGATAATGCTGCTGAATTTAAATCGCAGACATTAATGACTATTGCATGTCAATAGGGATTTCAGAGTAGCATTCGGTTGCCCATGTTCATACACAAAATGGCTTAGCAGAGTCATTTATTAAGCGTTTGCAATTAATTGCTAGACCATTACTGATGAGAACCAAACTTCCATCACCTGTGTGGGGCCATGCCATATTACATGCTGCATCATTGATTCGTATAAGGCCAACTAATTATCACCAATACTCACCCTTACAACTTGCTTATGGTCGAGAGCTTGATGTTTCTCACCTTCGAGTATTTGGTTGTGCAGTACAAGTCCTTCTCCCACCTACACAACGAACCAAAATGGGCCCACAACGTACACTGGGGATTTTATGTGGGATATGATTCACCATCTATTATTAGATATTTGGAACCTTTAACAGGTGTTTACTGCGAGATTTGCAGATTGCCACTTCGATGAATTGGAATTTCCAAATCTAGGGGAAATAAAGTTGTGTCCCGAAGAACAACGAAAGATTTGTTGGAATGAGAAAACACTATCTCATTATGATCCTCGAAATAATCAATGTGAGCAAGAAGTAGAAAGAATCATTCACTTGCAAAGAATTGCAAATCAATTGCCCGATACTTTTGTTAATACAAAGAATGTGACAAAGTCACATATACATGCAAAGAATACCCCTGTAAAAATTGATGTCCCCGTAGGACCAGCTTTTATTCAACCTGCAAATGAATCTAAAATACGCCAGAAGCGTGGTCGACCAATTGGTTCCAAGGATACTGTACCTCGAAAAAGAAAGGTACAAGAGAAAGAAAATTCAAAAGCTCCCGAAGAAGAAATCTTGGATGATATAGTAAGAAAAATCAATGAACCAAACTTGGATAATATTATTTCTGAAGAATCAAATTCTTATGAAAATAATGAGATTTCAATAAATTATATATCATCTCGAAAATTGTGGGATAGAAATAACAAAATTGTTGACAATGACTTTGCCCTAAATGTTGCCCTTGACATCATACATAATGAAGATCCAGAACCACAATCCAGTTAAGGATTGTCAACAAAAAAAATGATTGTTCAAAGTGGAAGAAGGTCATACAAACTGATTAGACTCAATAGAAAAACAAAAAGTGTTTGGACATGTAATACGAACACCTGAAAATGTAATCCCAGTAGGATACAGATGGGTTTTTGTACGAAAGAGGAATGAAAATGGTGAAATTGTAAGATAAAAGGCCCGACTTGTAGCCCAAGGTTTCTCGCATAGACCTGAAATTGACTATGAGGAAATATATTCACCTGTGATGGATGCCACTACTTTTTGATTCCTAATCTGTTTAGTAGTATCAGAAGCTCTTGATATGCGACTTATGGATGTGGTAACTTCTTATCTTTATGGTTCACTTGATAGTGATATATATATATATATATATATATATATATATGAAAGTGCCTGAAAGATTAAAACTATCGAAAGAAAATGGTGAAGTGCCCAAGGCTATGTTATCAATAAAACTGCATAAATCTTTTTATGGATTAAAACAATCTGGTCGCATGTGGCACAATCGTCTTAGTGAATATTTGTTAAAAGAAGGATACACAAATAATGTTATTTGTCCATGCGCTTTTACAAAAGAACAGATGAGGGTTTTGCAATTGTGGCAGTATATGTTGATGATCTAAATCTTATTGGTACTCTAGAAAAGCTTACTAAAACTGCCAATTACTTGAAAAATGAGTTTGAGATGAAAGATTTAGGAAAGACAAAATTTTGCCTCGGATTGCAAATTGAACATTTGCAAGGGTTGTATTTGTTCATCAATCATCATATACAGAAAAAATATTAAAGCGCTTTTACATAGACAAGGCATACCCATTAGCATCATCAATGTTTGTTCGATCACTTAATGCTAACAAAGATCCTTTTTGACCATCTGAAAATGGAGAAAAAATTGTTGGTCCAGAAGTACCATATCTAAGTGTCATTGGTGCACTGTCATATCCTCACAAATTGTATTCGCCCAGATATATCATTTTCTGTTAATCTTTTAGCAAGATATAACTCATATCCAACCCGAAGACATTGGAATTGTGTAAAACACATATTTCGTTACCTTTGGGGTACAACTGATATGAGATTATTTTATTCGACAAAATCAAAGTCTTCTTTAGTTGGATATGCAGATGCATGATATCTTTCTAATCGACATAAAGCTGAATCCCAGACAGGTTATGTGTTTACACGAGGAGACACTGCTATATCATGGAAGTCGGTGAAGCAATCCTTAACAGCGACGTCTTCAAATCACTCTGAGATCATTGCAATGCATGAAGCAAGTCAGGAGTGTGTGTGGTTGAGATCTATGACACAACATATTCAAGAATCATGTAGGTTCCCAATAGCCAAAGATAGTCAAACAGTAATATTCGAAGATAATGTTGCTTGCATTACGCAGTTAAAAAGAGGCTACATCAAAGGTGATAGAACAAATCATATTTCATCAAAGTTTTTCTATACACATGAGCTTCAAGAAAATGGTGATATTGACGTCCATCAAATTCGCTCAAGCGACAATGTAGCTGACTTATTTACAAAGGCATTGCCAACTTCAACATTCAAGAAATTGGTGCACAAGATAGGGATGCATCAGTTGAAGGATCTCAGATGATTGAGATCAGGTGGAATATCTATTGTTGTACTCTTTTTCCTCGTTCGGGTTTTTCCATTGGGTTTTACTGACAAGGTTTTAACAAGGCAGCATTTGAACTCCCACATCTGTTAGAAGTAATTTGTTGAGTCGATAATCATCTAATAGGGAGTATTATAGAAAAGATATTGTAGATGATTATTGATATTATTACCTATTGAAATTCTGTAATTCTACTCTATAAATAGAGGTCTCAAATGATGAATAAAGAACTCGAAATAATTATCTCTTCTCTATATTCTCTACTATTCACAACAGCAAAATAGTTTTTTGGTATGTTAACTTGTTCAATTTTAAATTTTCTTCCACTAAATTTTAAAATTTTTGTTTTGGTATTCTTAACTTTTAATTTTCCGCCATTTTCTTCTAATTACTGACATGCCACCAAAAAAAACTGATGTGACAACCAAAATTGTTGACTTCTCGGATAACATGTCATTCATTGGACTAAAATAGTTGAAAATTAAATATTAGTGTGCCAAAACAAAATTTTGACAATTTAATGAAGCAAAACACAAAATTGTACAATTTAATTAACAAAAAAATCATTTTCCCAAAAATGTACAATTAATTTTCAAAATCTAGTACATCGTACGTTTTAAGATCAAATGATATAAATGTCGGTTATTTTTTCACTTTTAGAACAAAAATTACAGTTTGTTCATACAATTAAATCTTTTCAGATTAGATAAACACACATATTATTTGTAATATCGATATTTTCTCTTCATTATACATTATCGTGAATATTCTTAAGATTTTAAACGACTTAATTCAAATATCTTAAATTACAATATAAAATTCGTAATTAATTTCGCTAACAGATATAAGAGAAAAATTAACAAAATATGATGTTAATTAATTTAAAAAATAAGATATGGTTCGAGTAATGTTGCATGTACTTAAATAAGAAAGATATGTTCCACAAAAATAAAATAAAATAAAAAATACAGTTGTCACATATATAATAATTTAACATAAATACCCCCAATAAATATGTCTGTGTAACACAAAATTTTGTAATATTGATCTTCAATCTGACTCGGCCCATAAAAAATATTTTTTTTATATCTAACGTATTAATTTTTATTGCAATTATGAATTGGGTCGATCCATCTCATAGATGTAGATATGTGAGACCGTCTCACTGAATACCTAATTTATAATTAATTGTTTGAGCATCTTGGAAAATTAATATAAAATTAAATAAGAAAGAAAGATATATTCTTAAAAAATAATGGCTCAAATACAAAAAAATTATAGACTTGTCACTAAATTTAAATGAGCACAAAATAAAAAAATTATATTTAATTATTTTTCACACGGAATAAATCGCAATTAATAGTTAGTACTTAGTAGCTTTATAGATCGATATTACTAAAATATTTGACGAGTAACATACATTACATCTTGTACAAAGAGTTCAACAAAAAAATTATAGTACAAAAATACATAATTATTATTAATGTTTTCATAATCAAACATGTGATCTAACCGATCTACCTTATAAAAACAGTTTAATTGATCGGACCGTTCAACATGACGGTCGGATCGGAAATATGTTATATTATATAAAATGATAATATAATATAATGAAACATATATTTTAAATTCAAAAAAATTTAAAAGTGATTAACCGGTTGAACCGATTTTTAACTGGTTTAACGGTTCTTGACCTATCCAACAGGTTCTGATCGGTTTGATCGTAAAAAAAATTTTCAAACAAGGTGTGGACCTGATCCGTGATCGGTTTTAAAAACCATTAGATTAATATCATGAAAATAAAAATCATGAAAAATTGATATTGAAATTGCAAAACTAAACTTTGTGCACCTAAAATAAAAAAAATGATTTTAATACTCACTATATTAATTTGAAATGGATTGTAAGAATCCTTTAATTAATGACATCCTTTAATTAATGACATTTAAAGCATTAAAAAAAAAGGATCTGACTTTGAAATCAGAAATGCCTAATTACGAAAGTATATATAAAGGAAAATTCAATTTCGACTCAGAGAATTTGATTTTAGAAACCTGTAATAAGACACACACACAAATATAAATTAATCTGTTCAAATATATATAATATAACCCGGAAACCAAGACAAGTTGACCAATAGCCAATAGGATAAATTAATCAGTCGTGATATTCAGTAATGTTAATATAACTAAATAAAAATGCTAAAACAACATCTGATTTAGTAAGAGAATACATAAACAAAAACAAGAGGTTATTATTTTATTTTTTTAGAATAACAAGAGGTTTATTAACTATTGATATTTAATGTGTTACTATTAAATATATCACAAAAACTAATGTGAGACTTCGTACGTATCAATTTCGTGGGTTGAGTCTCTTATTTGGTTCATCCATGAAAAAAGTATTATTTTTTATGCTAAGAGTATTACTTTTTATTGTGAATATCGGTAGGATTGACCCATCTTACATATAAAGATCCGTGAAACCGTCTCACTAGAGACCTAACTGTAAAAAAAAAAAAAAAAAAAAAAAAAACCTTTTCGATATAATTATAAATACTTATATTTTAGATTTTGAGGGATTCTACTGAGTCTATTTAATCGAAAAATGCGATGTAATTAAATATTATCCGACCTGATGAATCCCTTTGTGTGGAGTCAGGTTGACTCCAACATCCGCAATGCACGCCATTGTGATCAAATCTGCAGAGCTCAACTGCGCATACCTAATCAGACAACTGTCCATATCCTTCGCCAGAGCTCTCGCCAAAGGGTAACTCAGCACGATCCCGCCACCGCCGAAAGCTTGCTTGAACGAGAACCAGAAATTCGAGATCACACTCTCAGAATGCCAGCCCAAGTAAAAATACTTTGTGTGATCGTATTCGGCAAGAACGTCGACTATGTTATCGACGAAGAAGATAGAATCGTCGTCTCCCATCACGATCCATCGCACGTTTTCATGTTCTTCCCTGAAGAGTTCGAGTATCCCGTGTACCATTCTTGGCATGAGCTCGAACCGGGGTTTGGTTTCTTGAAACAGTTTCGACAAGTCATCCACGATTCTGTATGGCGGGGCGGTTGCCGGCCATGGGAGGAACTCCGGCGGGGGAGCTTGGTCTAGGTAAACGTAGCCACGGGTCTTGTTCGGCCTCCACCATGCTTCGAGATATGCCCTTCGGTGTGGCCACATTTTTATTGACCCCAGAAGCCCGAAGGCCACGTGGTTCAGATTTGTCGGCTCGGAATGGAGGATCTGTAGCGATGTCGAAGAAGAATATGTTGAAGGTGCAGAAGGAGGAGACCATTTCATGATCAAATCAAGGTTTTGTGAGGGGTAAAAGGAGGTCAAGATTATATACAGAACAAGGCCTGAGATTATTAGGGTTTGGCAGAAGTTTCTTGAGAAGATGAAATGGTCGATTTTAGCAGATAAGGATGGAGTTGACATCTCCGAATTAAGGAATAAAAATGGGGAGATTATTCAGTGATTTTGAGGCTATGGATATGGAAGTTTGCAAGATATATAGGTGTTTTTCAAAGGAGAAATTGGATTACCGAAATCTTTATTTAAGTCTTAGATTAGTGAGGAATACATGGATGTGATGGCACTCATAAAATTTATTGTTCCAATGGTAAATGCTCACTTACTTTCTGTATAAAAGCCATTTTGTTGTGGGGGAACATATGGCAAATATGATTAAAATTTTAGAAAATAAAAATTAGTGGATTAAGACTGCAAAAAAAAAATTTGATTGATAACGGAACTTTAAAATTGAATGAAACGTGTAAGTTATACGACCAAAATTGTAATTTTTTTAACTGAAATTATTCAGGCATCAACAAGCTCGTCCACTAACGTCCTCGATCATGAAATTTCTCGTTATACAGATGATCCCTATCATACCAATCCATCTTTTATTACGCTTTGATCAGACCCTCGGAAGTGTTGATAACGATCCAAGAAAAAAATGTGCAACGAGAAAACAATAAAGAAGATTAGTATTTTTATATCGTTTGTCGTGTTTTTATGGATATATCTGTCTATCAATAATTTTTCACATATCTATCAGATAAAGAAATATTTTTTATAATTGGATCTTGAACCCGATATCTTCTCCAAATTTGGAATTTGATGTTACATGGGTTACAAGTCATTGTCCTCTAGATGTTCGAAAAAATGTTTGAATTTCCTGTATCCACAAACATCTTAAACTTCCTATTGCAATTTCTATCAAAATTAATATATATATATATATATATATATATATATATATATACTACAGCAAATTAAAGATATAACTACAGCAATATATGATGAGCAATTTTGTGGGACTAATTTTTTTTAATGAGAAATGATATATGTATTATAAAGGCTAGGTTACACATTAATTTTAAATTACAAAACTACCTCAAATCAGCTTATCTGAAGTTGGCCCCACCCTTTCTACTGATAATATTTTAAAAAGAAAAATTTTATATGTATAATAAAGTTATATATGGTTATGGACTATTTTAAATTAGAAAACTACCTCAAATGCTCTTGGAAGTTGGAAGGAGCCAAGAAAAATTAAATGATTCCTACTCAAATATTAATTACAAAAAAATGGGGGAATCATATTAAATGAGTCCTACACAAAAGCTAACTAGCGAAAAATTTATGAAATTAATATAATAATTTTAAAATTTAAAAGTATTTTTAGGTCGATGTTAGCTTGTATATACAACATATATCCATAACATATTAGAGAAGTAAGATTCTTATACTATCCACTTTTTGTATCATGGTAGTTTATTTTAGTTAACTAGTAAAAATGACGTGTGTTGCACGTGAAAAACATTTTTATGTTAACGTAGTTAATTCTATATTTTTTTTGTCATCTATTGTTTTAGATTAACACTCTTCTAATGTACGTTACATTTTCGTATCTCGATGATCAAAAGAGAGTTTCTCATTCGTTGTACTATTTTTAACAAAAAAATAATTGAACATAATGACAATAAAAAAATGTCATAATTTTAGTTGTTGCATTTATGATAACTTCCAGCTAAAAAAATATTACAAGAAGTTGCTAAAAGATATCCGAATTAGTGGAATAGGTGAGTGCTCATTTTCTCCAACAAACATATGTCTTAGGGTTTATTTGGCTAGCATGGTTAGCAGGGTATTGCATTAGTCCGGGAGCGGCCCTGGAGCTGTCAGGCCCAGCCCACTTGTGATATTGTCCGCTTTGGCCCGAGGCCTCACGGCTTTAAAACGCGTCACATCGTGCGGCGCCACTCACACTGGCTGTCATACCAAATGTCACAGCTCAACCTACTTGTGATATTGTCCGCTTTGGCCAGAGGCCTCACGACTTTAAAACGCGTCATAGTGTGTGGGCGCCACTCAAACACTGGCTATGATACTAAATGTCATTCCCAGCCCACTTGTCATATTGTCCGCTTTGGCCCGAGGCCTCACGGCTTTAAAACGCGTCACATCGTGAGGCGCCACTCACACTGGCTGTCATACCAAATGTCACAGCTCAACCCACTTGTGATATTGTCCGATTTTCGCCTGAGGCCTCACGGCTTTAAAACGCGTCACAATGTGCAGCGCCACTCACACTGGCTGTCATACCAAATGTCACAGCTCAACCCACTTGTGATATTGTCCGCTTTGGCCTGAGGCCTCACGGCTTTAAAACGCGTCACAATGTGCGGCGCCACTCAAACACTGACTCTGATACCAACTGTGGGGGCTCGTGTTCCTGATTAATACTTAATGACCAAACAACCAGATTTATTAATGTAAACAGTGAAAGCGATTAAAATTTTTCATTTTGCGCCTACAGAAATTTCGACATGACCTATTCGTAAATAGGACATCCCAAAAATTATCAAAACATCACAAACAACATTTATATACTCGAAATAAATTCATAACATCAATTCACAAACCTATAGCCGCACTGGCCAGGACTAGCATATACAGAGCCGACAAGGCTCGCTCACACAACAACAATACAAAACATCGTAAAAATAACAATACAGCTACACAGGGCATTCCATGCCAAAAGTATGACTCCATAATATAATATCTGGGAACTCTCAATCACAATCCAACTACTGGGCACCGCTACCTGACGCTCCACCAGACACGTCAAATCCTTCTGGATAACTTGCTACCGCATCAAAACAACCATAGCATAAAAAGAAACGAGGGGTCGGGCCCCAGTACGACGAACCAGTAATATTACGACAAATATAACTGACATGAAATAAAATCGATTAAAATGCGATGCAATGCAATGTAATGCAATGCGTGAAAGGTAACAACCGATAACTGATGCCAAACGGAGTCCAAATGAATCGCATCAACAACAGTAACAGTGGCCACCCGTGCCAGGAACGTAGCAACGCAACATCAAGTCGCCACTCATCCATACACGTAGCATCGAGGGTACGGGAGCTACCTGCTCAGCCCTCATGCAAGTCATCAGGAGTGCTAATCCTACCCACCCGCTCCATCGATGACGCAACAACTCGATAGATCAATATCAATAGCAATCAAAGGAGTCATGGCTCGAAATGCTATGCACTAATAGTATCAACTCAAATAAATGCATGAATGCAATCACATATTCATAGAAGCACATAAAGCACGCCACAACCCATTACAAAATACTCAACATCATCTCACGTCATAATAGATGTAATGAAAACAGTTCGTACGTACCTCAACTGACTTAATTTACCACAAAATATCTTAAATCCTCAAGAAAGTCCTGGAAATGCCAACTCAGACAAATCACCTGAATATTAATTTAAATGGTCTTATTATCATATAAAAATTTCAGAACCATATAAATTCACTAAAAATCCAATTTCAACAATTTAGGCATTTTAAATTTCTAAAATCTCAATATTCGATTAAAATGCCTAAAATCAATCATTTCTGTTTTATCGTCGCAAAATATTCTTTTTAGCCTTGAATGACGCTAAACTAATATTTATGTGACTGCGATAAATTCTAGGTTCATCAGATTATACCTCCAACTCGCACAATTCTGGAACCTACAACAATAACCCAATAATTAATCAATAATGATACATTATTCGAGTCGAAATTGAATTAACTTCATGTAGGCAACAATTCGCACTGAGGGAGCTTGTAATCCGAACAACAGTGGCTGAAACCGAGCCTCAACCAAAGCTAACCGACAACAGGCGGCAAACTCGCTGGAGAAGATGACCGGAATTACGCAAAAAACAGAGGGTTCTCGAAAATTTGCAAAAGTGGTATCCAAAGAAAGCTTATGACATAAGGAACAAAACCCCTCAATCAATTTTTAGTTTTGAGCGGCGGAAGACGGCGAATTTAGCGGTGAAAGAGGCGGCGTTTTTCGCCGGGTTTTCAAAAATCACGATTTTACCTAACAAGAATGGTATCAATGGATAGCTCTCATCGAGAGGATTCCGAAACTATGCTTATTTTCGAAAATCGGTGACCGACGGTGGAGTTACGGGCGGTCAAAGGCGGAAGAAAATTGTTTGACAAAGAAGAAGAATTTTCGGAGCAGAAGGTTCGGTAGATTCAGATTGTTCTTTCTTTTTTTATTTTTATTTTTTTTAACTTAATTAATAAAATTGGGCCGGGCTTGGAAAATATGTTTGGGCTTGGGAAATGGGCTCTCACAGCCCGTGTTCCAGATTAATATTTAATGACCAAACAACCAGATTTATTAATGTAAACAACGAAAGCGATTAAAATTTTCTATTTTGGGCCTACAGAAATTTCGACATTACCTATTCGTAAATAGGACATCCCAAAAATTATCAAAACATCACAAACAACATTTATATACTCGAAATAAGTCATAACATCAATTGACAAACCTATAGCCGCACTGGCCAGGACTAGCATATACAGAGCCGACAAGGCTCGCTCACACAACAACAATCCAAAACATCGTAAAAATAACAGTACAGCTACACAGGACATTCTCTGCCAAAAGTATGACTCCATAATATAATATTTGGGAACTCTCAATCACAATCCAACTACTGGGCACCGCTACCTGACGCTCCACCAGACGCGTCAAATCCTCATGGATAACCTGCTATGGCATCAAAAACAACCACAACATAAAAAGAAACGAGGGGTCGGGCCCCAGTACGACGAACCAGTAATATTACGACAAATATAACTGACATGAAATAAAATCAATTAAAATGCGATGCAATGCAATGTAATGCAATGCGTGAAAGGTAACAACCGATAACGGATACCAAACGGAGTCCAAATGAATCGCATCAACAAAAGTAACAGTGGCCACCCGTGTCAGGAACGTAGCAACGCAACATCAAGTCGCCACTCATCCATGCACGTAGCATCGAGGGTACGGGAGCTACCCGCTCAGCCCTCATGCAAGTCATCAGGAGTGCTAATCCTATCCACCCGCTCCATCGATGACGCAACAACTCGATAGATCAATATCAATAGCAATCAAAGGAGTCATGGCTCGAAATGCTATGCACTAATAGTATCAACTCAAATAAATACATGAATGCAATCACATATTCATAGAAGCACGCCACAACCCATTACAAAATACTCAACATCATCTCACGTCATAATAGATGTCGTAATGAAAACAGTTTGTACGTACCTCAACTGACTTAATTTACCACAAAATATCTTAAATCCTCAAGAAAGTCCTGGAAATGCCAACTCAGACAAATCACCTGATTATTAATTTAAATGGTCTTATTATCATATAAAAATTTCAGAACCATTTAAATTCACTAAAAATCCAATTTCAACAATTTAGGCATTTTAAATTTCTAAAATTTCAATATTCGACTAAAATGCCTAAAATCAATCATTTCTATTTTATCGTCGCAAAATATTCTTTTTAGCCTTGAATGACGCTAAACTAATATTTATGCGACTGCGATAAATTCTAGGTTCATCAGATTATACCTCCAACTCGCACAATCCCGGAACCTACAACAATAACCCAATAATTAATCAATAATGATACATTATTTGAGTCGAAATTGAATTAACTTCACGTAGGCAACAATTTGCACCGAGGCAGCTTGAAATCCGAACAACAGTGGCTGAAACCGAACCTCAACCAAAGCTAACCGGCAACAGGCGGCAAACTCGCCGGAGAAGATGACCGGAATTAAAATTGTCATCCTAAAAGATAAAATTGTCATTAATATTAATATTTGTTATACATATTTGAGTACTTAAAAATTATATATTAGTATAAAATTTGAAACAGTTGGTATTTATATATCATATATTAATATCATATTATTTAGTTTTTGTACTCATTTTCATCAAATTAAATATATGTGTGCTCAGAAAATGCAAACGCATTTATTGTGGATCAAATAGTGCAAACATATTATTTTTCTACTAGTGATTGAATGGACATTTAAGTTAGGTTGTGTGGATTTAAAGCAAATTTACTTAATTATCTTTATAACATTGATTTTTATTATATATAATTACAAAAGGCTCGGACTTTTCTTCCGCACTAGACCCTAAAGAGCCTAAGACTGGCTCGGCCCTGCATTAGTCCAACAATTTACCAAATGCTCACCAAATGATGACGGTTGCAATTCTCACATCATAAAAAATAAGATTAAAATAAGTTGCACCATATAGCTTCTTTTATGATTAAACAATTCATTTGTTACTACTCTCTCCTTTTGTACCATGATTTTTTGTGTTGATTTCCCAAATTATAGAAATAATTTACACTAAAAAATTTCTAATGATAACATTAAATATAAATTAAAATGTGCACATGTGATAATTGTCTTCTAAAACAACAATAATTTAATAATTAATTTTTTTAACCATCTTGATTCAGACATAACTACCAAGTTAGATAAAATAAAATGACGCATCTATCGGAACAATTATGATTTTACTAAACTCGTATTAGTTGTTTCTTGAATTATTGTTTTTGGAATAACTAGTAAAACTCGCATGGAGTTACCTCCAAGTGCAACAATCTTTTCACCAAATGATTTTCGAATGTCAGTTAATTTTTGCAAGCTTATACTGATGTCTTCAATTGGTAAGTGTTTTGTCATAGGTGTTTCATCCCATATAATCAATTGTGTTTTATGCAACTTAACAAGAGCGCTTTGTTTTAAAATTGTACAATAACTTTCTTAATGCAAAAAATCTTCTCAATGTATATGACATGTGAAATATATATAAAATTTCATTTCTGTCACGCCTCGAGACCGGGGTTAGTCGACACTAGCATTGTTTCAAAATCACACAATTTGTAAACAACAAGCCTCGTAGTAATCAAAATAACCAGTCTATCTCATAATAAATAGTCGTCTTTACAATGCGATTAAAACGAAATGCGGCGAATTATATGATAATAAAATTAAAAGACAAAATAATTCGACTGGTCTCGAATTGGATTGGCTTCATCACCATCCTCAAAAGTAATTTTGCTCTTCATCCTCGATTTGTTCATCGTTCTTATCTGAGTGGGAATGTAGGGGTGAGTATTTTGGAAAATACTCAGTAAATGGGGCTCGATCGTTCATAACAAATATCGAGGATATACATACGAATAAATTATCGTAATTTCAATATTAAGCATGTTGAATCAAATACTAACACAAATATGAATATAACACTGAAAATCATCTCATTTTCTATGGTATTACTGATCAGTACTCTATATGTTACTCCTCTAAGGGGCGAGGCCTAAAGGAACGGTTATTATAACCCACCGCATCAGGGCCTAAACAAAGCATATCAAAGTTCGGAATTTCTTTTACCATTTCTAAATCAAATCATTACAGTGCATTTCAAATAATTCAAACATGCTTTCAAATATTATAACTGATATCGAACAACGAATAATTCAGGGGATTTCATACCAAATGGAAACGAATATATCATGCCGATCGAATTTTCAAAGTCATATTTAATTTATTTTCGAAATATATCATGCTCATTTAAAAGAACATAAGTGTGCCAAATCTTTTATATAATAATATATATATTCAAAAGTCCATTTTAAAATAAATAAATGAACTATATTTATTAAAAGAATATAAATATCAAGAGCCACTTAAAATAAACATAAGTGCGCAATTTTATATAATAATAGCAAAAACCCAATTACTTGAGAAATTGTTTCGAAAATCTTGAAATGAACAATTTGAAGTTTGACATCAAAAATCAGCCACCTTGAAAAAATTTTTGCGCCTAATTGAACCGTTGGATTGATCTGAAATTTGGATATGTTGCTCACAACACGTGTAGGTGTATTTTGAACGGTGGAGATCGGATTCTGAAGTTTAAAACGACGAGAAAAACTTTCTGGATTTGTGTAGAATTTTGGCACTCGAAAATTGGTAGAAACTTGAAGTGATTTATGTGTGTCAATTGGTGCCTTTTTATAGAGAATTGGTAAGGCACCTCACTACTCTATGATCCCATGTCTCAAGACACTACTCCATGATCTCATGTCTCAAGCCACTACTCCATGATCCCATGTCTCAAGTCATGTTTAATTAGCCACTTAGCCATGTTTTTATGCCACTAAGTATGTGGATTTTCAGGTCTTCACATCTCTCCCTTCTTATTGGAAGTTTCGCCCTAGAAACTTGAGTTTTTCTGCGTTTCAAAGAGGTAAGGGTATTGTTTGCACATATTCTTTTCAAGTTCCCAAGTAGCTTCTTTTTCGGTGTGGTTAGACCATTGTACTTTGACATATGGAATGGTTCGTCGCCTAAGTACTTGGTCCTTGGTGTCCACAATTCGAATAGGAACTTCTTCGTACTTTAATTCTTCATTCAAGTTTCCTTCGATTAAGAGTGGTTCAGCTTCAAGAATGTGGCTTGGATCCGAAACATACCTTCTTAGTTGCGAGACGTGGAAGACATTATGGATTCTAGACATATTTGGTGGGAGTGCCAATCTGTATGCAAATGTTCCCACTTTCTCCAGAATTTCAAAAGGTTTAACATATCTGGGGTTCAGTTTCCTGGTTTTGTTGAATCGAACCACACCTTTAATTGGTGACACTTTCACTTATACTTTATCTCCCATTATAAATTCCATTGGTCTTCTTTTCAAATCAGTCCAACTTTTCTGTCGGTCTTGTGCAATTTTAAGTCTCTCCTTGATTATAGCGATTTTATCCACTGTTTCTTGGATCAACTCGAGTCCAGTTATTGCTTTTTTCCCCTATTTCATCCCAATATAGTGGTGATCGACATTTTCGCCCATACAGGACTTCATACAGTGCCATTCCAATACTGCTGTGATAACTGTTATTGTAAGAAAACTCAATTAAAGACAGATGTTCACTCCAATTACCACATGAAGTCTAGAGCACATGCTCTCAGCATATCTTCTAGAGTTTGAATTGTCCTCTCTGTTTGGCCATCGGTTTGAGGATGATAGGACGTACTGAGAGTGATCTTAGTTCCCATGGCTTGTTGAAAACTCTTCCAAAAACGAGATGTAAACCTAGGATCTCTGTCTGATAGTATGCTGGCTGGAACTCCATGTAATCGTACAATCTCATTCATGTACAATGTGGCTAACTTGTCCAAATTATAGTTCATGCGGACAAGTAAGATATGCGCAAATTTTTCGAGTCTATCTACGATTACCCATATGTCATCATGACTTTGTCTAGACTTTGGTAATCTGACAACAAAGTCCATGGAGATATGTTCTCATTTCCACTTTGGAATCTCTAGAGGTTGAAGAAGTCCTCCAAGTCTTTGGTGCTCTGCTTTGACTTGTTGGCACAAAAGACACTTGGAAACAAATATCGCAACATCTTTTTTCATTCCACTCCACCAGAAATTCTTCTTCATGTCTCTGTACATCTTGGTACTGCCAGGATGGACTGAAAATTTTGACTTATGTGCTTCAAACATTACTTCTTGGCGAAGGTTGTCGATGTCTGGTACGCATAATCGTTCTTTCATCTACAAGATTCCCTTGTTATCCGTCTCGAAATCTGGTGTTTTCCATTGTTTAGCTTGCACTTTCAGTTTCACCAAAGCGAAATCTCTATCTTCACTTATCTTGATTGTCTCTCGAAGACATGGTTGTGCTGAAAGTGACGCCAGGATCACCTTACTCGTATTCTTTCGACTCAAAGAATCTGCTATCTTGTTGGCTTTGCCTGGGTGGTAGCTTATCATTAAGTCGTAGTCTTTCAAGATTTCAATCCACCGTCTATGCCTCATGTTTAACTCTTTCTGTGTGAACAAGTACTTGAGGCTTTAATGATCGGTGAATATTTCACACCTGGCACCATATAAATAGTGTCTCCAAATCTTCAGTGCAAATATCAGTGCTGCTAGCTCGAGGTTATGTGTTGGGTAATTTTGTTCATACGACTTCAACTGTCTCAACGCGTATGCAATTACCCTTCCCTCTTGCATGAGTACACATCCTAAACCTCCTTTAGATGCATCACTGTAGATGGTGAAGTCTTTGCCTTCCATAGGTAATACCAATACTGGCGTAGAGGTAAGCTTTTTTTTCATAGTATCAAAGCTTTTCTCACAATCTTCACTCCATTGAAATTTAGAGTTCTTCTGTGTGAGCTTGGTGAGAGGTATGGCTATTGAAGAGAATCCTTCAACAAATTTTCGGTAATAGCCACTAATCCCATGAAGCTTCGAATTTCTGTCACAGTTTTTGGTCTAGGCCAATCTGAGATTGATTTTACTTTCTTAGGATCCACAGCTACTCCTGCTGCTGATACACCTACTTAGCCAGAATTCACATTTTTTGAATTTGGCGTAAAGTTCTTTCTCTCTCAGTGTCTGAAGAGTTAAACGAAGATGTTCTTTGTGGTCTTCTTCACTTGGTAAATATATGAGAATATCGTCAATAAACACCACCACAAACTTGTCAAGAAATGGTTTGAACAATTCTGTTCATGAGATCCATAAATGCTGCTGGAGCATTTGTTAATCCAAATGGCATTACCATGAACTCATAGTGTCCATATCTTGTTCTGAAAGCCGTCTTCGGAATATCGTTTGCCTTGACCTTCAGTTGGTGATAACATGTCCTTAGGTCGAGCTTGGAAAAGACCGTAGCTCCTTTGAGTTGATCAACCAAATCTTCTATTCTTGGAAGCGAGTACTTATTCTTGATTGTGATCTTATTTAGTTCTCGATAATCAATACACAATATCATGCTTCCGTCTTTTTTTCTTTACAAATAGGACATGAGCTCCCCAAAGAGATGCGCTTGGTCGGATTTGCTTATTGTCCAACAATTCTTGAAGTTGTTCTTTGAGTTCTTTCAACTCTGCCGGACCCCTTTTGTATGGTACTTTTGAGATTGGTGTAGCATCGGGTACTAAATTAATCTCAAACTCCACTTCGCAGGTCGGGACTATTCCAAGAAGCTTTTCTGGAAAAACTGTCCGAAAATTTTTGTATTACTAGAATATCTTCCAACTTCAGCTCATCTAATTCTTGCACTTTGTTTACCATTGATAGGTAATTTCTTTTGCCCGATATCATGACTTTCCAAGTCTGGGAAACAGAAAAATGTATTTATGTTCCTTGGCATTGCCATGGTACCTTGATTTCTTCTTGGTTTGGGGTTCAGATTTTGACACTCTTACTCTAGTAATCTATTATTGCACGGTTCTTAGATAACCAATTCATTTCCAGGATGACGTCGAAATTTACCGAAGTGAGTTGAATCAAGTCGGCGCTAAACATATGCGAATTGATACTGTTTTATTCTATCTTGAAATTATCCTTATTACTATCTAAAAAATTAAAACCCATATAGAATATTGAAACTTAACTCAATGTCGATCTATAGCTTATGGACTTAAATCCCGAAAATTATAACCTAACCGTTACCTCAAATAATTATTTATTTTATTAAATCTTACTTTCATCAAGATCATGAACATATCACGCTCTAACACAAAGGATTTCATTGAATGTTGTTCTCTATGAATCATTCTTAGTACCATAAAAAGTCAAAACTTATTGTACTATACTTTTTTTGATACCCATCAATATCTCATAACTTATTTTATTTACATAAGGTCATAGCCTATTTGTTATCCCAAAATAATATAAATTTCTTAACATGGAGATATTGTCTCACAAGATATTACAAGATCCTACATATTTAAAGTTAGCGCTTAATATTTTAATAACCCAAACTTAATGCCCACATAGTTAACTGTTACCACAAAATCAACTTCTCTATTGGAATACCCAAAACTTATTATATAATTCTTATATCAACTTTTCTCATTTTAGTTTTCAAAAATAACTTATCATCCTCGAGTCAAATATTTTCTCTTAAATCAAAAGCTTAAGTCAACTTATATCTGATAGGTATATTCCCAAAAATAAATACAAATACCAATTGTTCCTCATAATAAAATTTCATAAAAATTCGACAAGTAGTTCAAGAACACGTTGAACGGGATTTTTCGAGAAAGTTTTCCAAAAATAGAAATTTTTTATATTGACTCATGGATAGGAAGAATACGTCGAGAGGATTCTAGAACAGTCGACGGAATTAAATTCCGAGTTTCCTACGAAAAGGTATGAGTTCTACGAAACTTTCCTAAAATAGCAAAAACGCGATTTCGAATATCTAAATAAAGGAATTTCGTGTTTTTGGACCACGCGCTCACAACAAAGTTGTAATATTACCCGTTGGTCGTTCCGAAGGGGACTGCATCAACCTTTTGCCATAATCCGACAAATTTCTCTTCCCAACTGGATTATGAACCTGGCTGCTATGATACCACTTAAATGTCACGCCCCGAGACCGGGGTTAGTCGACACCGACGTTGTTTCAAAATCACACAATTTGTAAACAACAAGCCTCGTAGTAATCAAAATAACCAGTCTATTTCATAATAAATAGTCGTCTTTACAGTGCAATTAAAACGAAATGCGGAAGCGAATTACATGATAATAAAATTAAAAGACAGAATAATTCGATTGGTCTCGAATTGGATTGGCTTCATCACCATCCCCGAAAGTAATCTTGCTCTTCATCCTCGATTTGTTCCTCGTTCTTATCTGGGTGGGAATGTAGGAGTGAGTATTTTGGGAAATACTCAGTAAATGGGGCCCAATCGTGCATATCAAATATCGAGGATATACATACGAATAAATTATCATAATTTCAATATTAAGCATGTTGAATCAAATACTAACACAAATACGAATATAGCACTGAAAATCATCTCATTTTCTATGGTATTACTGATCAGTACTCTATATGTTACTCCTCTAAGGGCGAGGCCAAAGGAACGGTTATTATAACCCACCGCATCAGGGCCTAAACAAAGCATATCAAAGTTCGGAATTTCTTTTACCATTTCTAAATCAAATCATTACAGTGCATTTCAAATAATTCAAACATGCTTTCAAATATTATAACTGATATCGAACAACGAATAATTCAGGGGATTTCATACCAAATGGAAACGAATATATCATGCCGATCGAATTTTCAAAGTCATATTTAATTTATTTTCGAAATATATCATGCTCATTTAAAAAGAACATAAGTGTGCCAAATATTTTATATAATAATATATATATTCAAAAGTCCATTTTAAAATAAATAAATGAACTATATTTATTAAAAGAATATAAATATCAAAAGCCACTTAAAATAAATATAAGTGCGTAATTTTATATAATAGCAGTGGGGACCCGGACGCTAATTCATTCCTTAATCGTCTTTAGGAATAATTCAAACATTTATAATAAATAGGGTCTAAATTTTTTTTTTAAATACAAAGCGAAAATGTAATGTAATTCAATTCAAATTACATATTAAACATAAAAATATAAATCTTGTACTATCTACAAGAATTCAACTAGGTTCAACTATATATCAGTGCTGAATCCTAAGTTGCTTCGAAGCCCGGATCTCCACGCTATCTAGTCCAGCCTCGTTCTCTTCTTGACCCTGATCCTATCTCACCTGTTGTCATGCACATATACAAACAAGACAACAGCCGGATAACTCCGGTGAGAATTACATTCTCAGTATAAATCATGTATACATGCAATCATAGAAACAATGTAACCGCATATAATAGATATGTCTAACATGTATTCAAATCATAATATAAATCCATATCAAGAATAAATCCTATTCTAAACATGTACCATTATCAGGAACATAAATCAATATGTACCATATTCAGGAACATAATCAACATGAATCAATATAACTGTCAATTAGACTCATGACGTCACATTTAAGACTAGACTCAATCCTAGTCTAGGGATCCCGGTTTCCAAATGTGGTATTCCTATATCGAATTCCGTAATAGAAGGAACTCTGTTCCTATTACTCGATATAACCAAATATGGTGTTCCTATATCGAATTCCGTAATAGAAGAATTCCAATCCTATTACTCGATATAACCAACATCCGGTGTCCTGACCTATCCGTCATGGACTGTAGCTCTATCGCTAATATCCCATCTTGAGACATCGAGCAATGTGCCCGTGGCGATCCCGCCACTGTCAGGCACTTCCGTCCCAAGATGTCTACACTATCCTGTAACATCGTGCAATGTGCCCGTGGCGATCCCACCACTATCAGGCACTTCTGTCACAAGATTCTTGTCTAATACCTGCTATCTATCAATCAAGAGAACAAGTATATCAATCAAATCAATACAATAAGGTAAAGTATGTGATTTAGGGAAACTCGAGCCAAACCTCACTCGAATTGTGCAATCCCAACTCAACATTAATTTATACCTTTATCTTCTCACTCTAACAAAGACAAAATCCTGTATTCTGATCTGTCCATAACCAATCTGGCAATGACAATCGTATAATTACAATATCAGTATATAACTCAATTCAAAACCTATTCTGATCAATACTCAAATCAGTAGATATATCTGATCCATATCTGAACAAGGTACAATCTAACTCATATCAATGATATCATGGTACAATCGAAATCATTACTGAATCTGATCAATTTAAATCAACTGATATTTCGACGGCATAATGATACAGTCTCGATAACCCCGTCAATCTCAACATCACAGAGATACTACCAGAATTCATAATCAGTACCAATACAATTCATAATCTCTATATCGGTACACTTAAGATCAGTAATAACTCAATTCTGATATCAAATCTCAATCAATTCAACTCTGAAAATCATAACAATTCCATAATCAATCTGTTTCTTAATCTGACTTCGATTCTATGATGTCTAATATGTCAAGAACACCATATTTGAATCATATTCGATTCTGACAACATCATAATTTCAAGACATGACAAAACGTAACAAAACTTACGTCCAGTTGAAGCCTGCGTCGATAGGAACACAGTACCGAAGTCGGATTCACAATCGGACGGACGGATCGAAATATAAAGGCGTAAGGATTTTCCGTAGCTTTCTCGTTTCCTTTCTTTTCTTATCTCTGAAGCATAGTGTATATATATACATATACGTTGCATGTGAAGAAACGTGTCCCATTTCCATGAACTTCAGTCGGCGCTCGGGCGGTCACAATATACCGCTCGGGCGCCGAACATACTGTCCGGTCCTTATCTTGCTAACCACTGGCGCTCGAGCGGTTATAAACTACCGCTCGGGCGCCACATGTTCTGTTACTGAACACTGGCGCTCGGGCGGTCATTTTCTACCGCTCGGGCGCCAGATGTTCTGTCCAAAATCTTGGCTCACAATGCAACGACGCCCGGCTTCTTCATTCAAGATCGTATAATCTCAATCATGTCAATTAATCACTTCTGATTTCAGTAATTAAATCTCGGGCCTTACATTTCTCCCCCTCTTAGATCTGAGTTCGTCCTCGAACTCGCAAGTAATCAATTCAGATATATCAGAAGAAATGTATACAGAGTTTAAATAATAAACTCATCTCAATGAAACTGTTCTGAAATCTCAATCTCATATCAAATTCTATTTCTAAAAATAGCTTTGATAAAGTCAATCTCGCAATACTGGCTATACAACATCCGTATATACCGAACCACAGCTCATAGCAATTCATTACCATCAGCTGCTATCAAATCTGTTTATTCCATTCAAGGATATATTAAATCTTCAGCCTCGAATACCAATCATCACCATTCGACGTTGGCATATTATGTCTGTCTGGTCTGAGCTATCTTCATTCTTTTCTGAATTAGCTATCTTTTCTTGGTCATATTTCTGACCGTATCAGATCCTATCTCAGGTATCTCCGAGATATTATTCTTGTACCAAAGGCATCTGCAGTACTCACTGTACAATATGTCGTCTGTAGCTATCCCAATACTCATCGGATGTTTTTCATTGTACCCGAAGGCACAAATTGACAATGCTTCGTTTTTACTAGTGCTAACATCCAGCACTACGGCTCTATAAATAACTTTCCAGATCTAGGATAGTATAGAAAAGAGTTTGTGGTATATTCTGCTACAAGTACAAAATCAAGCGAAATCACAATCTGATATATTCTATTTCAACATTATGTTCAATCTGATCATTTCTATGACATCGATCTTTGTCATCCAGTCCTGTTTGTACGTCATCTTGTACAACTAATAGAAATAGATTGAACCATATGTCAATCTTAATCATATCATATCACAATCTGGAAAGTATTACAGTGATCTCATTACGAAATTCATCGAAATATACTTCCCGTGTCTAGCCAGAATATACAAATTCTGTAATAAATCTTCTGACTTCTATCTTTCTGTCTTCATTTAATGGCAATTCAGACATTTCAGTACAATTTCTGCCAGCATTACAGTATAATTCTATCATAACTGATTTAATATGTCTATATCAAAACTGTCTGTTCGAATTATCATACACTTTCTGTTACCTGAACGAATACTGAATCCATTTCTAGCGCGCTTCTGACCCTATCTGTCGTTTCAGATTCGAACTATTTGGTACAAAAAAATCAGTTAATAATATAAATTAAAGAAAAATACCTACCTGGTATTCGGTTCTGAATTGTCGATATCAAATTCTGTTGTACAATTCTGAAACATTTGACATTACAAGATAATTATTCTCACACAGTAAAATCACATATCTGTCACTCTGATCGATGCTCTGCTCTGATTATCGAAATCTAATTCTGAACCTTCTGATCACATTTCTGACTCACTGAAATTCTCGAATTCAACTCTGATTAGAATTGAACTGTATATAATCTCAACGGTTCACATTGATCTGTAGCAAATATGGCTGTAGAAATATATCAATACTCAGGCATACACAAAACAACAATCGTATACGATAATCTGTCAATTCTGACCAAAAATAAATTTCTGACATTTCTGAAATTTCTGATCTTTCTGATATCGGTATCATTCTTAGTCACTGATCATGATCTCAACTGTGTCAAATTCAATCAGTATACTAACTTCAGATATCATATACTCTGAATACAATCTGTTTCAAGCAAAAGTCATATCTGAAAAATTTCTGTATACAATAATCACATTTCTCAGAATATCCCATTCAATCTTCAGTTATTCGATTCAATCAATCAGATGCTGCAAATATATCAAAATATCATAGATACAACGAGCATGAAATCATCAGAATATCTCTGAACATACTGAAACATGCCAAAAAGAAACACTAAATCAGATGTAACTCATGATCGGTACTCTTCTACTGATCTTTCAATTCTTTCAATTCATTTTGTATCATTATGTACATTCAATATCATTCTGTACATTCAATATCATTCTGTGCTGAATTCTAAAGCACAAACAGTACCTGATCTCAATTAAATTCTGGAATCTATCTTTCTGATATAAAGCAAATATGAAATTTTATCTGGGCAATCATCAGCCAACTCATACATCATTGGCAAATCTGCCAATGCTAGACTCGATTTCAGTATGTCTACTGAATACATAAGGATACCATCTGTTCTTTCTGTATCGATCGAGTCATAGACAACACACAGATATAAAAGGAATTCTGAATCTAGAATCCTTACCGTGAAATCTTTACTCATCAGCCATATCTGGTCTGAATCTTATACTCTCCTGAAAGGAATCTATACTAGTTCTGTACTTGTTCAGCATATTAGTGTCAATAATGCAATCAAATCAGAAAACACAAGTACATCATAAGCTAACTCGGTCTCATTCTCATCTTACTGTAGTATACAATATTTCACAGAAATCTCTGATATCAGTTTTTCTTTCCCAGAAGGTACAAAAATTAATACTACAGCAATACAAACCCTACAGATACCATATATATCAATGCAACTCAGTCAAAGATAATCATAGGAAATGCATCAGTATATATCAATACATATGCAATATAATCATAAAGTAA
Organism: Primulina tabacum; assembly: GCF_025594145.1. Classification (NCBI taxonomy): domain Eukaryota; kingdom Viridiplantae; phylum Streptophyta; class Magnoliopsida; order Lamiales; family Gesneriaceae; genus Primulina; species Primulina tabacum. The sequence goes on along the minus strand of NC_134558.1, from coordinate 31,759,081 downwards.
CAGTACTTGCCACTATATCATCAAGTGTCTCTTGGGTCTGTTCCTCGGTCACTACCACCAGATGGTCCTGGTCCCTGAAATCTTCGGGAATCTCTCTGGGGACAAACTCTAGCGAAGTGTCCCGGCTGTCGGCAGATACGACAACTACCAGTCACTCCCTGGCATTGCTCTGTGGAATGTTTCCCTCCGCAAATCCTGCAATACACTCTAGTATAACTTGGGCTGGAACCACTGGAGCTAGTTGAACCGCTCAGTCCGCTCCCTAACTTCTTAAATGGCTTCTTTCGAGCTTTCAGCAAATCTTGCTTTCCACTCGTGCTGCCGCGATCAAATAGGGGATTGCTGTGTCTGGGGTTGCATCGCACATACCCTTTTTAGTTGTCTAATCAGACTCGCCTCCGCTCTCTTCGCTTTACTCAAGGCATCAGCAAAATGATAAGGTCGCTGCATATTCATCAATGCAACTATCTCCGAGTTCAATCCTCTGATGAACTGATCCGCTACAGCTTCATCACTTCCAATTACATGAGGAGCAAATCGCAGTAGAGTAGAGAATTTAGCAACATATCCTTCAATATTCAGTTGACCTTGTCTCAAATTCTCAAACTCTGCTTTCTTGTCCTCCCGGTACGAAACTGAGAAAAATCTTCGATAAAATTCAGTTCTGAATATTTCCCACGAAATCACTGTACCTCTCTGTTCTAACATTCTTTTACTTGTAATCCACCAACTCCTGGCAGTCTCTCGTAACTGGTGGAATATCAGTTTAATTCTCTGCTCATCTGAATAATCAAGTAAATCAAACAGTATTTCTATGTCATCAAACCAGTTCTCACAATCTTCAGACGTCTCGGTACCACTCAGAATCGGCGGTTGAAATACCTGGAATTCTTTCAACTGTATTTCTATATGAGTTTCTGATACATTTATCTGTTCAGTCGAAGTACTACCCCTTTCTGGAATTCTCCGTGGAGGTATATCTGCTTATCAAAACATTAGTACTCAAATACTACAAATCTGTTCCAATCTTTCTCTGATCATCTTACTGCTGATCATGAATCAGATCTGATTCATACTCAATAGTACATAATACCAACTCAAATCAGATAATCAGGTAACCATGTATTTCAAAGCAGTAGAACATAATCTCATGCTAGCATACACAATGTCAATCAACATTAAAATAATTCTCATGCTAGCAATCACATGCAAGGAAGAAAACTCAATCTACCCCGCTCATTCTCTTCTATCTCAATCTAAAGGATCTATCGCTCTGATACCACCTGTGGTGGGGACCCGGACGCTAATTCATTCCTTAATCGTATTTAGGAATAATTCAAACATTTATAATAAACAGGGTCTAAATTTTTTTTTTAAAATACAAAGCGGAAACGTAATGTAATTCAATTCAAATTACATATTAAACATAAAAATATAAATCTTGTACTATCTACAAGAATTCAACTAGGTTCAACTATATATCAGTGCTGAATCCTAAGTTGCTTCGAAGCCCGGATCTCCACGCTATCTAGTCCAGCCTCGTTCTCTTCTTGACCCTGATCCTATCCCACCTGTTGCCATGCACACATACAAACAAGACAACAGCCGGATAACTCCGGTGAGAATTACATTCTCAGTATAAATCATGTATACATGCAATCATAAAAACAATGTAACCGCATATAACAGATATGTCTAACATGTATTCAAATCAGAATATAAATCCATATCAAGAATAAATCCTATTCTAAACATGTACCATTATCAGGAACATAAATCAATATGTACCATATTCAGGAACATAAATCAATATGTACCATATTCAGGAACATAATCAACATGAATCAATATAACTGTCAATTAGACTCATGACGTCACATTTAAGACTAGACTCAATCCTAGTCTAGGGATCCCGGTTTTCAAATGTGGTATTCCTATATCGAATTCCGTAATAGAAGGAACTCTGTTCCTATTACTCGATATAACCAAATATGGTGTTCCTATATCGAATTCCGTAATAGAAGAATTCCAATCCTATTACTCGATATAACCAACATCCGGTGTCCTGACCTATCCGTCATGGACTGTAGCTCTATTGATAATATCCCATCTTGAGACATCGTGCAATGTGCCCGTGGCGATCCCGCCACTGTCAGGCACTTCCGTCCCAAGATGTCTACACTATCCTGTAACATCGTGCAATGTGCCCGTGGCGATCCCACCACTATCAGGCACTTCTGTCACAAGATTCTTGTCTAATACCTGCTATCTATCAATCAAGAGAACAAGTATATCAATCAAATCAATACAATAAGGTAAAGTATGTGATTTAGGGAAACTCGAGCCAAACATCACTCGAGTTGTGCAATCCCAACTCAACATTAATTTATACATTTATCTTCTCGCTCTGACGAAGACGAAATCCTGTATTCTGATATGTCCATACCCAATCTGGCAATGACAATCGTATAATTACAATATCAGTATATAACTCAATTCAAAACCTGTTCTGATCAATACTCAAATCAGTAGATATATATGATCCATATCTGAACAAGGTACAATCTAATTCATATCAATGATATCATGATACAATCGAAATCATTACTGAATCTGATCAATTTAAATCAACTGATGTTTCGACGGCATAATGATACAGTCTCGATAACCCTGTCAATCTCAACATCACAGAGATACTACCAGAATTCATAATCAGTACCAATACAATTCCTAATCTCTATATCGGTACACTTAATGTAAAATCCAAGAATTTTAAGTTTTATCATTTAAGTTTTATCACGATAGTATATTTTGAATACCAAGATTTATATCATTTGAGGATGTGAGATTTGTAAGATTTTACCAAGATTGAGTTAATAATAATATCGTGTATATTATTATTTGAAATTTCGCAGATAAATGCCTAAGATTTGAGTTGATATGGAGATACCGGGAATAAAAATCAGACAAAGGATAATAAAATCCCTAGAATTCGAAATTTACAGTGTATATATTTGAGAATTTCAAAAATTGAGAGATAAAAGATTTAGAGTTCGAATTTATATCACGGATAGATCACGATTCTCGATAAAGATTTGATTCAGATTCAAACGCGATATCACTCGATCACGATAGCAGCCAACCCCTATAAATAGGAGGGCCCTGTAGACTCGGAAATCACACCACATATCACACCAAATTTTCGAAAATTTGTGCTCTGGTCTCCTTAGGAATTTTCAAGCGCAGCGAAGCTCTGCCACCGTCCAACCATTGAAGTAGGAATGTCGAAAAACCCTAGCTTTTTTACGTTTTTCATCAAGAATTTAAGGTAAGTGGGCTTGTTTTAAATTATTGAATTTCGATGCATATATTTTCGGTTTTATAAAAATTCGGACGAGTACAATTCTTCTTCTACACCCTTCTGGTTACGATAGTTTGCATGAATAAATGTTTTGACACTGTGAGAATTCAACTTGATATGGGTGGGAATCCCAACCATACGTACCCTTACGCGGTGGGGGAGATAACCGCTATACGGTCTCGTCACCTTAGAGGAGTAAAAATTAGGGACTGATATCAGTAAACCATTGAAAGTAGATGAATCTCAGTGTCGGGTTAATGATGCGCACGTGATAAGAATTATGTTTGCATGGTATGTATATTTCGAAATTGCATGTTGTTATGTTGTACTCGAACGGCCCCCACTTGCTGAGTATTTCCCAAAATACTCACCCCTTACAACCTTCTCAGATAAATCCGAAGAGCAGATTGAAGAAGAAGAATCGGAACAATTTTGGGGCTGGTGAATTGTTTTAATCTCGAGAGTTGCTAGTAAAGAGGTTTCTGAATTTTGGTACTCAAGTTTTATGTAAAAACGTTTCCGCATTTATTTCATTAGTTATTTCAGTTTTAAAGACTTTGGTTTTTGAGATTATGATTAATAAACTGGTATTTCGGTTTATAGTATGCTACGAGGCTGGTTGTTTCAATTGTGTGATTGTTAAACGACGCCGGTGTCAAATCCCGAGTTTCGGGGCGTGACATTTTAGTGGTATCAGAGCCGCCAGGTTCATAATCCGAGTGGGAAAAATCGAGTTTCAAAAAAAAAATCAAATTTCGAAAAAAAAAAAAAATTCGGCCAAACAGCCCCTACGCGCGCCGCCGCGTTTTTCTCCGATTCCGGCCGCTTCCGGTAGTGTTTCTTTGATCGGAGACCAGATCTAGAACCGTCTCGATGAGACGAACAAAATCCCTCAAACAATTTCATATTTCGCGTTCGGATGAAACCGGAATTTCAGATCTACGAATTTGGCGTATGAACCCTAACCCGAAAATTATTTTGTCCAATTACCCTACCAATCCTACTCCGATTTTCAATTCCTTATAGCCAACCAATCTATGATCCATGGGTAACTTTTACCAACAATCAATTTTGAGTTCGGATCACCCAATCGGAAACGCCCAATTTCATTGAGTTAACCGAGTTGCGCGAGTTCCCCGCCAAATTAGGTAGTTTTCCTACCGATTCATGCCGTGCCACCACCGGTTCTGTGATCCTGACCCCTTCGCCGTCATAAGAATTTGCTCCGACCATACTCCGACGAGTCAACCCGGCCGAGTCAGCGAGTCAACCTGCCAGCATACGTCCTTCGATTTTTTTTTTTGTAGGAAACTCCGAATTCGGTTCTGTCAACTGTTCTGAAACCCTCTCGACGAATTCTTTCAATCCATATGTTTATCTCTAGACTTTCCATTTTTGGAAAATATCTCGAAAAATCTCGTTAAACGCGTTTCTTGTAGTGCTTATCGGATTTTTATGGAATTTTATTAAGGAAACAATTAATATTGACCTATATTGTTGGGATTGTACTTATCTGATATAAGTTGACTTAAGCTTCTGATTTAAGGTGAAATATTTGATTTGGGGACAATAAAGTATTTATGGGAAGAAAAAAAAAACTAGTATGTGAAAATCTGAGATAAGAGTTATAATAAGTTTTGGATATTCCAATATGGAAGTTGATTTTGGGCAATAGTTAAATGTGTAAACATTAATTTGGGTTCTTAAAGAATGCTAAGCGTTAACTTTAAATATGTATAATTTTGGGTTACCTTGTCTAAAAGGAAGTTGGGAAACAATATCTTAAGGTTTAAGTAATTTATATTATTTTGGGATAACTCGTAGATTACGATCTTATATGAATAAAATAAGTTATGAGATTGTTGCTGGATATTGAGGAAAGTAAGGTTTAGTGCAAGTAAGATTTAACAAAAACATTAATTGATGATTAATTTCATTTATACAAGGTTGAATAAGATTTTATTTTCTGACGACTGAGTTATAATTTTTGGTATTTAAATCAATAGGGTATAGATTGATATTGAATTAAGTTCCAAGATTTTATATGGGTTTTTAGTTTTGAGATAGTAATCGTGATAATTTCAAGATAGAATAAAATCATCATCTATTCGTATATATTCAGTGCCGACTTGATTCAAAGCACTTTGGTAAGATTTCGACGTCATCATATGGATGGATTGGTTATCTAAGAGCAGTGCAATAGCAGATTGCCGGAGTAAAAAAATAATAATAATTTCAAACTCCGAAACGCGAACCAAGAAGAAATAAGGTATCATGGCAATGCCAAGAGACAGAAATACATTCTTTCTGCTTCCCAGACTTGGAAAGCCATTAAATCAGGCAAAAAAAAAAAATTTACCTAGCAATGGTGAACGAAGTGCAGGAAAAAAATTGAGCTCAAGCTGGAAGATACCCTAATAATGCGAGAATTTCCGAACGTTTTTCTAGAAGAACTCCCAGGGATAGTCCCGGACCGCGAAGTTGAGTTCGAAATTAATCTGGTCCCTGGTGCAGCACCAATTTCGAAAGCACCTTACCGAATGACGCCAACTGAACTCCAAGAGCCAAAGGAACAACTCCAAGAATTGCCAGACAAGAAGCAATTTCAACTGGGTACGTCTCCATAAGGAACTCCAGTACTGATTGTGAATAAGGAAGACAGAAGTATGAGATTGTGTATAGATTATAGAGAACTCAATAAGATCACAATCGAGAATAAATATCTTCTTCCAATGATAGACGATTCTTTTCGATCAACTTAAAGAAGTTACAACATTTTCCAAGCTTGACCTGAGAAGATGCTACTACCAATGGAAGGTCAGGGCTGAAGATATTCTCAAAACAGCTTTTCGGACAAGATATGGGCATTATGAGTTCATAGTGATGTCTTTTGGACTGACCAACGCACCTGCAGCCTTCATGGACCTAATGAAAAGAGTTTTCAAGCCATTCCTGGATCAGTTCATAGTAGTATTTATTGACGACATCCTCGTCTATTCTTCCAACGAACATGATCACGAAGAGCATCTCCGCATTGCACTTCAGACCTTGAGAGAGAAGGAACTCTACGCTAAGTTTAAGAAATGTGAGTTCTGGTTAAAGAGTGTATCCTTTTTAGGACACGTAATCTCTGAAGCAGGAGTATCAGTGGATCCCAAGAAAGTTGAGGCAATTACAGAGTGGCCAAAACCTAAGAACGCCGCAGACATCAGGAGCTTTCTTGGACTGGCAGGTTATTACAGGAAGTTCGTCGAAGGTTTTTCTTCCATAGCTATACCACTGACTAAGCTCACTCAGAAGAATTCCAAGTTCATCTGGGACGAAGGTTGCGAGAAAAGTTTTCAGACGTTAAAAGAAAAGCTCGCATCCACGCCAGTACTAATCTTACCCACTGAAGATAAGGAATTCACCATCTACAGCGACGCATCTAAGGAAGGTTTGGGATGCGTACTCATGCAAGAGGGAAGAGTAATAGCCTACGCATCAAGGCAGTTGAAACCGCACGAGCAGAACTACCCTACGCATGATCTGGAGATAGCAGCAGTTGTATTTGCCTTAAAAATTTGGAGGCACTATCTCTATGGCGCCAAGTGCGAAATTTTCACAGATCACCAGAGCCTCAAATACCTGTTCACCCAAAAGGAACTTAACATGAGACAAAGACGGTGGATCGAACTCCTGAAGGATTACGACCTGACAATCAGTTACCACCCGGGTAAAGCGAACAAGGTGACCGATGCTCTGAGTCGAAAAAATGAGAGCAAAATTACTCTTGCTTCACTCTCCGCGAGACCATGTCTGCAAGAGACCGTCAAGTTAAACCAGGATCGAGACCCTGAGCTAAAGAAACTTAGGGGACAAGTCGAAAGCGGGAAGTCTCAAGATCTACAAACTGATGACAAAGGAGTCATGTGGATGAAAGGGCGACTGTGTGTACCAGAATGCGATAACCTTCGCCAAGAAATACTGTCAGAAGCACACAAATCCAAGTTTTCAGTCCATCCAGGGAGTACGAAGATGTACAGAGATCTTAAAAGCAATTTTTGGTGGAATGGAATGAAAAGAGACGTGGCAGAATTTGTCTCTAAATGCCAAGTGTGTCAACAGGTCAAAGCAGAGCACCAACAACCTGGAGGATTATTGCAACCGTTGGAGATACCTGAGTGGAAGTGGGAACACATCTCCATGGACTTTGTGGTAGGGTTACCAAAGTCGAGGAAAGGTCAAGACGGAATATGGGTAATTGTAGATAGACTTACAAAATCTGCACACTTCCTACCCGTCCGTATGAACTATAATCTGGACAAGTTGGCTACACTGTATATGGATAATATTGTACGAATTCATGGAGTACCAGTGAGCATCCTGTCTGACAGAGACCCAAGATTCGTCTCACGTTTTTGGAAGAGCTTTCAGGGGGCCATGGGAACTAAAGTGACTCTTAGTACGGCCTATCACCCACAAACCGATGGCCAAACCGAGAGAACAATTCAAACCCTGGAAGACATGCTGCGACCCCGCGCTCTAGAATTCAGTAGCAATTGGAGCAATCATCTACCATTGATCGAGTTTGCTTATAATAACAGCTATCACAGCAGTATTGGGATGGCTCCATACGAAGCCCTGTATGGGAGAAAATGCCGATCACCCTTATATTGGGATGAAGTGGGAGAGAAAGCAATAGTAGGACCCGAACTCGTACAGTTAACAATAGGCAAGGTTACAGTAGTCCGAGAGAAACTCAAGGCAGCTCAAGATCGACAAAAGAGTTGGGCAGATCTGAAAAGAAGGCCAGTGGAATTCAATATCGGCGAGAAGGCCTACGTAAAAGTCTCGCCTATGAAAGGAGTGGTCCGATTCACTAAAGCCGGGAAGCTGAACCCTCGTTATGTGGGACCCTTTGAGATTTTGGAAAAAGTGGGCACATTAGCATACAGATTGGCGCTGCCACCAAACATGCCTAGAATTCACAACGTTTTCCACGTGTCTCAACTACAGAAATACATCTCGGACCCAAGCCAGGTGTTGGAAAGCAGAACCGCTCATGATCGAAAGTAACTTGGGAGCAGAGCTGAAGTACGAAGAAGTTCCCATCAGAATTGTGGACACCAAGGACCAAGTACTAAGGCGACGTATCATTCCCTACGTCAAGGTACAATGGTCTAACCACACGGAAAGAGAAGCCACGTAGGAGTTAGAAGAAAGGATGATAGACCAATACCCATACCTCTTCGGAGACCAAGCCAACCCAAGTTTCGAGGACGAAACTTCCCATAAGGAGGGAGGGATGTAAAATCCAAGAATTTTAAGTTTTATCACGATAGTATATTTTGAATACCAGGATTTATCTCATTTGAGGATGTGAGATTTGTAAGATTTTACCAAGATTGAGTTAATAATAATATCGTGTATATTATTATTTGAAATTTCACAGATAAATGCCTAAGATTTGAGTTGATATGGAGATACCGGGATAAAAATCAGGCAAAGGATAATAAAATCCCTAGAATTCGAAATTTACAGTGTATATATTTGAGAATTTCGAAAATTGAGAGATAAAAGATTTAGAGTTCGAATTTATATCACGGATAGATCACGATTCTCGATAAAGATTTGATTCAGATTCAAACGCGATATCACTCGATCACGATAGCAGCCAACCCCTATAAATAGGAGGGCCCTGTAGACTCGAAAATCACACCACATATCACACCAAATTTTCGAAAATTTGTGCTCTAGTCCCCTTAGGAATTTTCGAGCCCAGCGAAGCCCTGCCGCCGTCCAACCAGTGAAGTAGGAATTTCGAAGAACCCTAGCCTTTTTACGTTTTTCATCAAGAATTTAAGGTAAGTGGGCTTGTTTTAAATTATTGAATTTCGATGCATATATTTTCGGTTTTATAAAAATTCGGGCGAGTACAATTCTTCTTCTACACCCTTCTGGTTACGATATTTTGCATGAATAAATGTTTTGACACTGTGAGAATTCAACTTGATATGGGTGGGAATCCCAACCATACGTACCCTTACGCGGTGGGGGAGATAACCGCTATACGGCCTCGTCCCCTTAGAGGAGTAAAAATTAGGGACTGATATCAGTAAACCATTGAAAGTAGATGAATCTCAGTGTCGGGTTAATGATGCGCACGTGATAAGAATTATGTTTGCATGGTATGTATATTTCGAAATTGCATGTTGTTTTGTTGTACTCGAACGGCCCCCACTTGCTGAGTATTTCCCAAAATACTCACCCCTTACAACCTTCCCAGATAAATCCGAAGAGCAGATTGAAGAAGAAGAATCGGAACAATTTTGGGGCTGGTGAATTGTTTTAATCTCGAGAGTTGCTAGTAAAGAGGTTTCTGAATTTTGGTACTCAAGTTTTATGTAAAAACTGTTTCCGCATTTATTTCATTAGTTATTTCAGTTGTAAAAACTTTGGTTTTTAAGATTATGATTAATAAACTGGTATTTTGGTTTATAGTATGCTACGAGGCTGGTTGTTTCAATTGTGTGATTGTTAAACGACGCCGGTGTCAAATCCCGAGTTTCGGGGCGTGACACTTAAGATCAGTAATAACTCAATTCTGATATCAAATCTCAATCAATTCAACTCTGAAAATCATAACAATTCCATAATCAATCTGTTTCTTAATCTGACTTCGATTCTATGATGTCTAATATGTCAAGAACACCATATTTGAATCATATTCGATTCTGACAACATCATAATTTCAAGACATGACAAAACGTAACAAAACTTACATCCAGTTGAAGCCTGCGTCGATAGGAACACAGTACCGAAGTCGGATTCACAATCGGACAGACGGATCGAAATATAAAGGCGTAAGGATTTTCCGTAGCTTTCTCGTTTCCTTTCTTTTCTTATCTCTGAAGCATAGTATATATATATACATATACGTTGCATGTGAAGAAACGTGTCCCATTTCCATGAACTTCAGTCTCGGCGCTCGGGCGGTCACAATATACCGCTCGGGCGCCGAACATACTGTCCGGTCCTTATCTTGCTAACCACTGGCGCTCGAGCGGTTATAAACTACCGCTCGGGCGCCACATGTTCTGTTACTGAACACTGGCGCTCGGGCGGTTATTTTCTACCGCTCGGGCGCCAGACGTTCTGTCCAAAATCTTGGCTCACAATGCAACCACGCCCGGCTTCTTCATTCAAGATCGTATAACCTCAATCATGTCAATTAATCACTTCTGATTTCAGTAATTAAATCTCGGGCCTTACAATAGCAAAAACCCACTTACTTGAGAAATTGTTCCGAAAATCTTGAAATGAACAATTTGAAGTTTGACACCAAAAATCAGTCACCTTGAAAAAATGTTTGCGCCTAATTGAACTGTTGGATCGATCTAAAATTTGGATATGTTGCTCACTAACACGTGTAGGTGTATTCTGAACAGTGGAGATCGGATTCTGAAGTTTAAAACGACGAGAAAAACTTTCTGGATTTGTGCCGAATTTTGGCACTCGAAAATTGGTAGAAACTTGGAGTGATTTATGTGTGGAAATTGGTGCCTTTTTATAGAGAATTGGTAAGGCACCTCACTACTCCATGATCTTATGTCTCAAGCCACTACTCCATGATCTCATGTCTCAAGTCATGTTTAATCAGCCACTAAACCATGTTTTTATGCCACTGAGTATGTGGATTTTCAGGTCTTCACAATTTCAACATTTAAAATTATTATGATTGATTCTAATCGACTTCTTCTATATACGTCATATTTGAAAGTTCAAGAAATACAATTAATAAATAACAAATAATCAAATGAAATAAGCCATCATATTTGAAACTTGAAGAAAACAATCTGATGTAGTAATTAAGAGTGAATTCTGATCAGCAAAAAACTCAGTACGTTGTATGTTCACTCTCTTGTGTTACTCTCAACCCGGATAAAAGAAGAGGGTGGAGTTAGATTGAAAGTATCTGCAAAACTATTATCGCTCTTTTTCATGTATTTGCGTACCTCTGGTTCATACTACAGACAGCTCTTTCTTGGTTTATATAAAGTCAAAATTGCCGGTGTATAATAATGAAATTCAATATTAAATATCATGTTTCAAGATTCTGTCTGTATATGATATCAATTTAATGAGAGTCGAGACCCTCTTGAGAAGACAGTGAATGGAAAGACTGGTGACGTTTAGAAGAAAATGAGGCTGGATTTCTAAATGATGGCCTCTTCTTGAGTTGGTTCAGGGTTCTCTGTACATAAAATGTTTGAAATATTGGTCCAGCTCTCTCCTTGAACTTGAGGATGGAAAAGAAGAGAAATCTGTAAGCCAGCAGCATGCCGAAAACCACTGCTAGATCCCACCACTTTGAGTACTTTAACGAAACGCCAAGCACGGATGTGAGGAAATCTTCTCCTTTCAGTTTTGGTAAGCCAGGGCTGGGGTCACGAGGTTCGAATTCCAGTCCGATCATTTCGTTTTTGTATGCACCCTTTGTATGTATTTCCCAGTTAAGAAAAGACACATTATTACTTCTTTGTAGGAGTTCAAGATTATGAGTATTGAACTTTTACCTGCAGGCTCCATGCCATGTAGTTTATATATGAAATCGGATATCTCCAAAATGGTTTTGGAAGGTCGTAAATGAATCGGAAAAAACCAGCTGTAGCCATCATAATCCCCTGCAGTAACATAAAGGTTATGTGTGACCTTCTGCAGGTCTACATCTCTTTTAAAGTGTGTATTGGTAGGTAAATGACTTACTAAAAAACCGGCCCCGATCATGACTCCCATCAGGAAATTAGGAACGACGGCAGCCACGACCATCATGCAGCTCTCGACCACTGCCATGGCTAAAAGTAGGTCGAGTGAAGCGTACATGAAATGTGAGATACCGGGATGGTACTTCACCATCAGATATGTGATGGATACTGAGCTAAAAGACAATGTTACTAAGAAAGGAAATGACGAGATGAAGTTTGAAAGAATAAATACTCCAACTCCATAGTGTCCATTCTGCCTTTCTTTGTAAAATACCTGTTCCATTTAATAGCAGAAACTATACATCAAAATCTTGATTTTATACTTGTTCTAATGTAATCTTTATTACTTATATTTCAAACCGGGATTGTGATTTACCTTCATTTCTTCAATGAATGATGGGAGGCCTCCAATGGTCATGAATGTCATGAAACCTGATACAAATCCACCACAAGATCCCCGTGCTAAGAGTGAATTGTAGCTGTTCCCCAGGTTGTGGAAGACTGAACCAACACAAATCGATACTACAATATACACTATGATTCTTAGCCAATAGTATCCAAAATCCCTGGACATGTTTGTGAAAGATCGCTTTGTTAGCGTTGAAAGTTGCTTCCACCAGCTTGCTTTGCTCTCACTAGTTTTCCACAAGAAATGTCTTTCCTGCATGAACCAAAAGCTCAGGATCAGAGGGCAGAAAACATGTTTCTTACAAGAGCATGTACATACTAGACTTTGCAGAGACGTTACGGGCGTAAACCATGCTTCTTTCTTTCTTATTAGAAAAAAAACTCTCATAAATCAACTCACAATAGTTCCAAATCTTTACATGGATCCGTTGTTCCTATCGAGCTAATCATAACCAGATAATCAATACTCACTCTCTCCAAGAAATATGGACAAAATTCTCACAGTGATTGGGATCTCTCGAATTGTGGCTCGTGTTCTTGATGCGATTGTCGATCTTTGATAGTTGTGAAGGAGCTTTGCTCTGATCTCCGCTGACATTAAACAAGGAACTTTCTTTGTGTCCTGTTAAGGAAAAAAAAACCTTAAATAATGTCAGTTTCTGTGTTTTTTTTTCATATTGCATCACAAAAAAAAGGAAAAATAAGATCCGCCTATCAACAGTAATTCGGCGTAGACTCTACCAATACATCATCTAAAAAGTTTCCTCAAAGGAGAGTCCTCTGATTTCTTATAAGCCTGGATCATACTTACTATTAGGACAGTGAAACATACATATATAATTTACTCACACTTTCTTCTCCAGATTTCTTTGTAATGTTGTTTATACAATCAAAGTCCGAATTAATACATTGAAGAAAATGATCCGACGGGTTCCTTTTACTGGGACAAGGGAATCCAGCATCAGCAAAGAACTGTAAAATGATATTCAAGAATCCCATATCAGGAATAATAGAAAATTCAAGTAAAATAACACACAAATTTTACTTCATCCTTTATTCATATATACCTTTACCGCCATTTTAGCTTCTCCAAAGTAAACCGTTTCTCCGTTTGACAGCAGTAAAAGATCATCAAAAAGTGCAAAAACTTCACTGCTAGGCTGATGAATCGACGATAAAACTGTTCTGTCATTGCAGGCAGTGTTCTTAAGAGCCTGAATCACAAAGAAAGCCGATGCACTGTCCAGGCCACTTGTTGGTTCATCAAGAACCAAGAGACGTGGTTGTGTTACGAGCTCTAAGGCGATGCTTAACCTCTTCTTCTCCCCACCGCTTATTCCTCGCGAAAACCAGTTTCCAATGGTATGATCAGCACAATCTTGAAGTCCTGTTTCTGTGATTGTGTTTTCTATAGTCTCATTGATATCTTGTTTTGTTGTGTTTCTTGGCAGCCTTAACAATGCTGAGTATGTGATGGTTTCTCGAACTGTAAGTGTCCCCAAGAATGTATCTTCTTGAGTTACATAAGCCTGACAGATAACACATCAGAGTACTTGTGATGATGAATATTTTAAGAAACTATATAAATATTCATAGTTTTTTTAAAAAAATAAAAATTAAATTTCACTGTTTTGGGATTTGATCAAAATATTACTATGTCAAGCACTGATTTTCTTGCATAATCATGGCATTTCTAACTCATAAAATATGAGAGGTTCACATGATTGAATGAACAAACTCGAGAAATCCGGAGATGGCCACCAAGGTCAAGAGATGGAAACACATGTTTTGCTCTCAAGTGATATAAAGAGTCTAACCAATTTTTCTTTTTGAAACGGTCTATAATATTTATCTTGGTGAAGCGGATCGATCTAATCTATATCTGAAATCAAAAATAATTTTTTTGGCATGTAAAGTAATATATTTTCATGAGTCAGATCAGGTAGATAATTCATCTTAAGAATTGACTCGTAAGACGATCTTATAAGAGTTTCTGTGTTTTTCATCAAAAGCACTCATTCCAATAATTTTCATATTAATTTTTTTAAAAAAAAAAACAAAATGAGTGGATAAATTTATTATGTTCATAAAAATGGCCTTTATCAATTTTTATTTTTTAAAAAATAAATTTTATAGTAGAATTCTATTTAATGATATGTTTTAAAAATAAATTGAAAAAGAAAAGTCCAATAAAAAAAGAGCTATTTATAAATTGATTCAGTTTATATATATTAGAACAACAAAGTGTGAAAGTTTATAGTACAATATTTAAAATAATATTTGTTTAAATATTAATACCATCGAACCAAAATTGTTAATGTAGTACTGATATCCATTAGCACTTGATATTAAAAATGTATGCTATTAAACAATTTTATGTAAAAAAATATAAAGATTATATTAAAATTAAAAATATTATAATTCCTTTTAATAGTATATTTTAGTAAATTATTTATAATAAGTTTGAGTTTCTATATACTTACAAGAATACCGTAATCATGAGTTCTCCTTTTGCTTCCATTAATATAAACATTTCCCGTCGTCACCAAATTCGCCGATAGTCTGCCTGCGAGCCAAACATGTTATATTATTACAATGCAAACGAAAATTAAGAAATCCTAGTTGTCTCCATAAATATAAATCATGTTTTACAAAAATGTAAATTATATTTAGCATAAGATTTAAATATCACATAAAAACCAATAACGAAGTCAAGCATTATAGACGTGAAAGTACATATAGCTGAAATTTAAGCATAAAAATTTAATTTAGTTCTTAAAATAAATTTTTTTATTATCTCGAACTGATTAATAAATAAAAATGAAAATTGTATTTTGCATTGAAGTACATTTGAAACAATCAACCATGGATTCTGATACCCCTGTAAAGGTCCGGGTTAATGGTGATCCCATTTCCGGGTTAATGATGACCCGGGTTATCGGTTGAATAGCCCGGATCAGAAGCCAGCTGCCCGGATACTTCTTCTCCACCCGGTTTCTCATACAGGTACCCAGGTAACCAACTACCCAGGCCACCTCGAGAATTGCACCACACTCGAGTGTGATCGATACAGGCAGTCTAATCCGTCAGAACCACTTGGGTTTGGAGTGTCCGAGAAGTCATCAGAAGCTAGTATGATAAACCGACTTAGTAGGTGGTGTGGTAATCAAGGTAACTACCCATTCTTCCACTATAAATAACAGGTATTAAAGTCATTTAATGATTCTGAAATCTTTGAACTAAAAGCACTTACATATTTCCTCTCAAATATTGCTTGTGTTCATCAAAAAGCCTGCTGACTTAAGCATCGGAGTGGCCACTGCCGGACATCCCTCCGGCGCCCATTCACGAGTTACTTTCTTGTTTACAGGTGTTGATCCAAGCCATTATCTTCATTCAAATTCCCAAACATTATAAATTATTGATTTGGTCCGTTGGAGCCCCGTACCCGGCTCACCCATTTTAACGAGATCACATCATTGACGCCGTCTGTGGGAAAACACTGAGTTCGAGACGTTGATATGGCTCGTACGAGAAGAACCAACCAGGGTAATTCTCACGCCCAGGGTGATGGGGGGCAAACTTCAGGACAAGCTGATGTTAATAACATTGGAACAAACCTCATTACCCTGACCCCGGAAGAGTTAAAGAAAATGATGGCCGATGCCGTTGTGCTAGCTATGGCCAGGAAGGAGGTCTCTCACCCTGTCACACCACCCGGTGATAAGCAGGGACGTGATCAGGGATTTGAGCAGGAGCAGGAGCAGGGCCAGGGAAGGAGGGATAACGAGATGGTAGGAGAAGACGAGGGATCCAGCGCTGGGTCCAAATCTCCTACCGTGGCAGAGGAATTGATGGAATTAAGGCAGAAGATGAAGGTCTTGGAAGGACAGTTGGAAAGACGGAGCGTTGCCCGGGCAGTCCTGAGAGGATGCCCGTTTTCTGATATCATCGTCCGGGAGCCTCTTCCTGGAAATTTCAAATCTGCGAAGGTGAAAGACTATGATGGCAATTGCAGACCCGGAGGAACACCTGGCCAGGTTTGAAAATATGGCCATGTTGCACTGTTACACTGATAGAATCAAGTGCAAGGTGTTCCTAACAACACTGGTGGATTCAGCTCAGAGGTGGTTCGAAGGCTTGACTTCCCAAAGTATCAGTTCATTTGGAGACTTCCAGAAGGTGTTTTTATACCATTTTAGCAGCAGTAAAAAGTACAAAAAGACTGCTTTTAGTCTTTTTGAAGTTAAGCAGAACCCAGAAGAGAGTTTAAGGGCCTATATCAGAAGATTCAACAGAGTGGCCCTAGACGTCCCTACTTGTGCCACCGAAACAAAGACTACTGCATTCACCCAGGGTTTGAGAGAGGGTGAGTTCTTCAAGTCACTGACTAAGAAGGTGCCGGGAGATTTCGAGGATCTATTGTCGCGAGCAGAAAAATATATCAATATGGAGGAGGCCCAGAAACAAAAGAGGGACGCTGTGAGAAAGGAAAAAGGAGACCGGATGTCTAAGCCCGAGGAGAGGGGACAGAAAAGAGGCAATACATGGCACTTTTCTCACCACGTGCCTCTGAAAATTGCTCGGGAGAGGGAAGTGCAGGAGTGCAGCAGAGATTTGGCCCCGGATCATCAGTTATCCCGGCCAGAAAAGAGTGGATTTTGCTCTTTTCACAAAGTATGCCACCATAACACTGAAAACTGCAAGGCACTAAAGGGGATTATGCCTCACCCTTCATCCCGGGACCCAGTAACAATAGCCAGAGGCCGAGAGTGCCACCTTGGACATCTCGGCCACCAGGATCCAGCGCCCGAAGAGGAAGTGTGAGGAATATCCCGAGGATTGAGCCCAGTAGAAGAAGGGAACCTGAGCCCGAGAGAAAAAAGAATTCGCCCCCTGCCACAGGAATGATCAAAATGATATTAGGAGGCTCTATTGATGGAGATTCTAACCGGGCGAGGAAGGGGAGAAGCAGGAGGGAATGTTTGGAGGTAGAAGAAGCAGGAGGGAATGAGGCGATCATTAGTTTTGGCCCGGAAGATTTGAGAGGGGTGAATCTGCCCCACAACGACGCCCTGGTGATCCAAGCCCGAGTGGCGAATTATGATATTCTACGGGTCTTTGTGGACTCAGGCAGCTCTGTAAATGTAATTTTTAAAGATGCATTTGTACAGATGGATTTGCAGGGCTACCACCTAGAGGCTGTAGAGACTGCCCTCTTTGGTTTTGCTGGCCATATGGTTTACCCGGAAGGGGAGATCATGTTGCCATTAACCTTGGGTTCTCAGGATCTTAAGAGGACGGTGATGACTTCATTCACCATAGTGGATTCCCCGTCATCATATAATATCATTTTGGGGAGACCGGCTATGAATGAATTGAGATCCGTAGCATCCACATACCACCAAAAGATAAAATTTCCAGTAGGAGCTCGGGTGGGAGAAGTCCGAGGAGATCAACCATCCTCTCGGAAATGCTATGTGGAGGCAGTCCGGGCGGATCAGAGTAGAACAAGGAAGGAAGGGAAGAAGGCAAGGGTGGACGGGGAAAGAACGATGGGGATAGGAGAGGTGCATTTTGTGGCAGAAGAAGAACAAGAAGTAATAGAAATCGGACCAGGCCAGCAAATCCGGGTGGCCCGAGATCTCAGTATACCCACTCGAGTCAGTCTGATTCATTGTTTAAAAACTAATATTCGTGTGTTTGCTTGGTCCCAACAGGAGTTGACAGGGATTTCTCCCTTGATAGCAGAACATCAATTGAACATCCTCCCGGGATCTCACCCAGTAAAACAAAAAAAGAGGCACTTTGGCCCTGAAAAGGACAAAGTAATTGATGCGCAAATTAAGGAGCTTCTGAAAGCTGGCCACATTCGGGAAATTCAATTCCCCACATGGCTTTCGAATGTGGTCTTGGTACCCAAAACCACCGGGAGGTGGCGCATGTGTGTAGACTTCCGCGATCTCAACAAGGCGTGCCCCAAAGATCATTATCCTCTGCCCAGGATTGATCAGCTGGTGGATTCCACCTCGGGCTATGAATTGCTAAGTTTCATGGACGCATACCAGGGGTACCATCAAATCCCTCTGGCTAAAAAGGATCAAGACAAATCCAGCTTCATCACCTCGGGAGGTACATTTTGTTATATTGTAATGCCTTTCGGGTTGAAGAATGCAGGGGCTACTTACCAGCGTATGATGGATAAAGTCTTTGAGAAGCAGCTGGGACGGAATGTGGAAGTCTATGTGGATGATATTCTATCCAAATCCCGAGAGGGTGCCAGCTTTATTAGTGATCTAGAAGAAACTTTTGCGACTCTCATGCATTATGGAATCAAGCTTAACCCTTGTCAAGTGTAGTTTTGGCGTGAAGTGTGGCAAATTCTTGGGATTCATTGTGACAGAACGAGGGATCGAGGTGAATCAAGAGAAAGTCAAATCTGTGCTAAGCATGCCATCTTCCCGATCTGTCAAGGAGGTACAAAATCTAACTGGGAGAATTGCTTCCCTTTCCAGATTTATTTCCCGATCAGCACACCGGAGTTATCCTTTTTTTCAAGTCTTAAGGAAGGCCCAGCAATTCGGATGGGATGAGAAATGTGAACAGGCCTTCCAGGACTTGAAAATTCATCTTGTCGGGCTCCCGGTGTTGGTGAAACCAGAACCTGGAAAAAATTATATGTCTACCTGTCCGCTACAAAGTATGCTGTCAGCTCTGTTCTAATAAAAGAGGAAGGAACTGATCAAAAACCTGTCTATTATGTCAGCCATGCTCTGAGGGGGCCCTGAGCTCCGGTATAGCGAAATGGAGAAAATTGCTTTGGCCCTGGTCATGACCGCCCGGAAGCTAAGACCTTACTTTCTGTCACATCAGGTTATTGTTCTTACCAATAGTCCTCTGTGTAGGATCATGACTCACTCTGAAGTATCCGGGCGAATGATAAAATGGACAGTAGAGTTGGGTGAATATGACATCGAGTACAAGCCCCGAGTGGCCATTAAAGCGCAGGCTTTGTCAGATTTCTTATCTGAAATGATCCAGCCCAGCGAGGAGGAGGTATGGAAAGTATCAGTGGATGGGGCATCTAGCCTGGTGGGGTGCGGAGTAGGGGTGGTGTTAGTGTCTCCCCTGGGAGAAAAGGTCAAATTAGCATTAAGAATTGATTCCCGGATAACCAACAATGAAGCTGAGTATGAGGCTGTTCTTGCAGGTATTCGAGCTGCCCGGGAAGTTGGAGCTTCTCGTATTATTCTATATTCTGATTCACAGCTCACCACTCAACAAATAAAGGGCATTTATGAGGCTAAGGATGACAGGATGCTTAAATATTTACGGCTCATTCGAGCCCGAGCAGAAAGCTTCATGGATTGGAGTATTGAACAACTACCCCGGGAAGAAAACAGTGAGGCAGACACTTTGGCTAAAATGGCTACTTCCTTATCAGAAGTTAATACCCGGGAGGTGCTGCATATTACTCGGCTGGTTCTCTCTACGGAGGAAGAAGCATCACCCATGCCTGAAGATTCATGGATGACACCGCTGATCGCGTACATTACGAACCATGAGCTCCCTGAGGATAAAGCCCGAGCTCAGAAGATCAAAAGACAAGCTCCCAGGTTTGTTCTCTTAAATAAAATTTTGTACAGAAGATCATTCCAAGGACCGCTTTTGAAATGTTTAAATGAAAAAGAGGTGGATTATGTTCTCCGAGAGATTCATGAGGGGTGTTGTGCCGAGCACCTCGGAGGAATGTCTTTAACTCGAAAAACAATGCTTGCTGGATTCTGGTGGCCCACCTTAAAACAAGATTCTGCTCGTTTGGTCCAGATTTGTGAGGGCTGTCAGCATCATTCGAATTTCAGCTACAGCCCGGCCACTCTCATGAAGCCTATTTGGGCATCCTGCCCTTTTGATCAATGGGGCATGGACATCGTGGGTCCTTTTCCGGTTGCCCGGGCTCAGAAAAAATTCTTACTGGTAGCTGTTGACTACTTTTCCAAGTGGGTTGAAGCTGAGCCTTTAGCAAAGATCACCGAGCAGGAAGTATTGAAATTTTTGTGGAAGAACATTGTGTGCCGGCTCCGTACCTTGGTTCTTAAAAGCTCTGAGCCCGGGCCATCTCTCCTTGGAGATGGTCATGAATATCCTGAGCCGCCCGGGCTTGCTTACCCTTCTTGGTTGCCACCGCTGCCACCTCTTCAAAGGCCGAAACTAGCATCTGGGCAGCCTGGACAAGAAGGAATTTTAAAAAAGAAAAAGGGGGGAGAGAGAGGGAAAAGAAATAAAAGAATAAAGCTTACAGACAGAAGACGGTTGGACCCCTCCAAAAACCTCACACTAGAAGGAGTGCTTTTCAGGATAGCTATCTCAGCAGGGTTGAGCACCTTCTTGAAACGCTTAACACCAACAGCGGAAGCTCCCTCGAAGAAGATGTTAGCCAGAGAAAGCTGGTCGGTTGAAGGGAGCTCTTGGCGAGGTTCTTCATTAGACTGGGGGGGGGAGAGGAGGAGGTGGAGCAGATCGGAAGGCGCCTTGGTCACCCTCGGAAGGGTCTTCGAGAATAACCAGCTCGGGTTCTGCAGTAGCTTTTCGTTTTCTCTGAGTGAGGGGAATGAGATCTTCAGATTCCTCCGAGTTCTCAGTCATCGCCCGGGAAGCGCCATCCTGGGGAGGTTCTTCCCGGGACACCTCAGCTCTCAAGGCTGCCGCTTCTGCATCCCATTGTTTCTTTTCTTCTGCAGCTGCCCGGCGAGCCGCCATTTCCTTCTCTCGGGCTGTCTTCTCAGCTGCACGTCTTTTAGCAAAAGCTGCTTGCATCTCAAAGTTATCTGCATAGAGTAGTGACAGGGTTATGATACATTAAATAAACAAGATAAAGGAATAAGGAAGCACATAAGATAAAGTATGTACCGAGTTGAGAGCCCGAGCCAGCCACCTCATCAATTACCCGGTCTATGGGGTCCTCAGCCCGGGCACTCAACTCGTAGGCCACTAAGTTCTCTTCTGAGATAAGAATGGAAAGGAGTACTTGTGTCCCTCCAAGAGGGTTTGACTCAGGAGGAAAGGCTCCTCAAATTTATAGGATGGAGGAAGGGAAGGTTGTTGGGGAAGGGAAGGGAGAAACCGGGTTAGACAGGGTAAAGGACCCGGGGGTTGGATGTAAAAAAATCTTCCTTTCCATCCCTTTTGAGAGGAATGGATGTCATCGAGGAATCGGGCGTTTAACCGGGATTTAAGGGAAAATGCATTATCCCCGAAATGGCAAGAAAAATAATAGTGACGGATGAGGGGGGTGATGAGAAGATTATTCATTTTAAAAAGGACATAGGCCGAGGCCATAATCCTGAAAGAATTGGGATGAAATTGATTGACAGGTACACCAAAAAATTTGGCAACATCAATATAAAAGGGATGAACGGGAAACCGAAGACCATTCCTAACCTGGTCCCGAAAGAAAGTAGTGTACCTAGGAGGAGGGTTATCGGCCCTATCAGAGGGCCCAGGTATCAAGATAGAAATGGAAGAAGGAATATTGCCCAGCGCTCGGAGTTCCTCATCTGCCCCCAAGCGTAAGGCGCTACGCATAGAGGAGAACCAGGGAGTTCCCAGGATCTCAACCGCCCGAGGATTCGAGACCTTGGCTTTACCCTTACCCTTGTTCTTCGCAAGAGCTCGGGCCCGGGAGTGGCCAGAAGATAAAGGTTTAGAAAAAAGAGGTTTGGTTGGAAGTGCCACTGGTTTTTTAGAAGGTTGGGTGATGGAGCGACGTGGGGGAGAGGGAGGAGAATCGGAACGAAGTGCGGAAGACTCAGCGCTAGGAGAGCCTCGCGCATTCGCTCCTGAGGTGGAAGAAGTGGAGTGAGACATTTTAAAAGAAGAAAACTTACGACGATATATGCGGTGGAAGGTTGCCGGAAATGATCTCGCACAAATAGAGTCTCGAGAAGAGAATTCGCAAGTGCTTCGCTGCAATTTCGAATTTGAGAGTAATTTTTGGAAAACCTGTTAGTTAGTATATATAGGCGGTGGGGGAAGATCTCAGTCGTTTATTTAAAAAGCACGCGTGGACTACCACGATTTGCCTAGAAAATTGTATCAGGCTTACGACGGGACACACGCAATAATTAAAAATGTCAGACTTATCGGCTCCTCGAAATACGAAACGTTCCTGATCGTTGATAGAAAGGGCACGCGTTATCATGGCACCCCGTGGGATACCCAAGATCTCATCTTAAGCTCGGGAGGTCTAAGGCCCCGGCATCTTATCTTAATCCCGGGAAAAGTAAGGCCCCGGTACTTCATTTTGAGCCCTAGGAATTTTAGGGCCCGGTTTTTTCAGTTGATCACTTATCAGTTCTGGATATTTATTCTGATTCATTTTATGGTACATATATCATGCGGTGTCAATGAAATACGGACAATAAGAGTAACTAGATAAGCATTTTTTTTATTATTATTATTATTATTCCGGGAATTCTTTACCCGTTACATTAAAAAATTCCTCTTCTACAAAGGCTATCCACTTAATCACAAAACTCTTTACAGAGCTACCAGTGAATGCCTTCATAAAGCTAGCGGAGTCGGCAATCTTCTGCAGCGTCCTCCTCTCTTTATGAAGCAATAGTTGGAGGATAAAGTCAGTCCCCAAAGAGGTCCTCCGTATCAGAAATCTGCAAGCGTTCCCGCTACTTTGCAAGCTTGGCCACCAGTTCAGGAGTGATAGCCTCCTCCCACTCGTGAAGAAGCTGAAGTCCTTGCAGCTCCTCCCAGTAATGGAGAATCTTTTGGAAGACTTCATCTTCCAATTCAGATTTCCGTTTCTCAAAAGCTGCTTGCATAAACTCTGCTGCCATGTCGGGAGCTTTCGAACCACTAGAACCCGCCATTGTACTTCTTGAGGACTGAATTGATGGAATGTTGGAGAATAGGTAAGCAGGTTACTGTATATATATATAGGAAGGAATCAGTCTCCATCGTCGATCCGAATCCAATTGGACGATCAGAGGGAATCTAGGAAATTGAGCAGGCAGATGAAAAGACGTGTACGGGTATCGAGGAAACAGGCTCATTATTACCTCGGAATACGAACAATTTTCGACGGTGTCACTGTTAACGCATGCAGCATAATGACATTCATTGGATTTCCCGAGAGTACTAAACGATGAATGTTCAAAACCTGAGAGATATGGAAGCCTGACACCTCATCACTTCTGCAGGATATTAGAGACCCAAGGCTCTTATTCACTCCGGGATATGTTTTGGAGTAAACATGTATGACTGATCGGGACAGCGAGTCAAGCTCTAGCCCGACTATTTTTAGGATGTGTGGTGATACCCCTGTAAAGGTCCGGGTTAATGGTGACCCATTTTCGGGTTAATGATGACCCGGGTTATCGGTTGAATAGCCCGGATCAGAAGCCAGCTGTCCGGGCACTTCTTCTCCACCCGGTTTCTCATACAGGTACCCAGGTAACCAACTACCCAGGCCACCTCGAGAATTGCACCACACTCGAGTGTGATCGATACAGGCAGTCTAATCCGTCAGAACCACTTGGGTTTGGAGTGTCCGAGAAGTCATCAGAAGCTAGTATGATAAACCGACTTAGTAGGTGGTGTGGTAATCAAGGTAACTACCCATTCTTCCACTATAAATAGCAGGTATTAAAGTCATTTAATGATTCTGAAATCTTTGAACTAAAAGCACTTACATATTTCCTCTCAAATATTGCTTGTGTTCATCAAAAAGCCTGCTGACTTAAGCATCGGAGTGGCCACGCCGGACATCCCTCCGGCGCCCATTCACGAGTTACTTTCTTGTTTACAGGTATTGATCCAAGCCATTATCTTCATTCAAATTCCCAAACATTATAAATTATTGATTTGGTCCGTTGGAAGCCTCGTACCCGGCTCACCCTATTTTAACGAGATCACATCAGATTTCATCTATTTTTTCTCTTTAACCAGATTGTTATGTTCTATTCTCTTCTGGTAATTAGGTAGGGTTTGCAATTTTTTAAAAAAAAAAACTGATTATGATTCCTTTATAAATTTGCGAAGAAAATTTTCATAATAGTTTTTTCAAACATTTTCAAACAATAAATTAAGCTAACTCAGGATTAAACTCGTATTTTAGAAGTTTTAAATGTTGGATGGTTTTCTTCATGTAGAGATGGCCAAAACCCAATAAATCTAGCTCATATGAAGAATAAAAAAGTGCATGCGTCTTACCCTAGTTAAAAACATGAGCCGTAAAAAATAATACACAAAATATAGAGAGAAAGAGAGAATTTTCGATTTGCACATATCCCTGCAAATCAACCAACAAGCATTTTCGACTTATTGAATTGTTGGATCAAGCTGAAATTTGGTCATCTTGTTTATAAAGAAGTAACTAAATTGTGAACAGTGGATATCGAGTTTTATGATCATTAAAATCAGTTTCTGGAGGATGAATAGAGGTTGTTGGTTTCTCGCGCATAACCTTCGCAGTCTGCTTGTGAAGGCCGTTTGCGGAAATCTAACTATTGGATTTAGCTCAAGTTTGGACATAATATTTAGAAAGTCGTGAGGTACTTTCTGGACTGTGTAGATTGGATTTGGAGCTCTGTATTGATGGGAATAGATTTTGGACAATAGGCTTTTTGGGTGAGATCTTTCTAATTGTCTTGTTGTTTCAAGGTTGTGATATCTTGATAGTTATTTGTGATTGTGTATTGGTTGACTTTGGTTGTGGACTGGTTGTAATTTCTTTATACATATAATGGAGATTATTTCGGTGGACTCCGGTCGTCCCGTGGTTTTTACTCCTCACACCGGGGAGGTTTTCCACGTTAAAAATCATTCATGTCGTTTATTACGCTTTAATTGTGCTTGTTGATTTTATTTACTCTATTTGATATTGTTCGTGCTAGTTTCACACAAGGGATGGATAATTTATTATGTTGTGTTATTGGTTAATATGTTTTTATCCCAACATAGTGGTATAGCATCAGGTTCTTGGTTAGTGTCTTGTGGTGAAAATGGAAACTAATACAAATAGAATGTTGAATTTGAATGGTTCGAATTATCATACATGGAAAGGAAAAATTGGAGGACATTTTGTGTGTGAGTTTGAAAAAAAGAAGCTTGAAAAGAAAACCAATGTTGAATGGAATATATTGCATCGACAGGTGTGTGGTTTCACAAGACAGTGGGTAGATGATAATGTGTCGAATCATGTTAGTGATGAGAAAAATGCACGAACATTGTGGGAAAATCTTGAGCAGTTATATGCTAGAAAAACTGGAAATAACAAGTTGTATTTGATCAAAGAGATGATGGGTTTGAAATAAAAAGACGGAACTTTATGACTGATCACTTGAATAATTTAAAGGGTATTATTAATCAGTTAGTTGGAATGAAGATCAAATTTGATGAAGAAGTGCAGGGTTTATGGATTTTATGTACACTACCGGACTCGTGGGACATGTTCAGAACTTCTTTTGTGTAACTCAGCCCCAGATGGTGTTATTAGCATGGATTTGGCAAAAAGAAATGTTTTGAATGAGGAGTTGAGAATAAATTCACATATTTATAATTCGCACTCGGATATCCTGGTTACAGAAAGGAGGGGGAGAAGCAAAAGTAGAGGTCCAAGAGGCAAAGATAAAGGCAGAAGCAAATCCAACAGATATGCCAATGTCGTGTGTTAAAACTATGGTATCAATGGACATATAGCGAAGAATTTTCGACGACCAAACAAAGAAGATAAGAAAGATAAAGGAAAGCAAAAGATGAATGATTCGAGTAATGGTGACGATCAGGTTTCTACTGTTACCGATGATTTTCTTATCATTCATGATTATGATTCTGTTAATTTTGTATATGATGAGACTAGTAGGGTAGTGGACAATGGTACATCCATTCATGTTACATCACAAAGAGATTTCTTTATATCCTATACATCATGTGACTGTGTAAATGTTAGAATAGGTGATAATGGCTTATCTAAAGCTATTGGTGTGGGTGATGTATGTTTGGAGACTAATAATGGTACAATGCTACTTTTTAAAGATGTTAAACGTATACCATATCTTCGCTTGAATCTGATTTCTGCTGGAAAAATTGATGATGAGGGTTTCTGCAATATCTTCTTTAATAGTCAGTGGAAGCTTACTAGAGGCTGATCGATCCATAAATGCAGTGGAAGCTGAGAATAATGTCTAATTGTAGCATTGCAGGCTTAGTCACATTAATGAGAAGAGCTCTGTAATTTTGATCAAGAAAAATATGATTCCTGAAATAAAGAATGAGACTTCGAAAAAGTGCTCTCATTGTTTGGCTGAAAAACAAACCTGAGTTGCTTTAAAGATGTCTACTCCATCAAGAAAGCCAGGTATAGTACTTGATTTAGTTCATTTTGATGTTTGTGGCTCTATGCAAACAAGAACTCTGGGTGATGCCTTTTATTTTACAACGTTTATAGCTATGTGCCTTTAAGTTTTGACATTCTAGACAGGGTTTGGTCCCAAAAAGATATTTTTTATAAACGCTTGCGTGTTTTTGAATGCAAGGTTTTCTTCCATAGTCCCAAAGATGAAATGTTCAAGCTTGACGCTAAGACCTGAGAGTATGTATTTCTTGGCTACAGCCATGATGAGTATGGTTACATGTTTTATGATCCACAGGAAAAGAAACTCATCAGATTTCGATATGTCGTATTTGTTGAAAATCAGAATCTGAAGGATATTGATAGGCAGACAAAACATGAAACAAGCCTAGTGATAATTTGATTGATTTTGACATGGTACCTAAGAACCTGAGTGCCGGTATAGGCCGAAGGTGTTATTTAGATTGACTCACCTGTTATTGATGTTCATGTAGAGGTTGAGGCAGATCTAGAATCAGAAACTCGGGTTCTAGTTAGAATATCTTCCAGAATTCGTATACCTTCGAACACCTATCCTGCCAGTGAGTTTGTTTTATTGAATGATGGGGGAGAACCTAAATACCATGAAAAAGCAATGGAAGATGTACACAAAAATGAATGGATTGATGCCATGCAAGATGAGATGAAATCCTAATATGAGCTTTGGAGAATAAATGGGTTCAAAGCTAGATTGGTTGGTAAGGGTTCGAGTCAAAAGAATTAATGTTCTGATTTTGAGGATATATTCTCTCCGGTGGTTAAAATGTCCTCTATCTATGTTGTGCTTGGTTTAGCAGCTATTTTTTACTTGGAGATTGATCAGATGGATATTAGAACTGCTTTGGAGCTCAATGCAGCTATATATTTTTTATGCGTGGGAACCCTCGGTCGTCATTACCTTTCAGTCCGTACTGATTAAACTCTCGATGTAATGCAATAACTTACAAACCACTCTAGTCAGATAAATCGCATTGGAAGTCCACAGACTCGCCCGCAAAAGTGTTAATTGGCAGGGAAATCAAACTCCTAATCACTGGTGGGATACCCTTACGACCTCAATGTGGCTATGTTGCTTATACTATATGTAGCATATAACATAATTTATATATGGTATGAAATTTAAATGCTTTGCCAAAATCTTATATCATTACGGCGATGAAACATCACTATACGTAGAGCACAGTACATTGCGGCTATTATTCCAACTAGTGGGGTGCAGCATTTAATTTTGTTAATAAATACACGTGACATGTCCCATCTATTTAATTTGATTTTTTTTTATGATTGAATTTCCTTGAAAAAATCGTTTAGAACTTTTAACATTTGCCTCTTTTTAGTATATTTTACAGATGTTTTTATACTGATATATATATATTTTGACATCTTGTGTTAGGATGATTTTGTATACATTTATTTTTTATTTTCAGATTAAATTAGTAGATAAAAATTTATTATATACATACAGTATTAATTTTTTTTATAAGATTGGTTGATTTGGTTTTAATTCGCTTTTAATTTATATATATATATATATATAAAAGTTTGTGTTTGTTTTCAAACACATTTACAAATTTATTATAAAATTAAATTCTAGAAAGAAAAAAAAATCAATTTTACCTTTATTTAATTAATGTTTTAATAGGATAAAAAATTGTTGGAAGTGGTTAATATATTTAATGATAAATGTAAACTGATAAAAATAAATAAATAATATATATTTAAAAGGATGAAAAAGAAAATGGGAGTTAGACATGAAATTAATGAAAATGAAATCAATAGATTTATTTATTTATTTATTGATGGAATCGAATGAACAAAAGTTGGTATTATATTTATTGTCATTTTTCTCTATTTGAGTTTTATTCTGACACAATTTTAAGTCGACCATGTGTGTATTAATTATGATGTCTACTATATATTTAGGTTTGGATACCAAATAAGGAATTTGTGCGTGCATTAAATACACACCTAGAATTGTAGATACCTTTCGAATTTTGAATCGTCGCTGGTTAATTCAAACAAACTGGTAAAAGTTTTTGCACTAAAAAAATACACTATTCATCCAGTCTCAAATATAAATTTTTGTTTGGTTTTCCGTACGTATTAAAAAAATCATTGGTAAAAAAAGATTACAATCTTATTTTATCTTATTTAAATAATGGTGGCACGTTTTCAAGCTTTAGTTAATAAGTGTTTCTTAATAAAAATATATATAAAAATTGGAGAGTGTGTGTGTGTGTTTATATATATATACATATATATATATAGTTAACTGAAAAAGAATGAAGTCTATATAATTGAAGTAAAAAACTTGTGTGAGACGATCTCACATTTCATTTTGTGAGACAGATCTTTTATTTGGGTCATCCATGAATAAGTATTACTTTTTATGCTAAGAGTATGACGTTTTATTGTGAATATCGGTAGGGTTGACACGTCTTACAGATAAAGATTCATGAAACCGTATCACAATATACCTATTTTTAATTGAAATGATTATGAAGAGAGTATAAATTTTATATTGGTGGAATTTATGTTGTGTTGGATACTGCAATTAATGTCTTCGTCTTTATTTATATATTGTTTATTAATTATTTCATATTATAAAAAAAGATAAAAAGTGGTGTTTTAGTCTTTTGCTTTTTAACGAGATTCGAGATTTTGAGAAATTTAACATTGTCTTGAAATGAGCGTTGTGAAAATCATTAATTGTTAATTTATTCGAAATACAGTACAAATTTAAGATTTTATATTTTACATATATATAATTTTTTAGAATATTGTACATATTCGAATATAAGCAATGCTGCTTCGAAAACACGAGCTAGAGGGAAAAAAAAAAGAGGAGGAAAGAGTTTAGCAAACGGAAAAGAAAATTGTAATTAGTTTATATTGGATTTTGATTCGTAGATTTTAGTCACATAACTTAAAAGTTATTTTTGGCTTCAAGTTCGTTGAAAGGTACAGGGAATGATGAGACTACTCCGTAAATAGCATGTGATATTGCAAAATGTTGACGTGTATAATATCACATTAACAATCGAAACAAGTACCGAAAGACATGAAATAAAGAACTAACTTAAATAATCAAAATCTAATTTTTATTAATTAGATGACAAAAACAAATAAGACAGATTAATGATATGATAATTTTTGCAATTTTCCCATTTATATATGATGGAAAGTTGTGGGTTGGCTTTTATGACACCGACTCCAATTATTTTTGAAATACTAATATAAATTCTATATTTTTATTAACAAACTATCTTAATATATACATAACGAAACATATCTGCTAACCACATACATGAGTCTGATTCATTCAAAAGGTTTTTATTCGTGACATGAATTGATCTGATCTATAATTATATAATAATTTTGACATAAAAAATTATATTTTTCATTTATTGGGTATGATCGGAAATCTGTTCAGAAAATTAACTCATGAGACGACACAATAAAAATACATGGAAACTTAGAAGAAACAATTATTTTCGTCCTCTAAATATGATTTTGATTATCTAAATAGTAAATATTAAATCTTAAGGAATCGACCTTATTTTGAAAAAAAAATCATCCTTTTTTGGTCGGAATCACCGAAATGGTGCAACACAATATATACACGTACTAGGACAAGAAAAGGCACAAGTAGAGAGGAAGATGCACTTAACCTGCTAAAGAATCAAGAAACGTAGACTTGCCGGAACCGGAAGGACCCATGACCGCCATGATCCTCCCCGAAACAGCATAACCCGTCAACCCATTCAGCAACTTCTTCGTCGGCCCGCTTCCGAAATTCGGGAGCATCACTGTTAAATCTTGCCATGCCAAACAGGTCTCTCCTCCTCCAACTCCGCCGCTTTCAAGATCTTGTCCGCCATTGAACGTGGCCGGAGGAGGCGGAGATATCTCTATGTCCATGTTATAATCTGGCTATTTTTATGGTAAGAACCAGAAAAACGAATTCGATGCTGTTTATATAATGCAGTGGAACGAGACTTTCCAAAAATTAAACTGGGGAAAAATGCTGTTCTGCGGGCACACTTGAATGCTGCCATAAATTGCGCCGCAGAGTGGGGTTGGGTGAACAGAGATTTTAATAACATGCAGCAAGCTTTCATGTGGGTAAATAAATAACCAAAATTTGTTTAGTGAATGTTATTTGGTTGATAAGTACTACGGACAATTATGAATGTAGGGAGTCTTTAACAGGAGTTTTTAGGACGCATTTCTTAGATTTTAGTTGGGTGGAAGTATTTTGAGTTGTTTGTGAATGTGAGCTTTTGATTCCATATCTGTAATTTTTTAACAAAAAGTTGGAATCAAAATTGACTTCTTTTTTTTTACTTCTGTTTTTGGTCAATGGTTTAAAATTATATAATTTGACATTTGTATTTTTCAGAAATTTTTCATATTCCACGGTTACTCTTAATTTTTATAAATATTTTTGGAAATTTTTTAAAATGTTAAATTTTATTTATATATCAGTTTTTAAGAGTTTCGAATGAAACTCATAAAATTCTAATAATATTTATTATAAGTATTTTGCATTTTTTTAAATTTGCATTTCCAATATATTTTTGCATTTATACAAATTTTGCATTTTTTTATCAACCTTATATAAATGTTCAAACATTCATATTTTAAACATGTAATAATTTTGATACATTATATTCAAAATGTAATAATAACTATATAAATGCATTTTCAATTGTGTGAATATCAAAATTTAGATAATTAAAAAGATAAATGATGTATATATTAAGGATATTATTGACGTTTTACTAAAAATTAAGTCCAAAAGCAATTTTCTCCAAACACTCAAATTTTAGCTTATATTAGCTTTAGAATTTTATTTTCAAACACTTCATACTTCTACTTCTCATCGATGTCACGCCCCGTGCCCGCGTGACTGTACAATGGACTCATATAGCAAATACTTCGTATTTGTCCTCGTTTTACGAAAATGATTAACTCAAGTTGTTATAGAAGTATCTCGTAGCCTATTATAAACTCATTTTAAATATTTAATTTTTTACCACTACTTCGTGTTCGTCCTCGCTTTTACGAAAATTATTAACTCCAAGTTGCTATAGAAACCTATTATAGCCTATTATAAACTAATTTCAAATATTTAATTTTTACCATGTGGGACAAAGGGTATCACAATCACCCTCCTTCAGAACGCGACGCCCTCGTCGCGACCTGACCCCTCGATCCACCAGCACCGAGAATCTACAGGTGACTCATACAGTTTCAAGAGGTGGCTCTCATTATGTGGCACTTTGCCCGCAAGTTCAAGAGGTGGCTCACATGCACGTAGAACTTTGCCCTTCATAGCACTTATTTCCCGTTGTTCCTTGTCGGTGATCATCTCTGATACCATTCTGTCACGCTCGAGCTTGGGCTCGCGCCTGCGTGACTGCACAATATGCCCCTATAGCAACTATTTCGTATTCGTTCTCACTTTTACGAAAATGATTAACTCAAGTTGCTATAGGAGTCCATTGTGGCCTATTAGAAACTCAGTTTAAATCTTTAATTTTTACCATATGGGACAAGGGTTATCACAATCACCTCTCCTTCAAAACGTGACATCCTTGTCGCGGCCTGACCTCTCGATCCACCAATGCCTAGAATCTAGAGGTGGCTCCTACAGATTCAAGAGGTAGCTCTCATCATGTAGCACTTTGTCTCGCAGGTTCAAGAGATGGCTGTCATGCACGTAGCACTTTGCCATGCAATGCACTTATTTCTCGATTTTCCTTGCGGTTGACCATCTCTGATACCATTCTGTCACATTTCGAGCCTGAGCCCACGCCTGCGTGACTGCACAATAGGCTCCTATAACAACTACTTCGTATTCGTCATCTCTTTTACGAAAATGATTAACCCAAGTTGCTATAGAAGTTCATTAATATAGCTCATTTTAAATATTTAATTTTTACCATGTGGGACAAAGGTATCATAATCGATTTCAAAATAATCTTTAGAAATATAACTTTAAAATAAGAAAAGCTCTCCTAGAAATTCTCTTAGTCCTATTTTTCGCTTTTTTGGTTATGTCAAAATGTGGTATTAGTACGATAAGTTGATCATTATTTTTATTTTATTCTTTTTCGTCAAAATGCTAATGAAGTGTTGGACACATCAACAATCAGGGGCGTATCTTCCCAAGGCTGTAGTGGGCTACAGAGAGTATTTAGAGGGGCTTCTATGAATCACTTCTTAGATTCTAGCTGGGTGAAAGTATTTTGGGTTATTTGTGAATGTCCGCATCTGCTTCAAATTCTGTAATTTTTAACCAAAAGCTAGAAAAAAATATTGACATATATTTTTTTCCTAATTCGATTTTTTTGTTAATTACAATTTAACATTTATATTCTTAAAAATTTTATCATATTCCTTAATTGTTTTTAATATTTATAAAAAAATTTGGAGATTTTGTAAAATATTAAATTTATATATCAGTTTTAAGAGTTTCAAATAGAATTCCTAAATTCTAATCATATTTTATTACAAGCATTTATTTTTTTAAAAATATTTATTATTTTTTATAATTTACATTTCCAAATTTTTTTTTTACATATTATTTGTGCATTCATACAATTTGTTGGGGATCAATATAGAGTTTAGAGGGGGAGATGAATAAATTCTTTCCTTTGTTGGTTGATTTTGCAAAGGGTGCTAGAATGCTGTAAGATATTATAGCTTATCTTGTACAAGAGTAAGTCCAGCAGATCACAATAATAAGTGCGGAAACGATCCGATGGAGTACAGTGAAACACAATAAAACAGTAGGCAGTAGAACAGTGGTTGTTTCTAGGAAGTTCGAAGATAAAATCTTCTTCGTCTCCCCTTCTTCTGTTCCCAGAAAGTATCACTAAAAGACTTTGGATATTACAGTACAATACTTGTACACACCCACTTCAGTAGGGCTTACCCTTGGCCTACTGAAACTCTTAGTTACACAACTCAGTAATAAAACGAATACAACAAGGTTCTGGAAAAGACTCTTTTCCAGTTTACAAACTCTTCTCAAAGATGTAGTAAAGTGTTAAGCTAGAAGAGATTTACCAAACAGCAGCACAATATGATCTCAGAAGATCGGATATTGATAATAAAGCGTGTGCTTCTTTTATGTATGTTGAGCTTTGAAGATAAGTAGTTGATGATAGCTCAAACTCATGTTGGAATAATCATTGTGTCGATAAAGATAATAGCGTTGTTTTCTATATAGGATTGAACCTAATATATATAGAAAACTAGAGTCCAACGTCTATATTCAGAGACGGCTTCTGAGCCTTCTGAGCAAGATCAGCTTTAGTACCTAAAATGAGTCCTGCAGAAAGCTACGAAACAATCAGTCTTGTTTCATACCAAAACTGATAAGGAGCGTTAAATGTCTTTGTTCAGCATTAATGGTGTAATAAATACTCGTACTAGATAAAGTAACGGTAACATTTAATATAGTAACGATCAAGTAAAAGTTGTTAAGTTCTGATCTAGTATAAGCCGAGTTCTGCTTCTATTTATCTAAGTTGATAAGTACTCGAAGAGTACTCCTTTTTTAAGGCGATACGAGAACTTCTGCTTTTATACTATCTTCTGGTTTTACTAACGCGATCTACTGGTTTTGACTCTCATCACCACAATTAAATTAAGTCTATCAATTTCTCCCTTTGCGTTGATGCCAAAACCTAGAAGTTAGTATGATGAAAAGAAGCAATTATATCAAAAAGACAGATAGCAATTATAACAAAATAATTGATAAGTAATTAAACAGTTAAACAGAGTTCAGAAGAGAGTATTAAATCAGAAGTTCAATCAAGTTCAATCATCAGTTCCAATGTCTCTGAACATTGTATCCTCATCCTGAGGTTCTTGGCTTCCGAAAAAAGATTCTGCAAGATGTCCTCCAGTTCTCCCTTCATTTGTCCTTCATTCTATCATATCTATTGCTTCCCCCTTTTTGGCATCAATGCGAGTGAGCAATTCATCCACTCGTCCAGTAAGATCAAGATGTGTTCTACTACTAAAGAGATTTGGGAAAAACTCATCCAAATCTGTGAAGGAAATGAATAGACGAAGGAGAATAAACTGTCTGTAGCAATGCAGAAATTTGAGAATCTCAAAATGAAAGCTGGAGAAACTCTGAATGAGTTTGATGAACGTTTCAGCAGTTTAGTTAATGAGCTGGCATCTCCTGGGAAAGAATATAGCAACAGAGAAATAGCACTCAAAGTTATGAGAGCTCTACCCTGAGAATGGGATGTAAAAACTATTGCTATGAGAGTATCCAGAGATCTGAATAAGTTAGAACTGCATGACTTGTTCGCAGACTTAAAAGCCTATGAGTTCAAACTGGAAGTGAGAAGCGGAGAAGAGCCCTCATCAAATCTACCTACCAAGAGTCTTGCTGCTGCTACTACTGCTGCTGCTGCTGTAGTTGTTCCACAAGCATTACCTGCTACCACCATTGAGAGCACATATGAAAAGACTGTTGAAAAGATCAGCAATGACGCTATGTCTCTATTTGTGAAGAAATTCTCCAGATTCATGAAGAAGAATCACCGAGCTTATCAAAGCCCTAATCGGAACTTCAAGAAGGATTCACCACCCGGTGACATGGCGTGTTTTAACTGTGTAAAGATCGGTCACTTTATTACTGATTGTCCAAAGCCAAAGAAGGATGATCAGAAGAAAAAGGAATACAAGAGGAATGACAAGAAATTCAGAAGAGACCGCAAAACGATGATTGCTGAAGAAAGCAAATAAAAATGGGCGGATTCTAGTTCTAAGTCTTCTGACTCAGAAAGTCATTCTAGCGAAAGTGATGTAGAAGAGATCAAATGTCTCAAGGCAGATATTGAACCAACCTCGACATCTGGAGAGGTACTTGACTTTCACTCTGACGAATTTACACGAAATGATTTGATTAAAGCACTGCATGACATGGTGGAGGAGTACTCGAGACTTTCTCAATCATTCGAGGAAGTTAAGATTGAAAATCAAGACTTAAAGGATCAAGTCAGTAAGTTCACTTGCAAGCTACAATGATTTAAAAGTTGAGATGAGTAAGTTAAGAACTGAGAATGAAAGAGTGAATGCAGACTACCAAACAATGAGGTCTGAAAACCAGAAGCTATCTGTTTTGGTAAATGCATGGAATAAGTCTTCTGTTTCTTTAGAGAAGATGCAAGAATTGAAGAAGCAATCTGGAGACAAAAGTGGTCTCGGATTCAGCAATAATGAAAGCACTTCTGAAACAAGTACTAAGCCAGAACTGGATAAAGGCAAAGGAAAATTCATTCACTTTGTCAAATCCAGTGTGGTATATGAACATGTAGTACCAACTGTTCGAGTTGAAAGGACTGTAGATCAGACGAACAGAAGGAAGCATTATGGTCTGGGATATGTTGAACCTAAGGGAAGAGTTCACCAGAGTTCTGGATCCAGCAGAGGATTCAACTCAGGAGGAAAACCCTCTATGAAGGTTAAAAACTACAAGTACTATAATTCTAGACCTGTTCAGAAGAGATACAGGCCAGACAACAAAAACAGAAGGGAAGAACAACATTTTAAGAAGCATTCTGTTAGAAATAACAGATCTTCTGTTGCACACATCTCTTTGGATACCCGAAGTACAAAGTCACCTAGAATTGTACAAATGTGGATTTCTAAAGGACTGATAAGGATTGGACCCAAATATATTGGGTACCATATACTAAAATTTGTGTTTGCATGAACAGGAGAGGAAAGCCAAAATCAGTAGCTTCACGTGGTATCTGGACAGTGGATGTTCCAGACACATGACTGGACAGAAGAATCTACTATTAGAAGTAATGAGTTGTACTAGACCAAAGATAACCTTTGGGGATAACTCAAAAGGTAAAACCGTAGGTAAGGGTAAGATTATCCATTGTAACATTACTATCAATGATGTACTATTAGTTGAAAATCTTTGTTACAACTTGATTAGCATTAGTCAACTATGTGATAATGGTTACTCTGTGGCTTTTCAGAAGAACACATGCACAGTTAAAAATGCTGATGAGTCTACTGTATTACCTGGAAAAAGAGAAGGAAACACATACAAAGTTTCATGGAATAAAGATCATATTAATGTTCCTACATAGTTAGTTGTCTCTCTTAGTGATAAACATTGGCTATAGCACAATAGATTGAATCATCTGAATTTTAAGTCAATTAATAATCTCAAGAAGCAGAACATAGTTGATGGTTTACCTGATATCAATTTCTTTAAGAATCATGTATGTTCTGCATGTCAGCTTGGTAAGCAAGTCAGATCTAGCTTCAAGAATAAAGGTAGTAAATCAACTTCAAGGTGTTTGGAATTATTGCATATGGACTTATTTGGTCCAATCTCTATCATGAGCTTAGGGAGAATGAAGTATACACTTGTTATTGTTGATGATTTTTCTAGATTTACTTGGGTAATATTTTTTGCTGGAAAAGATCAAACCAGTAGCCTCCTGATCAAGCTTCTGAAAAAGATTCAAAATAATTTCTGTCATTAAAATCAGAAGTGATCGGGGAACTGAGTTTACTAACAAGATTCTTGAGTTATATTTGGATGAACAGGGCATTCATCATGAATATTCAGCCGCAGAACGCCTCAACATAATTTTTTTCATGTGTTTTTTTATTAATCTTATATAAATTTTCACACATTCACATTGTACAAAATAAATTAATTTTTATATAAAATATTCAAAATATAATAATAATTATATAAATATATCGTCAATGGTGTGGCTACAAAATTTTGGAACCGTTAATTGTCATATTCCATGTACATTATCTATTTACTATTTTTTATAAAGAACGATGACACGTGGCTGCAAAATTCCATTTTGCAATGACCAAGACCGATTCTAAAAAAAGGATTCGTTCAGATTTGAAAGTTGAAATTCTTTTATAAAATGATAATTTTTAAAATTTATCATATTAGACAATCTCACTAAGCTATTGAATTACTAAGTTATTGAAAGTCCAACTAATCTAGAGTTCTTGTAGCACACACTTAAATTCTTATTCAACTTGTGCTAGATTATTTCTTTAAGAACTACTTATAAGTGATAGAAATAGTCTTTATGATCAAATTGTTAGGTTGAGTGATATCTAGGAGTACAGTAGGACAGAGATAAGTGTTCCAGAAATGAATTATTGTAAATTTCTTGTAACTATCAAAGTTCTTTTAGTAATATCCTTTCGGAAACGAAAGAAGAAGAGACGTAGAAAGGTTACACTACCTTTGGAATTCCATAAACAAATTTTTTGTTTTTTCGAAAGAAGATTTTGGTGACTAGAAGATTAGAATGCAAGTTCACCTAGCTGTCAAGATGACGATATGTGGTATAATACAACGAATAGACCAATAAAAATCATGAAGCCAAATGGAGCCTTAGCTCTATCACAAGAAGCACCACAGATGGTTGAAAAACCTAGAATGGAATAGAATAATCAATATAAGAAGAAAGCAAACTTAGATAATGTGGCAAATGACATATTCTACAAGATTTTATACAAAAATACTTTTAGCAATAACAATATGTGTTCAACTACCAAATAAATTTGGGAAAAAATGATTCAACTCTGCAAAAAGAATGATCAAACTAACAAAACAAATTTTCTGTGGCTATACCAGATTTTGACAACATTAAGATGAAGCCTAGTGAATCCATGAATGACTTTGATTTGTTTTTTGGCATATATACATTCAAATTCATAAATTGTTGGTGGTGGTGAATTTTTCCCCTATTTAAAATTGTAATTACACCATCAGATTAAAGAAAACAAATCTTCTTCAAAAAGTGTCTCACGTTTGGGTTTGCAACTCATGAAACAGCTTTTTGATCAAAAACTTATCAGTCAAATAAATTTATATGAAACTACGAAAACTACTCTAATTGATACAGCGAATATTTTTGCCAAACTGATAACATATCATGTGGACCGATAAAGGTGTGCGTCATAATGATTTTGTAAAAGCAGATAAATGAATACAAAAATTTATTTCTAGAAGTTCGAGAACTAGATGCCTCTATGTCTCTTATTATTCTATTGTCGGAAATTTCACTAGGAATATTTTAATTTATATAATCATATTTTTCAAAAAAATCACAATTAAAGTTAGAATATCAATTGAAACTCTTACTCAGTTGGTCAAGACGACAATCCCCAACTGATCTACAATTGAACATCAAGACGACAAGTCTAGAGATCCACTCTAACTTCTACAATCACTCTACTTCATCTCTATGAATAGAACTGGTGTGGAAGTTGATATGATGTGCAACAAGTTGTTTCACAACGATCACTTATGATCATTTGTTGATCCGATGTGGCGATGAAGTTATGCTCTAATGCTAAAAGGTGCTCCTGAACTAAGCTGACAGTGAAGTGTGAGCATAAATATGTTAAGATGTTGGACATCCATGGTGATCCAAGAGCTTTGTATATTTTTAAACGATGTTCATACACATTCTTGTGCTCCTTTAAAATCACCTTCTTTTTTGTTCTTATGGGATTCTCCATTTTATATACACTAGCATAAAAGCACGTGTATCCGCACGTGAATCCATATTCTAAATAACTAAAAAATAAATTAATAATAAAAATATTTTTAATCTTTGCATAACGTGATTCAATCCATCAAACAACATTTCGTTCGTAAAAAGATAGATCAAAACAAATTATAAAAATTTGGAATAATGATTTATCATATTAAGTACTAAATTGAATTAACATTACAATACAAATACAATGATATGAAAGGATTTGAATTGATTAAGCAATATAAGATTGTAAATAGAATTATATGAATATATTTTAATTAATTAATCAATATAAGAGTGGAAGAAAACATTTTAGTATATGATGTTGATATTTATCTACTCATTACATCAATTAATTGATAATTATGTTCTTAAAATGTTAAAATTACATCTTGAAAATCTAAAATAGTACTTACTTATAATTTTAGAATTATTAAGAACATGTGAAAACAATTTTTCATTTTAAGTTATATTCTAAACGATAACCACGTAAATATCGCAAATTTGAAATCTTTCACAAACTTATATTTTGTTAGTCAATAAATTATATAAAATAATAATAAAACATTACATTAGCTAAAGAAAGTCTATGGACACAAATTGTATTTTGAGAAAAAAAAATTAATATATTTAAACACAAGAATTGAAAATAAAATAAATAAATACTTCATTCACCCCTTCTAAGGATGACAATGGGGGGGGCGGGGCGGGGCGGGGCGAGTTCAGAGATGAGGATAGTAAGCTCATATCCGCCCGAACTACTTCGGAGATTTTAAAAAATACCCGATCCCGATCCTCAACCCGAAAAAATCGTGGATCTCATCCCCGTTTCGGGTTTTCCCCGCAGGGTCCCAAACCCGTGGAAAAAGTTGTTATTCCTAACCCCTTCTATGCCCTAGATATATTTGCTTAAAACAGTGAACTAAGAAAACTTCATTTCCAACAATTTTATTAAATGGAGATTCATTTCCTTAAATTAATAATTGAAATATCATTATTCTATCTCAGAAAATAAAATAAATACCACCACTCTAAATTAATCTTCAGTGTCATGTATCATCATAATCATTATCCTCTCATTTTTTTTAGAATTACATTTGCTAAGGTTTGAAGCTATTAACAGAAAATTTGAATTCAGTTTCACTATATATATATATATATATTTATATTTTAAGATGTTTCTTATTATCGTTTGATAAGTGAAATCATGTACATTACTAATGAATTCTATATATATTGGATATTAAAAGGTTAATAAATTTTAATTAGAATAAATTATAATTGCTTAAGTATAATACTATTTTTCAATTCAATTGATTACTATTAAAAGGTTATCAATAAATTAGATTCATTTCGTGCCTAATTTCTTCAACTTTTTTTCTTTTTTTGTTAATTAAAAACAATAAAATTTAACATCACAAAATGGTGAAGCATGAGATAATAAATAATAATGAGATAGTAATAACAATGGATAATCAATTCTTATTAATTATTATTCGAGATGGTCAAATTGCGACTCATGATAATAAGAAATATTTTAGAGGTGCCAGATGAATTATGATAATGTCATATTTATAATGGTCTAACTTTTTTTTTTCATATTTTAAAATTTATTATATCATATTAATTTAAGTGATATAATTGTCATAACTTAATTGTTTTACAATTGTAAATAGATAAAATTATATATTCCTCTATACAAATCCAAAGGTATCACAAAGATAGAAATTTAGAATTTTAACATAAAATATAGAAAATTAATTATAGATTATTCTCTCCCTCTCGTTTAAATTCTAATTTATATATATTATTTGCACAACTAGTGATTCTCATTACATCAACCACAAAAACTCTTGTGAAACAGTCTCAGGGATCAATTTCGTGGGTCGAATCTCTTATTTTGGTCATCCATGAAAAGCATTATTTTTTATGCTAAGTGTAGGACCGAGCGCTTGCCACTTTACCAAAAGCTATAGCTAGTAGTAATGGTACAACTCAAATATTTTAAACATCACAACAGTTCAAGCACCACGATTCGATCTCTCTACAAATCAGGGTCAATTATTGCACCCAACAATCTCCCTCCCAATAATTGCACTCTTTGCAATCAATGGAAATCGAACCCGTGACTTTGGCTCTGATACCAATTGTAGGACCGAGCGCTTGCCGCTTTACCAAAAGATATAGCTAGTAGTAATGGTGCAACTCAAATCTTTTAAACTACACAGCAGCTCAAGCACCACGATTCGATCGCTCTACCAAGGCAGGGACAATTATTGCACCCAACACTAAGAGTATTACTTTTTATTGTGAATTTCGATAGAGTTGATCCGTCTCACAGATAAAAATTCGTGAGACCGTCTCACAAGAAACTTACTCTACACCAACATAACTTCCAATTTAGTTATGGTAACGTTATACTAAGAATTATTTGTAGGAATATCTTGCTCTTACTCTTTTTTGACTCATTGGTGTCATTTTTTAAAACAATTTCATAATAATTTTATGTATGTACAATTTGAATCTACTCTTTTTTTCTTCATATAATAGATGTCGTCATTGAATTTTTTTAGAAAAATAAGTTGAAAAGTATCAATTGTGAAAATATATGTGAATAAGCTCAAAATTATTTTTTTTTCAAATTAAGTGTTTATTGATATTTTTTATTTAATATCGGAATACATTTTTGTCAATATAATTGTCATTGTATACTTGTAGGTAAATAACTCTACAAATACAAATAAAATGTCATGACATTATTGTTATGATTGAGTACTATTTGATAATATATAAATATGGAGAGACTTAAATAAAATAAAATCTATGAGAGTAATTAAAACAATTAATCATTCAATTTATTTTATTTATTATCAAATTAGTGGAAAAAAACTAATGAAAAAATTGATTAATTTTCTACATATTTCTTTCTCATTTTAGCAACTGTACAACAATATTTTTCTAGTATCATATCATCCGATGTATGTGGATGAACAATTCATTTGTCCACACTTTTATAGGTAGTTCTGATTCAAATTTATTAATTTTTTTATTAATATTATTTCAATTTACAATTAAATTTAGGTTTATAATATATTATATTTGTTCATGCATTTAGAAATTAATAGTTTGACAAAATAAATTTAAAATTTTGATTAAATATAATTTTATTTTCAATTCAAATCGTTTGATTTAATTTAAAAGTAATAATGATTATTTTAATTTTTTTATTTTTTCATTTATCAATATTTAATTTAGAAATTATTTGAATGACTCTTCATTCAAAGCACTCAGTTATTTTATCATGGGTCCTTCATATATATAACTTTTTGAAGTTTTTTTTAAAATTTAATTATATTAAAATTTATTTTTTTAATATTTCAATGAATGTATTCAAGTGATAGTGAAATAGAACAATAAATAACGTAATTAATTTAATTTAGAATTTAAATGAAAATTCAAGAAAATTATTAAAATAGAAAA
Source organism: Primulina tabacum (assembly GCF_025594145.1). Classification (NCBI taxonomy): domain Eukaryota; kingdom Viridiplantae; phylum Streptophyta; class Magnoliopsida; order Lamiales; family Gesneriaceae; genus Primulina; species Primulina tabacum. The sequence goes on along the minus strand of NC_134558.1, from coordinate 31,716,097 downwards.
AATAATTGATATTAATATTAAGTAAATTTAATAGTATGTTTTTTTTTCAAAAATTAGCTCAAACATTTAAGAACATGGAGATGATTTATTTGATACATATAAATTAAAATATAAATATATCACAACTTTATTTCTCAAGCTTATTTACAACAATTAGAAAAGTTTTCTATTATCCACACATTTATATGTATATATATAATAATGAAATAAATTTTTTTAAATGAAATATGACTTAATTAAATATTATTAGAATGAAAGAAAGACAAGGGAAGAAAGTCAAAATCACAAAATCATAACCATAAAATATTGTTAATTAGTATTAATTATTAATTAATAGACTAAATATGAAATTACCACATATATTACTTAATAATGAAAATAAGTAAGCATGTAAAGGATAATTATGTTCGCTCACAATTTGAAAACTTTTCTATTATCTACATTTTTTTTATAGGTGTTTAGATTTCTTATGACAATCATATTTTTATATTTATGAAATTAGTACCATAGTCTAAAAAAGCTTAATGTACTTTGTCATTGACTATGGCTGCATTAAATACTTGTCATTTTGTGTCAAAAACTTCATCACCAGCTAATCATTTATGGATTGTTGATCTTGTGATTTGGAACTGATTAATGTTATATACTGATCTTCTGATTTATTAGGATTATTTCCATCAAAACCTGTAATTCTATCATTATTTTAAGGAGATAAGATTAATATTTATTTTTAAAATTATATTTAAATAAATCATTATCTTTTAAATTTATTTAAATTTCTTAATATATAAAAAATCAAATTTTATCTTCCACACACATTGTGTGTCCGTGTGTCCAAGTTATTATTATTAATGTCAGTTATATAAACTTATCATAAAAGAAATAGATGTTATATGTTTAATTTTTTAAAAATATTTCATGTGTTCAATACATGTTTTATAGAGTATTTATGATTGATGATACTCTAATAATTTGTTTTTGGAGTATATAATCTCGCAGTTTAGTTTTTTGACTATTTTCTTATACAACAATATATTTAAATTTTATATTTGATGGGAATTTCCTCACTGGTTGAACCACCGGTTAATTGGTTGAACCAGTAACCCGTGGGTGACCCATTGTTTGACTGGGTCAATATCTGGGTCGGGTTTAAAAACTATACAAAGTACAAAAGAATTTCTATTATGGGTTAAACAATTATAAAATTAGTAAGTCTCTCGTGAGACGGTGTCACGAATCTTTATATATGAGATGAGTCAACCCTACCGATATTCACATTAAAAAATAATATTCTTAGTATAAAAGTAATATTTTTTCATGGATGACCCAAATAAGATATCTGTCTCACAAAATACAACTCGTGAGACTGTCTCACACAAACTTTTGCCTTATAAAATAGAATATATATTATCAATAATCAGTAATTAAGGATGGAAAAAAAAATTATACATTTGAAATTGTCAAATTTGACAATTGACACACTGAACCAAGTCTTTTGCCCCAGTTGAGACACAGAACGAGACATCCCAATTGTCTTGAATATAAAAATTTAGATATGTAAAATTAATAAGGCAATTTTAATTTATTCTTTTTTTCCATCTACTTGTATTTTCTTCAACCCAACTTGATATTGTAAATATCTAAACTATTTCAAACGGTAGAGTTTAATCTTATCTTATATTAAAATTAGTAGTTCAGCAATTTGGACACCACTACATGCATATGTTCTTCTAAAAATTATTATTATTATTATTATTCCAAAAACGTACGAATGCATGAACCTTAATTCAAATGAACAATATTGAAATGTTTTGACAGCATCAAACCCAACTCTAAATTCTTGGCTTTCTGGGAAGTCGTCAATTAGTTTAAACTAATAATACTAGTGGAGAGCTACTCGTACGCGCATCTTGATTATCTCACTGGCTATAAACTTCTGATTAATTCTTTGTTTTTCAGTAGTTTTTTCAAGTTTTTGGTCCATTTTCATTTCTCCAAACTTCATAAACACTGCGATAGTTGCCGTCGGCATGTCTACGATTAGATATTCTTTATCTGCAGCACCCGTGAATCGTTTCTTCGTATTTCTGTTGTTTCTGTCGGGAACATTAATCTTTGATAGAGGTAATTGCGGATGATTTTATTAGTTGATATTAATGCAAGATAACTTATGGAGCAGGAGATGATATTTACAATTTTTACTAAATATTTTAATCTATTATATATTCGAAGACTAACTATTGTCATGGAAATTTGCAGGTGAAGGAGCCATTGGAGTGTGCAATGGGCGACTTGGTTCCAATCTACCATCAGAACAGCAGGTCGTGGAATTCTACAGAGCCAATGGAGTCCAAAGAATGCGAAGTTTACGAACCGAATCAGGCTACCCTCCGAGCCCTTCAAGGATCCGGCATAGAACTCATGCTCGGGGTCCCCAACGTAGACCTTCAATCCCTCCAATCCGACGCAACTGATTGGGTTCGAACCAATGTCGTCCCACACTTCCCCAACACAAGAATACGCTACATCGCGGTTGGAAACGAAGTAGACCCCGAGAACCCCGAGACCTCGCGTTTCGTCCCACTTGTTCTCCCCGCCATGCGAAACATCTACGATGCACTCTCTGTATTCAATTTACAAGACCGAATCAAGATCTCCACAGCTACATTTTCTGCCCTCTTGATGAACACTAGTCCTCCGTCGAGTTCGAGCTTCAGGAACATGTCGTTTATGGAGCCCATCGTTCGGTTCTTGGAGCAAACGGATGCTCCACTTCTTGCCAATATATACCCATATTTTGCACACATTAGTGACACTCGAAACGTTCCACTCCCTTACGCCTTGTTCACTGCTCCTGGAATTGTTGTCCAGGATGGTGTATATGGATACCGGAATCTCTTCGATGCCATGCTTGATTCCATGTACTATGCCACGGAAAGAGCTGGAGGGCCGAACGTCGAAATCGTGGTCTCGGAAAGTGGGTGGCCATCTGATGGGGGAGTTGCGGCGAATATGGCGAATGCAGATGCTTACTATCGGAATTTGGTGAATCATGTGGGGAATGGGACGCCAAGGAGGCCAGGCAATGAGATAGAAACGTACCTGTTTGCCATGTTTGATGAGAATCAGAAGCCTGGAGCTCAGAGCGAGCAGCATTTTGGGCTGTTCCATCCGAATATGCAGATCAAATATCAAGTAGACTTTTAATTCCAAGGTCTGATGGACAGTGCATGTACCAGAATTTAGCTATTAGTTGACTCAAATATAAAAATTTGTGTTATTCTTTATATGATTAAATTTTATAACCAAACATGGGTTGGGTAATGGGTACATTATAATAATTTTTTACGATTTGTTAGGATCGAATAAGCAAGAAATAGATTGTCAAATTTTACTGAGTTTACAAGTTGTTTTGACCACAAATTTAATTGGCTCAAAGTTGTATATCTTCGATTTTATTTGATATAAAATTAAAGTGTTAAAGATTTTAAAGATTGTGAAAATAAATATATGGGTTAAAGAATCAATGTAGGCAAATGCAGTAAATAAATGCTTAAGGTAAGTTGCTGAAATGTAAGTGTGGAAAAGTAAATGTCAAAGAGTTTTTTTTTTTATGGAATTTCGAATATAGAAAGATTATACGTCTCTCTTTCTTACTAAAACCAAGTAAGTAATTACTAGGACATCACTACAAGAAAAAATACATACGACAACGGTCCTGAAAAACCGTTGTTAAAGCCCTTGTAGTTAAAAGGTTCGTTCAAAAACAACAATTTTTCAACGTTGATGTAGCTAAATTTTGCGCAAATAACATTAGCGATGTATTTATGAAAATGGTCGCTAATTAGCGATGGATTTATGAAAAACCGTCGCTTAGCGACGGTTTTTTTATGATTATCGTCGCTAATATTTTCAGTAAAATAAAAAATTATTACTTTTAATAATTTAACAAATCTAAAAAAACTTACAATTGGACTATGTTAACAATATTCATGAACTTAACTAAAACTTAAAAATTTACCAAAAATTAAAGCGAAAAATTTACCCTAAATCGAAACTAAAATCGTGTAAGAGAGAAATTTTAAGTGTTGTGAAGTTATAAAATCGTGTAAGATATAAAAATTTTAAGTGTTGTGAAGTGGATGTAAAAGAAAATGAACCGAAAGTGCGGATATTTATAGATAATTTGCGACGGTTTTTGCTTAAATAGCGATGGTAATTGCAAAATCGTCGCATATTTTAAATTTGTGACGGTTTTGTTTACAACCGTCGCTATATTTAGCGACGGTTTTGCTAAAACCGTCGTTAAAATTAGCGACGATAACGTCGCTAATTTAAAACATGCGACGTTTTTACTGAAAATAGTTGCTAATTTTAGCGACGGTTTCAGCAAAACCATCGCTAAATATGGCAACAGTTTCTCCAAACCGTTGTTAATTGTCCAAAAAACACGCTAATCAACAACGATTTTAGAAAACTATTGTCGATTATCCAAAAAAACACACTCAAATACAACGATTTTATAGAAACCGTTGTCTTTGACCCTAAAAACCACTGCCTTTGACCGGCAAAAGACAACGCACATACCGTTTTCGTATGTGCGTTGTTGTTTTGGTTTTTTCTTGCAGTGCATGTCCAAGTCACATAGCAGGATGTATTACAACCTTTTACACAAACGATACAAGTACAGATCATTTAGCGATTTACATGAAACAAAAATACGAAATCAACATCCATATCACACAACATGACGATTTACAGCTCACTCAACTACACGCCCAGATTGCTAAGCATGACGATTTACAAGGAGAAAAACTCAAGATTTGCAGCAAAAGATTGTGTAAGAAATGGCTTCCAGTTAGGCAGGTAAACACAAAGAAAGATTCTAAGTATTTTTCTTTTGGATCGGCACAATGGACAAATTAGCGAAAACTTTGAGTTTATATTGAAGTGCTTTTAATGCTCTAAATGCTCTTGAATTCCAAAAATCTTGTAATTTAATAAATGGCCCGATGATGAGTATTTATAGCATTCATTCAAATTATCAGCGACATTCCAACCATACAACTAACAATTAATTCCTCCTACTATTAGTGCAAAAGTTGTTGTTGGCGTTCTCGTGTCGTATTATAACTTCACAAGGCTAACAACTTTTGTATTCTAGTGATATGTTGATCATCTTCTTATAGTTTAGAGACGTTGCAAGCCTCATTCTAAGCACAATCATCTCTGGGGAATCTTCGATGATCTTGATTTGTTCTGATCTGATCTTGAACAGAAAAATTATAAGTTTTAGTCCAATTTTCACTCAATAAGATCTCTTCAAACTATATATCGAGTCTTCTGAGAGACTTTTCTTATCTACAACCCTTCAGTATTCTGATCTGGTACTCTTATCTGTCTTGAGAGATCTTGAACCGAAGCAATCTTCTAACTCTTCTTAACTCTAGTGCTTTGATATGATGACTTCATTGTTCTGATTTGGAATCACATAACTCTTGATCTTCTGAAGACTTAAGAGACTAGCTGGTTGCATATCTGATTAGGTGCTCTGTTGAGTCAGTCTTCTAACATGATACATCTGAAACGCTTCTCTGTTTTGATGTTTCTATTTTGATGTCATTTTCTTATGCTCTACATAGAATATATACATTGGTGTTTGTATCTCTCTTGTGTTGTCTCATGTGTCGCCAACTTAGATAACAACATGTAATGCTAACATGATCAAATATAGGGGGAGATATGTTCTCACATTTAGGGGAAGATGAACTCTCATATATAGGGAAAGATAAAGGAGAATCAACATGGAAACCAAGATTTTTATTAGAAATAAACTCTTTTTAAAAAATGATATTATACACAAAAATCCTTATCATAAATATCAAATATCTGGCAAGACCCTTAATTCAATATATCACACAATCTTATTAATAAGTAAATTAATTTTAGGGAAAATATTAATTCAATGAATAAATTAAATCTTGAAAACCAAGATTAATTTTCCTTTCAATCTTCCTCTTTTTGTCTTTCTGGACAAAATAAGCACAAACACAATTTTTCATGTTGATTCTCCTTTATCTCTCCCTGTATATGAGAGTTCATCTTCCCCTAAATGTGAGAACGTATCTCCCCCTATATTTGATCATGTTAGCATTACGTGTTGTTATCTATGTTGGCGACACATGAGGCAACACAAGAGAGAGACAAACACTCAATGTATATATTCTATGTAGAGCATAAGAAAATGACATCAAAATAGAAACATCAAAACAGAATAACATAGGCATATGACAAAAAGTGAAACAGAGTAACAAAATTGCACAGATACAAAACTGTGAATAATCACCGATCACTATTAGTGTCAGCTAAATTAGTGTCATCTCCTTCTCTTGTTCCAGGCGGACTGGCCTCCTCAGTTTGTGCTCCAATGTGATCTCCCCTTTTTTTGTCTATAATGGACAACTACCTCCAACGCCAGCCTATTGTCTTCAATGAGATTCTCACAGTAGACCAGATCAGCCTTGGCTTGAAGATTCTTTGCAAGGGCATGATCTATCTGTGCTTGGATGGCAGCAGTGAAAATCATCACATATCATGTGGGTGCGTTAGTATCAGGAGTGTCTTGAGGGACATCAGAGATGGTAGATGCAGCACGAGACTCAGACCAAAATAGGTCGATCTTCCTGTTTACTTTGAAAAGGGCAGGTGCAATCTTAAACACCTCACTGATATCAGATATGTCACGCCTCGAGCCCGAGCTCGCGTGACTACACAATGAGCCCCTATAGCAACTACTTCGTGTTCGTCATCGCTTTAAGAAAATGGCTAACTAAAGTTTTTATAGAAGTCCATTAGTAAGCCCATTATATACTCATTTTAAATCTTTCATTTTTAAAAGATGTGGGACATAGGTATCACAATCACCCCTCTTTCAGAAAACGACATCCTCGTCGTGGCCTGATCCCTCGATCCACCAGCGCCGAGAATCTAGAGGTGGCTCCTACAGGTTCAAGAGGTGGCTCCCGTCATGTAGCATTTTGCCCATTGTAAGCATATTATATGCTCATTTTAAATTTTTTATTTTTAAGATGTGGGACAAATGGTATCACAAGATAGGTGTTCATTAACATCTCGCACAAAACCTTGAGATTCGAGAATTCCATACAGCAACGAAGGAAAGGGAAGCTTTGAGGATTTGAGTCCTCCTTCGGCAAATTGCATCACCGTGTGGAAGACCAGCTTCCCAAAGTTAAAGCTCCATTAGTGCCAATGGAGTAGAGATTCGTGGTCTGTTTTCTCATCACAACTGTGGAGTTTTTCGATGGCACCCAGTTTCGAATGGCAAGTTTGTGTAGGACAGAGTAGAAAGATGTCAAATTAGCAGCTGATAGTCTATTCGAACTGAGTGGGGAATTGTTGAATGATTCCCCCAGTTATTGTGGTAGTGACAACATGGATGTCCAGAAGAAGTCTGTCTTCTGAATCGAGATGTTTATGATAGAATTCATTATTACCACATTCTTCGAGTACTTGGCTCTTGTTTCTTTCCATATCTTTGCAGGTAAACAACTAACAAATTTCACGCTCGCTCCTTGTCTCATGTCCTTTTTGGGATACAAGTGAGATGCACAAAGTTTATTGATGTCTTCACTCTTGGATCATTTTTATTTATATGAGCTTATATGTGAATAATTATGTGTTATAGATTGTCTATTAAGTTAAGTTCAAAATAAAATGATCAACTATTGTTTCGAGTTATTAGGGTTTAATGTATCTCATAGGTTGTGGTCCTTTAGTGTGTAGAGATATAAGTATAATTTCTGTTTTTATGATGGGTTAAAATATAAACATCAGAAGATAATGATAGACATTATTTATATATGGTTATGATTTCCAGATCGTGGGACGTCACGTTCTCTATTCTCTCATCCATTAAGAAAATAGTTCGGAAAAGAAAACTAAAAATTTCTCTCAAGGAAAAGATCATGTAGATCTGGAATATCAAGACATGTTCTAAAGAATTCACAATTATGGCTTCAGGTATGCTACCTCTTAAGTTTTCAGTTAAATTCTTAATGATTTAGCATGATGGATTATGTGGTTTATAGATTTTCCCCAACATGTTGTATCAGATTTACTCATGCTTAAATCATTGAGATTTGTTTAAAATTTTATATATTATTTGGTCCTAGATTTGGAAAAGAAAATTATATTTAAAATTTTTTTGATATGGTTTCAGATTTGAAAAATATTTGAATGAAAACAAATCTTCTAACGTTTCAGTTTTGATAAAGAGATTTTGGTTAAAAATTTTAAATATTCGCTATAAAACTTCGATTTTCCGTCCGAACTTAATTTTCATTTTGTTATCGGTTTATTTCAAGTTGTATGCTTCTGTACCGTAGTTAATGTTTTACACTTTGCTTCTATAAAATATTATGTGATTATTTCGGAGTTGTAAAGACAATGTTTTCTATTTGTGAATAAATAGATTGGTTTGGAAATTATACACTTCTAGAGCTTGTTGTTTTACAATTATTTGATTGTGAGAATACGCTGGTACCACACGCCTTGGTCTCGGGACGTGACATTATTCTCGCCACGTATATGTGTGCCAAGTATACAGCATCGAAATAGAATAAACCACATTCGATAGATTTAGTGGTTTCGAGAAAAAGAATAAAAAAACCAAAAACTAAAAGAAACTAAAATCCAAGTTACGGAATGACAAAACTAAAATTCAAAACAATTCATCTTACATGACTAAAATTTAGGGATGTAATCGAGTCAAGCCGAGCCGAACTCTTAATGTTTGAGCTTGGCTTGTTTATAATCGAGCCGAGCTCGAGCTTTATTTAATGAATATATTCATGGCTCACGAGCTTATTCAAGCTTTTATCGAACCTAAACGAGCTCAATAAATATGAATTGCACATTTAAATATTCATTAAGTTCATTAAAAAATAAATTATAACTTTTAGAAAAGAATATAATATTATTATTAAAATTTGTCAATTTATTATAATAAATAAATTTAATAGATTTTTCTATATATTTCATAATTAATGTGTTAAATCAATAAATTAAATATCAAAATTATTATTTTTCACATAAGATATTACTTATGAATTTACTAACGAACATGTTCACAAGCTAACGAGCCGAATATTGTAGAGCTTGAGCTTGGTTCGTTTATCTTAACGAGCCTCATTAAACGAGCTCAAACGAGCTTTTATCGAATCGAGCTTCGAATAGCTCACAAACGATTTGATTCATTTACATCCCTACTAAAATTGCAATTTTTTCATCGAAATATACGGACAAAATTTATTAAAGATATAGATTTTGAAAGCAATAATGAAACGTCTACCGTTTTAAAAGTGCGAAAATATTTTTTTATTTTTTTATAAAACTAATATTTTGGAAATAAACACTTAAATTATTTGCAAATTATTTGCATGCATGCAACCCTATTAAAGAAATATCATTTAAAAATAATCGTAAACTTTTGACATTTAAAATAAATGATACCGTTTAAAATAATACATCTCAATCGATTCACGAACATGTAAAAGTACTAGAAATCATCAGTATATCGAAACCAGTGTAAAAAAATATCATTGTCATCTCAACTCTCCTAAAATCATGATGTGCGGAAAAGTGCGGTCCTCGGGTCATGCGCACATCCAGGTCTGCCTGCTCAGAGTTCAGCCCTCAAAATCATGATCACTTGCATCACACACGCCTAGTGAGTCTAAAGACTCAACACACCTGTACCGTGATAACAAATACATATACATAGCATACAGCAGTGAAAAATAGCATATTCACAAATATTTTCATGATCGTGAAAAGGCGTATGCATAGCTTAAAACCTGTCAAGCATGATAAGAATCGTAGCACATAATCGTGACATGTCAAAACATGATAATAATCATAGCATGTATCATCGTATCAGCATATACGTGTTCATTTTCTTAATTTGAATTCCGTTCATTAGTTGTGACTTTAGTATCATCATGTCAGTCAATGGATCCATCTACGTGTAACCGTGGCTACCCGGCGGCGAGGATTACCAGCGACAACATTACCCGCCCACTGAGTCTCGGCCTTACATGTCATCTTGTTAGTCACAACAAAATCAATTCCTTCAAAACGTGTCATCATTTTCATCTCTTAAATAAAAGCATGCATATACATATTTTTTTCTTTAAACCAAGCATGCAACGTATTTATCGTAATTACGTAAAAATCATGAAACTGATGCATAAACATTTAAAATATCATAAATTTGTGTTCAGCGCGTTGTTATTACCAAAATCTCACTCGAGTGCAAAATGACCATTTTGCTCCTGGACACCCAAAAATTATCGTTTTACCCCTGGACCTTTAAAATTGAACTGAAGCTTACCAAACTCCCTAAAATGTCCCAAAACATATTTAAAGCATTTCTAGACGAAAAATCGAGCCAATTTGCAACTTAACCGATCCGTTTTAAAACTTGGACGGGGTCCCGGTTTTAACCCGAATCGATCCGAAACTTAACGAAACGTTTAAGTTGCAAATTGGCTCGAAACGGGTCTCCTTGTCTTCTAAAAACGAGAATCAACAAAAGGTTCCTACCGTGACCAATCCGTCTCGCCTTGGCTTGATCGATCGTCCTGTCACTCCAGCATGGTTTGAGTTGTTCCAGACCCCAACTCAGACCCACCAGGGCTGGAGAAGGCCCTCGCACAGCTGGTGTAGCAGGAAGAATGGATCGCACCATCTCACAACTCACACCCGATCGGCCCTCGTCTATTTCATCAAAAACTCAATCTGCTGCCCACACCAACACTTAAACCTTACCAACCAAGATCTGAACAGCCCCTTACCATCATAATACAGCAGCCCCTTGCACCAAAAACCAGAAAAAACGTGAGCCACACTCATAGAAACGAGACCCACATAAAAACCGAAAAGGTCTTTCATGGAAATGCTTAGATCGAAACATTTTATGCATGAACACCATCATCAGTATATAACACTGGTATGATGCAGAAAAATGGTGCAAAGCGTGCCTGGTAAATGTAAAAACGTGAGAAGAATGAAGAGAGGAGCGCCGGAGATCCTTGGGTGCAAGAACCGAGGCCTTCTTGGGGTTGCTGGTTAAGAAAGCAAGGAGAATTGTTGCTGATAGGAGTGCGTCGGCTGAGTGGAGTTTAGGTTTAGGTTAAGTGGGTGTTTAAGTGTTAATTAAATAATAAAATAAACTTTAATTGGCCAACAAATAACATTTAAAAGCTAAAAAAAAAGTTTTAAGTCCAATAAGCTTAAAGGTAGGCCCATTAACTCCAAACAAACTCTCGAAAAATATTTTGTGTTGGAAAGTTTTTTAAAATATTAGCCGAACCCTTAAAAAGTCTCCTGATTCGATAAAATTTGCGTACTGTTTAAAAATAGAATATTGCGGGTAAAAATGTTCAATAAAATTCCATTTTTGAAAAAATACACTTAAAAACATCTTATACTAATTAATAAAAATAAATCATGTAATTAAAATAACACTCGAGCGTGAAATACACCTAGAAACCCTAATGCATGAACTTATAAAATAACATGAAATAAATCATATCATGCAATAATTATACATTAAATGTATAAAAATAATTAAACATATATTCATGAAATAAACATGCAATTAATGCATTAAAACAATTTAAATAAAATATCAAAGAAATTTAATAACTGTGGTTAACGTGGAACTTCAAATTTTCGGGACGTTGCAAATAAAATTTGGGTATGTTTTAGTAATGGGTTTTTTGAAGATAAATAGTGAAATGGTCACATAATTATTTTGAAAGCAATACTCGTACAATTCAATGAGTTTTACATGACATAATCAAACATGGTCACGTAATTATTTCTTCTTTCAAATTAACATAATATATACGATTCCTTAAGCACCAGCAGCCTGTAATGCAACTAAAGAGGCATAAATGCCATCTTTCTTATGGATCAAATCTTCGTGTTTTCCCTCCTCGGCAATGACTCCGTCGTTCACAACCGCTATAACATCAGCATTCGTTATAGTGGATAGCCTCTGTGCAACGATAATAGTGGTTCGGTTCAGTATGACTCGGTCTAAAGCATCTTGAACCACTCTCTCGGATTCGGCATCGAGGGCACTCGTGGCTTCATCGAGTAGCAATATCCGTGGTCCCTTTAGCATAGCTCGTGCAATGGCCACTCGTTGCTTCTGTCCTCCGGATAATTGAACCCCCCTCTCTCCGACCATCGTGTTGTATCCCTATTATTTCAAGATTTAGGAATCATGTTATGCAACACTTTGAGTTGTAATAATGATTCTGGTTTAATACTACATGTAAATATGATCATTTAGATCATGAACATGTGGTGATCTATAACTGATCAGCATCCTGCATATGGCCATTTGATTCGAAGGATGGGACGATGAAGAATGATTTATGACTTTAATATTTGGTAGAATTTGAGTCAAACTTTGGATGAAATAATGATTTGCGATCAATTATTGACTTATCATTCGCATAGATGAAAGCTATTCGATTTTCATATAGATTTCAAATAGATAACATACCTCTTGTAAACTACTGACGAATTTATGTGCATTAGCCAACTCCGCAGCAGCAAAAATTTCGGTCTCCGTGGCGTTGCCTTCCTTTCCATAGGCAATGTTGGCCCGAATTGTGTCGTTGAATAGAACAGGCTCTTGGCTTACTAGCCCCATCTGTTTTCTTAACCACTTCAACTTCAGAGTTTGAACTTCGACGCCATCTAGAGTGATTTGTCCTGCATCTGGATCATAAAATCGTTGCAGCAAAGATAGGATGGTCGATTTTCCGCAACCACTTTCACCGACGAGCGCAACAGTCTGATAAAAAAAATATCAGCTTGATAGCCTTTATTTTGATAATACTTTCTGTTGGATACAAAAATGGGCTTGTTTTCCTACGTACCTTGCCTGAGTGAATGGCCAAGCACAAATCTTTGAAAATCTGAACATCAGGTCTGCTTGGATACTTAAAACTAACATTACGAAACTCAATGTCACCCTTCACATTTTCCAAAATCGTCCCAGAGTTGTCCAAAGAGTCTATTTTCAATTCCTGGTCGAGAAATGTAAATATAGAAGCAGCACCTGCCCTGGCTTTGCCGGAGTCCGGTGCGAGGGCCCCTGATTGAGATATTGCCACGGCTGTCATACTAAGACCAAGAAAAACCTGCCAAATATTAAAAATCAGTATCTGCTTCGAAACAAAAAATATGCATATAATGAAAAAAAACCTCCACTTACCCGAAAAACGTGACCAAACGTTATCTTTCCAGCGTCAACTAATCGAGCTCCAGCATAGTAACTTACAGCATAAACTGAATAAAGAAAAAACAAGGATATTCCCAAACCTGCTCCGCTTAATAGGCCTTGTTTGGTTCCTAGTCTCAAGGGAACTTCACATTTTTCCTTGTGTAGGTTTAGTATTTTTACTTCTGCACAAAATGAAGCAACAGTCCGTATACTTCCAATAGCATCACCTGCAACTTGAGTCGCTTCCTCGTATGATTTCTGTGAAAAGAATGAATGACTTGAATGAGTATTTGGATTAAAGATTTTAAGGTTCAGAAGTTCTGGCAGAACATTGACCTTAGCATCAGCACTAAATCCTGCAATAAATTTCATATGAAGATACCCATTGAGTCCAATAAGAGGTAGCAGGAACAAAACTATGAGAGACAGTTGCCAGCTAGCCGTGAAACTAATTATCAAACCAACCGCAGCTGTTGCTATATTTTGTACAAGTAATCCAAGTGAATCCCCGACTAAACTTCTAACAGATGTTGCATCTGTTGATAGCCGTGAGCTTATTAAACTGCTCGAGTTCTCCATTTTATCGAACCAACTTATTTCCATGTGAACGACTTTTTCAAAGCACATTAGTCTTATTCGTTTAATCAACTTACACCCTGCCACGGAAAAGAAGTACGTCTTTAGAGGGGTAGCCAGAAGAGACACCAAACCGAGAAGAACGAACATGAAAGCCCAAAATTTAGATTCCTTCCAAAGCTTGTGAGCCGGCTGATAGAATGTTGTTACCACGCTGGAGAATAGGAACCCAAAGAGTGGTAATATGGCGCCATTGACACCTGCAGCTAAAGAACCAAGTAGTAACTCCGGAATTTCGGGTTTATTAAGACGAGCCAACCGGCATAGTGGGATTTTATGCTCCACTTTGTGTTGTGATAAAGTTAGATTTTTCGGGTCCCCAAGTGATGAATGCAATTCATTGACCGGAAGGGGGACACCCATTGACAACGAGAATGAATGCCGGCTGCTGTTTCCTGTTTCTGATGATCCTCTGCTTAAGGATCGTAAGAATGAGATATGCTGGCTCGACTGTTGTCCAGAATCCGAGGTAATCTCTGCCCCAGATTTATCATTTAAAGAATTTTGAGGTGAAGCTTTGTTAAATTCTTGCAATCGGATGAGTCGACTGTATGCCCCATCAAGATCTTGCGTCAATTCTGAATGTGAACCTGGACAGTTGAAGCGTAAGAGTCGGATCCTTCCTATTCTCGAAATGAATGGCTATTAACAAGCATTAGATATGGTAATATTTAAAAAAAAATCGAGCAGAATCTAATAAAATCTTGCGGAATACGAATGTTTTTATGATTAGAAGGACCTTCTTCCACAATCTTTCCATGCTGAATAACAGCAATGGCATCGGCGTTCTTCACTGTGCTTAACCGATGCGCCACAATAAGTGTTGTTCTGTTGATCATGACCCTGTCCAGTGCTTCCTGCACTACTCTCTCCGATTCCGCATCAAGTGCACTTGTAGCTTCATCTAGAAGTAAAATCCTTGGATCTTTCAAGATTGCCCTGGCTAAAGCTATCCTCTGTTTCTGCCCTCCGGATAGTTGAATCCCATTCTGCCCAACCATCGTGTCTAGCCCCTGGAAGTATAGAAGTCCAAACGATAAGTATCTCAAAAGGCTTTCTAGATGAAAATGGTTGATAAATGTCGTTTTACCAAAAACTATAGTTGTTGGTAATGGTGCAAATCAAATCTTTTAAACCGCACAGTAGCTCAAGCGTTACGGTTCGCTCGCTCGACAATTATTGCACCCTACAAATGTTAATGTACAACTAGAAAAAAGAAGTGTGTTACCTGAGGCAGCTTATCTATGAACTTAGCAGCATTGGCATGTTCTGCAGCAGTTTCAACTTCTTCAATGGATGCACCATCCTTCCCATATAAAATGTTGTCTTTAATACTCGAAGCAAACAACACAGGTTCCTGGCTTACGAGCCCGATTTTTCCTCTAATCCATCTGAGCTGAAATTCTTTGATATTAATGCCATCAATCAGCACTTCGCCAGCTTGTGGATCATAAAACCTCTCGACAAGATTTATGACCGTTGATTTTCCGCTTCCGCTTTCTCCAACCAAAGCTAGTGTTGTCCCATTTGGAACTCGTAGAGAAAACCTGATAAATATGTTCTCGTTTGGCCTAGAAGGGTAGCTAAAGTGCACGTCATGAAGCTCAACATCCCCCTTGATGTCTTTCAATACCCTTCCTTCTGCACTGATAGGATCTATTTCTGGTTTTCTTGATATTGCATGATAAATTTTATAAGCAGCAACTTGACCAGCGGCAAATGCACTCAAGCATGGTGATACCTGTCCTAAAGAACTAAATAGCCAAATGAAATTTACTTACAAATCTATGCACATGAAACAAGCTTCCGACTTGTATGTTGAATTGACATACAGCAAACATTAGAACTGAAACTTACAGAGATCCCATAAGAACGGCCATTATTATGTTCAGTACATCTCCACCCGAGTATCCTTTGTGTATAATCATCTTCGCACCAAACCATATTGCTAAGGCATAACTGCTGAATAGAACTAACATAAATACACCAGAACCTAATCCAGCAGCCAACCCCTCGTGCACACCAGCTTCATAAGCTCTATATAGAAATTTTTCATACTTAGCGACAGCTTGCTTTTCCCCTGTGAAAGATGCAACCTACACATGCAATCAATCAAAGTAAGAACTTCATCCCAAACCTAAGAAAAGGAAGAAGTGATACAGGTGTCATGAGTTTTCTTTACAGTTCTTATCGAGCTAACGGTTTGTTCAGCAACAACAGCTGCTGCAGAATATGCGGATTGTCCACGTGATGTCAACTTCGATATGAGGACAGTCATTAAAGCAGCAGAGATAACTAGAACAGGAATCACGGAAAGCAAGACGAGAGCAAGAATCCATCCCTTCGTGAAAGCTATCACGAACCCTCCAAAGAACGATGCTGAAAGCTGTAAAAACTTGCCTACCTATAGGTATTTCCAGCGATAAGAAACAAAGTTGGAATGTTTGTTCATCAAGAGAGAGAGTTTAGAACTTCAGAATTACCTTTTCGCCTATAGCATTTTGAATCAAAATAGTTTCATTTGTCATCCTATCCATAATTTCTCCGGTATTTGCCTCTTTGTCAAAATATCCAATATCTTGCCTTAGAATGGCTCTGAGGTACAAATTTCTTATTCGAACTGCCTGCCTTTCCCCTGTGATCATCCAGCATGATACCTCTGCCAAGAAGCAAATTTAGAGCTCCCATGTTCATTAAATACTAAAAATGAAAGCCATTTGTAAATTTACTTACGGGAAAATGCAGCTATACCAGATCCGACGGCTAGATACACAAACTTTAAGGACACCTAAAGACGGGACAGTGTAGTATCATGTTAGTGTTCAGAAAAATGTAAAATTTACTGCTGCTAGATATGCATGGCATTACATGATAATACCTTGGAGACTTCATGAGCGACGCTTCGAGTTCCTACATTATTTCCGAATGAGTTGGCTAATTCGCCAAATAACAACGTCATGAGCGGCAGGCATAATCCACTTCCCATAGCTGAGACTAATCCAGTGGCCATTAGTGCATAATCTGCTGAGTCTGCAAATGAGAATAGCTTATAGAATGGAACTTTATTCACGTCTCCAATCTGCTCATTTCCGCTATTTGAGATTCGTTTTATATCTGTGGTTCCTGGAGTTTGGTTTTGTCCATTTTCTGTTTCTTTATCAAATTGGTTTACCTCAGCCATCGTTGATCACTTGTGACAGCAAAAAATTAACACATGCAGCGTCGGATTCTGAAACCGAACGAACGGATCAACCCCACATCCGTATATTTATCTCAAGAATTTCGAGATGATTTCCGAAAAATCTCCATCATAACAAGCTCAAGAAAACTCAACAATGCCAGCATTACTATTTACTATGAAACGAGTTAATTTGCAAGATAGAGCAAAGCAAGATTCTCTCCAGGTTAGTTTAAACTGCACATCATCGCACTCGATATATTATAACATCGCCATCCTTGATTGTGAAAACTTGGGACCAGCATGAAAACTTGGGACCAGCACTTTGTGTATCTACAAAATGGGACAAGCTGCTGAAACAAGAATCAATAAAGAAAACGTTTTCGAAAGTTCAAGAATATGAAGCATTCTCATATTATTGGTTAAGCATAAGATATCATTATAATTTGAATATGATCCAATTAAATTATACAATTTTAGATTTTGATCCGTCAAATTTCAAAGTTTGATTTTGAGACAGTAACGGTTCATTTTCGATTATTTTGGTTAATGTGGCGTCACACAAGTCAATTATTTCGGATGATGTCACGTTAATATTTTTCAATATCATGTCATAATTTTTCAGTGTCACATCAACATTAAATTATATAACCATATCAGTACTCCGATAAAATACTATTGAAAGCAAAAAAGTTATCACATCAAAACCAAATTTTGAAAACTCAGTTAACCAAAACTCAATCCAGGAAAAGTCAATTCATGGAAAAATTCATTTTGCTATTGAATTCAAGAACTGTAGTTGGAGTATGGGCGTGCATACATATAATACTATAATAATTTATTTATATATTTCGAGAAGAAAATAATATAATCGCGAATCAATAAGATATGATTTTGCTTTCAGATGAGACGATGAAATATAAGAAAAATTAATTGAAAGACGAGTATAACATATATACATATATGTATAGCTATTTTTAAATTCTGATTATTATGAAATTTAAGTCAACATAAATTGATGCAAAAATGTTAAATCTCATACTATTCTCTGTAATTTTGTGATATATTATGAAATTAAATATCAATGATGGAAACTTTCGGGAAAAAATATGTATATTTATTGATGATGCTTCGGACAGCACCGTTCTTTTTATACGGTGTCCTTTAGCATCCAATCCGGGCCAGAATGAATAATTTCACAAAGGGGAAAAATATAATATATAGACTATTAGCCTTTAACATAGGTTTGGATTGTTCTTCAATGTTTGAATTTGTTTAATCATATTATAAAATAATACAATTAACATGTATCCCATTATTTAATTTTGTATTTCTCTTTATTCTTCTTTTGTTATTTTTTATTTTTTTTATCAATTTTTTTTCTTATTTTTATCTTCCTTTAATATTTTTTTATTATATTTTTTTTACTTTCTTAGAGTTTGGAAAACCCTAACCCAACCCATGGGTCTGGTTAGGTGCCAACCCATCAAAGATTTTAAAAAAAAAATCATACATTTATCATTTTAAATAATATAAATATTTAAAAATTGATGAACAAATAATCATACGTAAACAATCTACAAATAATACAAATATTTTAAAATTCATCGATCGTACATAAAATCGTTATAAATAATATAAATATTTCAAAAATCATCATCAAACATAAATAATTTCAAAATACATCAATCGTACATAAATTATTATAAATAATAAATAAATAAAAATTGACGAAATAAATATTGGCGGGTTTGTCCAACCCCCTCCTTAACCTGCCTTCAAACGGACTATTAAAATCGTAACTCTATCCGTCTATTTATTAATATCATTTTGACGGCTCTATTTTTTCTTCTGATCCATGTACATTTTGTATGTATATATATATGTGTGTAATAAATATATGTTGATAATACATTTGTATGTTTTTATATTTTAAAAAGTGAGCAATATGCAAACCCGTTAAACTTCTGAGTATGGATCGGTTGGATACATATTTAAGTTTTAACAAGTTGTGGGGATACGAGTCCTTCAAAGGTCTCTGGTCCTTGTGGACCAACCCATACAAGACTCATTGGCATTCATGGTTTTGTGTGTCTTTTTAACTATTAAACACATTCTTTAACTGTTAATATATAAAGTAGGATGGCAAAAATTTGTGTGAGACTGTTTCACGGGTCGTATTTTGTGAGACAGATCTTTTATTTAGATCATATATGAAAAAGTATTATGTTTTATGCTAAGAGTATTACTTTTTATTTGAAATATCGGTAGGGTTGACTCGTCTCACATATAAAGATTCGTAAGACTGTCTCACAAGAGACCTACTCAAGTAGGTTTATTGTGAGACAGTTTGACTCGATTTATATCTGCAGTGAAAATTGATATTTTTGAAATAAAAATAATATTTTCTCAAAAATTGGGTCCAAATATCGTCTCGTAAAATTGAATCATGATATTGTCTCGGTTTTTGTTTAATATATTTACGTATAAATATTCAACTTTAGATAGTATTTAAAATTTTAAGCCTAAATGATAAAATTTAAAAATTACGAGGAATATATTTACATATCCGCTTAATTCTTAACAAATTAGTATTCGCAATTTCTGAATGCCGTTCTAGCTATATAATAAATTCTTGATTGATAAAAATAACTTTGACTCCGCAAAATCGTCCCGGGCCATCACACGGAAAACTATAACCAAAATCTTTTTTATCTAACATTAATTTGGAACCGCGTGCATCTAAAGTAACTTTTACCAAGATCAATGTAGTTGTATATAAACCCAGAGCAATAGCATGATGAACCAAAAAATCTCCAGGACCTATTGTTATCCCCGTTCACATTTTTTCTTTTTCTTATCACTAATAAAAAAAATTAATTATTGTAGCTCCTTGTAAATTCTATAATTATCCACAAAAAGACTACATTGTTTTTTTCAAATTTTGTAATTTTTGCGTTAAAATTGAGAATTTTAAAATCATATATTTTAAAATTAAAAATAATAATAAATTTATTTTCATCATATAAATTCATTAAATGCCAAAACTAAGCAAAAAAAAGATATAATTGTTTTTAACTTCAGATTATGTAGTTTTTTTATGTTTATATTTCACTTTTATTTTGAACACAAAAACTTATAGTTATTTTAAACACTCTCATTTACTGTAAAACTCATATTTTTAGTCTAAACAATGTGATATTAATAAGTAATTATATGGTTCCTAATTTTATAGTATTACACAATATTTACTATAAAATGATTCGTACGAATATGGAGATATATAGAAATTACAGGAAATTATTTTTTTTTATTACTAATTTGTCCAATTTTGAGTTAAGTTTTCAACGTCTGGTTTTGATAATCTAACTTTTTATTTTTGTCTACTTTGGTCTAATTGCAGACATGGAATCGGTCAAGTCATCAATTTTTCATACAATGTCAGCATTTTTGCGATGTTATGTCAATAATTCCTAGAGTCACATCAGTATTTTTCGTTGCTACATCAACATTTTTACGAAATAGGACTAAAAACCCAAAAAAATCAAAATTAATACACAAAATCAAATTTTGAAAACTTAGTACCAAAATTATTTTCTCATTTAATATTCATATTAAAATGTGATGCTACAAAAGTGTGAACATTATATAATCATAAAAACTTCATCTCTCTTGAAAAGAACATATCTTTTTCAACCAAATCAAATAATAAAAATAATTATTATTCAGATTTTGTGTATATTTGAATATAAATGTATAATAATCTAAAAGGGAATCAAAAGTCACATGCCATAATCTTCACTTTTGCATTAAAAAAAATAAAATAAAGCAAGATATTTTTGAAAAAAATAATTATTCAAAAAAATTAAAAATATTAATCTTTCAGTGTTGTATTTTTCATATATATATATATATATATATATATATATATATATATATATATCTGTGTGTGTGTGTACATGAATGGATAAAATAATATAGAAAGAAAATAAAACCCATGTTTGAAAAAGCAGAGGACTTCTAATGCATTAAAAAAAATAAATGTTTACAGAATGGCTTGTATGATGATGTATCACCTAATTTACTGCAGTAAAACTTGTTGTGTCTACCTTTTCTTTTTACAGTTTGAACCCTGGTTGTAAATATAACCACTAATTTAGCCTCTAATGATATGTCAAGTTAGTGGAGTAAACGAAAGTTCGACCAATGATCAAAAGTTTTATTTTATGTATCAATATTTTTTTGGACAAACCTGTCACACGGAGTATTTTCCCAATAATATTTATCTGACTAGCGTGATTTGCAGAATATTGTGTTAGCTCAAAAATTTTCCAAGTGCATACCAAATAATAGCGATTACGGGTTGTACCGTAAAGATCCATGCCGTACTCTGACAGTTATATTTCCATAAACTAATACGCATGACCGAATCGCTGAAAGCAACAAGTGATTTCCGAATATATTTCTTCCCCCATTTGCACATAATCTAAATTTCTTAATGTATGGTAGAACCAGCTGTAATCAGACGCGTACACACACAGAGACATATAAAATGTAAAAGAAAGAAATTCATTCAGACATGATTCGTGCGATTAAAAATTCAAAAGCAAATAACAAAGAAAATTATATATACAATTTAAACAAAAATCAAAATTTACTATGCAAACATTTTTTTCCTATTTTCTCATTGATCACTAGCATATTTCTTCCCACTTTCATATATTTTACGATTCTTTCGGTAGATTTGTGAAAATGTGTTTGATAGAACAAGATATTATAGCCCGACATTAAAATGGAGGGGAAGAAAAAGAACAAATAAAGAATGGGTGTCTCTAGGGGTGGGCGCGGGTCGGGTTTTCGGGTTCAAGTATCCGAAATTTCGGGTGCCCGACAAGGTGGGTAGTAAATTTTACTACCCGATAGTCGGGTACCCGACAGTCGAGTGCCTGGAAAAAAAAATTTAATTTTAATTTTTTTTAGAAAAAATATATATATTTTTCACATTTCACAAAAAATCACGTCATTATATCGAGTTATGGCTAGTCATTATATCGAGTTATGACTAGTAAATTAAAAAAACACATGTATTTTTCACATTTCACAAAATATCATGTCATATATCATTTTATGATTAGTCATTTGTCATTATATCGGGTTATGACTACCCAAAAAAATACTTGTATTTTTTAAATAAATAGACGGATAGACCCATAAATTTTTTTAAAAAAAATTTTTGGGTACCTGATATCCGATCGGGTATTGGAAAAATACCCGAAAATAAACGCCCACCCCTAGGTGTCTCTTGGGTTTGCACAAATAAAGAAGAATATTAGTAGTCGGATGAAGTATTTAGAATGGAGGTTGAATAAATCACTCAATACAATCTTTCCCTTCTTGTTAATTTAGTTGGGTTAGAAATTAGTGGGGTGTGTTCAATCCAGAGTTTTGATGACTTTTAATGACTTTTTCAAATGATAGACTTTTATGGATTTGATAGATTTTTATTGACTTTTACAGAATCTCACAAATTTATAAACACATTTATGTGGATTTATGTAGACTTTTTTTCAAGATTTTTATAGACTTTTGTGAACTATTTTTTTATAGAATTTTATAGATTTTGTCCTTAATCATAACATATTATTTTTTTATTAATTTATTTGAACCAATAATTAATTGACATATATAACATATTCAGTTTGAAATTATTTTTCAATATTTATATTAATAAATAAATTTACTCATTTAATCCTTACATGTGTATATGTGGGTTTGTATGCATGTTTTGAAATTTTTTAAAATATATCAATTGATTAATCTGTAACATTGTTTTTAAATTGATAATATACATTTGAAAATAATATTATTATTATTGTGTAAATATAATTTTGTATAAAAATATCATATCTTATATATTAATTGAAAATGCTAAAATGAATTTAAAAAATCATGGTTGTTACGAGACTATTCAATTATTAAGAATTAAGCAACATTTTTTTGATTATCTTTTATTATTATTGAATATTACATAATTTGTATAAATAATAAATTAAAAATCACAAAATCAATTCTACAATTCAAAATTTCCTGTGATATTAAAATAAAAAATTATAAATGAACAATCAGCCAAAAATGAAAATTTTGAAAAGGAAATATGAAAATATATATAGAGATACACTTCGAAAATTTGATAGAGTGATAGAGATAGATGAGAGGAGAAAATATAAGAAGAGATGTGATGTGAAACGACAGAGAGAAAAATAAATAGCTTGTGTATGAGTTAAAATTTTCTATCCAAATCTTTGGGTTGAACAAAATACAATTTATAGTTGTACCTTAGGCTTTAATGTTTGTATGTTAATGAATTTCATGAAGTTATTAAAAATCTTTGAAAAATTTGAATACCTATAGACTTTTATAGAGTTTTTAAAAGTCAATGTTGAATACCACTTGACTTTATAAAACTCTATGAAAGTCTATTTTGAATACCACTAGACTTCTATAGAGTACGTAAAAGTCTTAATTGAATACATCTAGACTTTTAAAATTTACAAAAGTAATTAAAAGTCAATAAATTTCCTATATTGAATACACCCCCTAAATCTAATATATTCTCGAGTGTCGATGTCAGTTGGCTAACAAATAAGTGCAGAAAAACCAAACTGGCATATTTGAACAAATCACAAACAGAGTTGTTTAGGTAAACTCAAAGTTCCGTTTGAAAGGCTCGCGTTAGAAAACTTTGGATTATATAAGTGATTTACAATATCTTAGTTCAGTTCGGATTTTGACACTGCCAAACTGAAACTCCTAGTATATCTTTTCTGATAATAAACAGTATGCAAACTGCTATTCAAATGTGATGAATTATAATACTATTTTAGCACTTATCCATAAAAATCAAATACAAAAACTTTATAAAGTATCCTAAACTGATTGAGTTTTGTTCGGATGAAAATTTGAGCACTTGATTTTTTTTAGTTTTTGCTAAAACTTACACCAAACACAACATCCATGTC
Source organism: Primulina tabacum (assembly GCF_025594145.1). Classification (NCBI taxonomy): domain Eukaryota; kingdom Viridiplantae; phylum Streptophyta; class Magnoliopsida; order Lamiales; family Gesneriaceae; genus Primulina; species Primulina tabacum. Next base: position 31,691,940 of record NC_134558.1, on the reverse strand, counting down.
CATCTATTTTATTTTGAATCTTACACCTAAAAAATATGATCGGAATATTATTTTTTGTTTTACATACATTGTTTCTTATCATGTATTTAATATCTATTTAAAAAATATCAATATAATGTACGGAGTTAGCTTGGGATCAGGTTCTCTCTGACGACTCCTAGCGCAAATTTGGTGCGAACAATCGTTAGTTGTAAAACTTTGTAAAGAAAATTCATAATTATTTTGTTATCTATTTAGTTCACAAAAATAAAAAATATTTGGTTGCAAGTTTTGAATTTTTTTTTTTTGGAAAATTAAAATATCTGAATTTCTGGCATATTTCTTTGCAACATATGTTGAGAAAACTTAAAGATTTTTGGGAGAGGCTATATAAAGTTGATTTCTTTCATTTAGAAGATTTTTGAGTGTGGACACGTGGTTGAGGGAGGTTAAATTAAATACCCTTTCAATGTCAAATCTTTACAAATAGATTTGATGTTTTTATATACTACATTAACTTAAAGATTTTTGGGGATCGAGATAGTGAGTTCTCGCAATATTTCTTACATGAAATATTATATTTTTTTATCATTTTTTGAGAGAAGAAGATTAGTTTTCAGAAGAAAATGAATTGTACATTAAAGAAATTTCTAGATGGTAGATTTAAAATTCATATATTACTAGTCAAAGTGATATCTATTGAACGTATTCTATATCGAGATATCAAAAGTAAAGATGGAATATTTAATTATATATGTCTATTGGTGGTTGTAATACTAGCTTGCTTATTGGATTAGTTTGATACTTGATGCGGCCCCTAGACTAGATCAATTGGACTGAACCACGTTAAAATTGCTTGTGTTATAATTTTTTCTTCAATTCTTTTTTTTTTTTTTGACTTTTCTTAATTGGAGTGAATATAAATTAGAAAAAAATGAGGAAAACCCAGATAAATAGAACTGATAAGCTTAATCAGCCTCCGAGTTTCATGCCAGGAACCAAGAGTCTAATGAAACCATAGCCCGAGTCGTCAAACTGGAAGCAAGAACTTATTCATCACAGATAAACAAGAGGCTTCATTATATGGAATCAATATATCTCGGTAAAAAATTGTGTGAGACGGTCTCATAGATCGTATTTTATAAGACGGATATCTTATTTGGGTCATCCATGAAAAAGTATTACTTTCTATGCTAAGAATATTATTTTTTATTGTGAATATCGATAAGGTTGATCCGTCTCACAGATAAAAATTCGTGAGACCGTCTCACAAGAGACATACCGCCTTCTAGTGGAACTCATGTAAATATGATGAATTCTTGCAAGAATGAATATCCCATAGCACGTTTTGAAGGAGCAATTAATTTCAACATCGAAGTTCAGAAGTCCAAGTCCCTTATTCCCCAAAAAAAAAAAACATTACATAATAGATAAAACAAAAATTCTCTTTTATGTTAACGGGGTTGGAATTTTAGTATTCATTTAAATATGGAATAATCTATTTATACTTTGTAAATTTGTTTCCAAGTGTTAGTTTTTACTCATTTCAACATAAATATTCTAATTTCCATTAAAAAAAATTATTAGCTAATAACTGTTAGATGTTTGGATTAAGTTCTAGTGAGTCGTATAAATAGATTTGGACAATTTTCACTCTAGAGCTAACTTTTGGGATATAATTAGGCTCAAATTTATTATCTTAACATGTCATCAGATATCAGACCTACTGTGATGTGTTAGACTGTCCTTATGCGTCAATCGCTAATTTTTTGTAAACTTCATGCATAAGTTGTTCATTTTTTGGCGTAAGGGGTATGTTAAATATCTCGCATCGATTGGATTAAGTTTTTGGAAGTTGTATATTTAGACTTGGACGATCATTCTCCCTTGAGCTAGCTTTTTGGGTGGAGTTAGAGACTCAAATCCAAGATCTATCAAAGCTAGCTTTTGGGTAGAGTTAGGTTCAAATCTATAAGTTTAACATGGTATCAGAGCTCAAACTCATTCTTATGTGTTGGAGTACTCTTATGGCTCACCCACTAATGTCTTGTAAACTCCACGATTTAATTATTCATTATTGTGTGTGAGAGAGCTTTTTAGATATCTCATATTGACTAGCGTTAAGTTCTTGATAGTTATATGTATGCATTTATATAATTATTCTCCTCAACCTAGCTTTTGAGTAGAGTTAAGATCAAGTTCAAAATCTTAACAATAACATTTTGATAAGAATAAATAATAGCAACAACATACATGTGAAATTGATAATTTTACGTATTTCACACTAAATTTATGGACAAATTTGGATATTGAATTTGTAATGTATTGATTATTTATTTAATTGATACATTTATTTTTTTGAACTCATTAAACTTTTTTTAATATAAAATTGTAAAATAAGAAATTTTTAAAATAATTGAATTTGTAATGTATTGATTATTTATTTAATTGATGCATTTATTTTTTTGAAATCATTAAACACATGAGGATCATATGATTTTTATTTTTTTAATAGAAAATAGAGAAATAATATTTTCTTCATAAATAATTCTTAAAAATATTTAAAAAGTAGATTTTTTAATAAAAAAATATATTTTTCATTAAAAATATTAAAAGAATATATATTTAACTATTATACTTATAAAAGTGTAAAAAGAATAACAAAGTTTTTCATTGTAATTTTTTTACTATTTCCATAAATTGTGTGTTGTTAGATTAATTGCATGAAAATTTTCTATACAATTATTAAATACACGATGAACATAATAGTGTTTTTATTTTTTAATAGAAAATTACAAAATAAGAAACTTTGAAAATAATTTTACATAAAAATTGAATAGATATTTGATAATAAAAAAATTTAGAGAAATAACATTTTCTTGATACACAAGAATATATTTTTAATTAAAAAAATCATTAAAAATATTAAAAAAATATTTAACTATTATATTATAATTATAAAAGTGTAAAAAAAATAACAAAGTTTTTCATTGTAAATTTTCTACCAACCCCTTAAATTGTGTGTTGTTAGATTTGCATGAAATTTTCTACACAATTTATGGGAAATATATGTATTAAAAATAAATATATGTTTGATAATAAAAATATTTTTTTTATCTATATACCTACAAAAGTGTATATCATTGGTTATATTTTCCAATTATCAAAAAATAAAAATGACCTCCTCATCAATACAAATCCCAAAATTCTATAAAGATATATATGTAAATTTCTAATTGTTATAAGAGTGAAAATGAAATATCAAAATTTTTTATTTATTCCACCTAATATATAATTAATGAGTAGCCTAATTATTCCACATAATATATAATTAATAGTCTAACAAATGTTAATGATTTATCATTAAAATATATATTGATTGTAGTAATTTATATCACTTCAAGAATAAAATGTAACTCCTATATTAAATTTCTCAAATAATCCATATTTATACTATCTTTAAATATTTTATCCTTTTAATTTTCTTTCTATATGTTATTTTATGATTTTAATGCAATTTTTAATCATATTTTAGTGTAATTTCTAATTAAGTAATAAATTATAATATCACAAGAAGATATAAAAAAAATTATATATGCAATAGTACAATAACATGATAAGTATAAAATAATATAATAATATGAAATTTATTACTAATATATTTTATATTTTTTAATTAAAATATTGAAAGTAAAAAGTTTAATAATTATTTAATATAATTTATATCAATAATTATGAATGTTAATATATTAATAATATCATAAAATATGAATCTCATAGAAAAATTCAGAGAGTTAGCTATAATAAGAAAATTAAAGATTTTAGTAGAATTATTTTTAAAAAAATTATATATCAGACAAATTTATAAATTCAATATACAAAATTTGGTAGTATTGAAAATATCTACTAAGAATGTTTAAGATTTATGCTGTTAAGGGTCTAATTTCAAATGTTCAATACTACGATCTATTTGATATTAAAAAATGGATCATAGAAAACATATAATTTGAAATGTTCAATGTACATACATATACAATCACTAAGCACATAAAAATAAGAAGAGCTTATATAAGAAGAGCTTGAAGTATTATATGTTAACGTTATTCATCTCTTTCCGATCGTTGGAATGACAGCTTATACAAGAAGAGCTGGAAGTATACAAGAAAAAAAACAACGCGATAGATAATCATCAAGCTTTCAACAATGTGATTATCTCCAAGCCTGCATACTTAAAGAATTTGAGCGCAATTAAAGATCATATACGTCATCGCTCATCAAGCACGCACTCAACAGAAAGTTATCTGAAGGCTTAATGAAAAATATAAATTATATACTTTTTAAAAAATTATTATTTTCATTAAATAATGTATATGAAAATTAATTTATCTAAGATATATAATTCTAAAAGCAAAATGTAAAAAATTTCTGCCGGAAGTTAAATATTATTTAAATTGAATATTATAGATTATATTTTATTATCAATTTTATTATTTCATTAGTTTTGATAATATTTTGATGATTTAATCACAAATATTTTAAATTAATAATTATTTGTCATTAGTGTGTTTCACTTATATAAATTATGATTTATGCATTTATAAAATCCATAATTTGGTTGATTTTTAGGTTATTATACCTTATACGTGGTACTTAGATATATATTTCCAAAATTTGTTTCAGTTCAATTCGTTCTATATATTATTTTCATCATAATTTATTATATACCATAAAATCAACAGCTTTAATTTTAATTTGAGAAACAATTTTGAAAATAAGGTATATAAGTTCTTAATTAATTTATTCGTCTAATATGATAAAAGACTAAACATAGATAAATAAAAAATATTATTCAAATTATTTTTTAAAAAAATCAAATTTTAATTTTTATTAAATAATTAATATTTACGTGCATCGCACGTGCTTCTTAGTGTTTTCAAATATCTTCATTCATAACATTCTTTAATTTTGGTGGTTTTCCGCTTTGTTTTTGCTAAACCGAGAGAATTGCTTCTAGTGCGGCCTATATTGATCTAAGGATCTAGTTGACAGAGTGGCTCATAAGATGAATTACAAATTGAAATATAAAGATAACATATTAATTTTTTAACTTCAGTTATTGTAAAATTTGAGTTAAACGCGAGATAATACAAGAATGAAGATTCTAATTAGGAACTTCTCATCAAAGTCTATCGGATTTTTAGGTCCTTTCGCAAGGGTTCCGACCAAACAGAGCACGGATCCAAGGAGTTCAGTCGAACAAGATGAGGAGTCTTAAGGGGGCAGGATCAAGTCTGAAAGGGGAAATTCTAAAAGATTCCGGGAAGAATCTCACTGCAAACTGTACTAAGCATATTTTCATAGCAAGAATGATCCCTCTTGAAAAGGACATACGCAAAATTGTATAAGGCGAAAGAACAGTTGTGTAAGTCGAGAAAGTAAAATAAAAATACAGAGCTATACTGCAAACAAATTCAAGAAAACATTAGTCTGAAACAAACTGTAACATCATTGTTCATCACAAATAATGCACAAATTTTACTATGAACCCTCTTTTTCAAATCAAACCATGTCTATGTCCGAGTATAATTCATTATTCTGACCAAGAAAGAATCTCATAAAATGTACCGATATGAATTTCGTTGATATATAACAGAAACTTACATGTCGTATATGTATCGTTGATCCTACGGTAAAGGAGAGGTAAGACCCTCTTGAGACGACAGTGACCGAACATTCTGATGCCGGTTGGAAAGTATGCGTGGCTTCTTCTGAAACGAGATCTGCCTACTCAAGTGATATCGTGTTCTCATGGTGTAGAGCGAATGGAAGAAAGGGCCGGCTCTTTCCTTTAACTTGAGAATGAGGAAGAAGACGAACCTGTAAGCTACAATAAGGCCATATACTGCCAATAAGTCCCACCATTTCGAATGGTCCAGCGAGATTCCAAACATGTTTGTTATGACATATTCGCCGGTTAGTTTTGGGTCACCAGGGAATAATGGATCAAATACGAGTCCAAGCATGTCGTTCTTCATTCCTCCCTGCATTTCTGACCGTGTTAGCAATTTTTTTTTTCGTTTATGAAGTATGAAATGCTACAACTAAATAATGTCCAAATATCGAAACCAACTTCTCTAGGAACTAAATTTTCACAAATATGTGGAAAATACCTGCAGGGACCATGCTCCATAACCGATGTATGAAATTGGATAGCGCCAAATGACCTTGGGAAGATCTGGCAGCAAACGGAAGAATCCAGCAGTCATCATCATAATCCCCTGTACAAATACATGATAACGATAATGTGAGGCAATAAACTAAAGCTTTTGGAAAAATTACAAGCAACCTACAGATCATCCCCTGCTTTTACATAGGAATACTTACGAGAACTCCGGCTCCAGCGATGATCCCCATTAAGAAGTTGGGAACCAGAGAAGCTATGATCATCATTACGCTTTCTACCATGGCAATGCATCCAAAAATATTCATACAAAAGTAGGCATAATAAGGAAATCCTGGCCGAAATTTCACCATAAAGTGTGTGATTGTCCCACTGATGGCAGAGACAGCTACCAAGAATGGAAACGAAGACAAGAAGTTCGACAATATAAACACGGCCACGCCATAATATCCGTTGAGCCTTTCTTTATGAAAGACCTGTTTGGTCAAGAAAATCAATAAAAAGTCATGAGTCTCTGTATGTCCTTTCTTGAGTTTACTCGTTATTTTTGAAATCATAGGCATTTATTAAACCTTCATTTCTTCGATGAATGATGGAAATCCTCCTATTGACATGAAGGTCATGAAACCTATGACGAATCCGCCACAAGCTCCCCTAGCCAAGATTGCGGTATAACTGGTTCCGACATCATAGAATAGGGTGCCGACACAAAGAGCAACGATGGTATAAATGACGATTCGAGACCAGTAATATCCGATGTCTCTATTCATGTTCAAGAATGATCTCTTTGTCAATGTTGAAAGTTGCTTCCACCATCTCGCTTGACTTCCTTTAATTGTTTTAATCACAAGTCCTTCCTGTGATTCATCACAATATTCTTCTAGCGTTATCAATTTATATCATATTACTAAACTAGGCAAAACAGAAGAAAATAAGCAATTTTTACCAGTGTTCTACATATCTGAGTGTCTTGCATTCTTTTAACATGAAAATCAGAGCTTTGATTTCGATAAACTTACAATTGCAGAGATTTCTTGAGTCCTTGATCTTGCCTTTCTTGAATACTCGGAGAACCTGTATTTCTCAACAAGCATTGATTTGATATCAGCAGTAGCCAAATTCATAAGAGGATCTGATGTTGTGTGTGTTTCCTGTCATGTAAGAGATAGATGTGAATATTCCGAACTACGGTGAGTATCATAAAACTGCTCTTTATATCCTTCTAACATCATTCAATATGTTCCACAAGAATTTTTGAGATAGGCAGGCTTAAATTTTCGTCGCGCATGATTTCAACTCCAACGGAAACTGGTAAAAAATCAACTAGCCAACTCAAACCTAAGAAAACAACATATTATAGAGTCAGAAAGACAGGTACTGGATCCATACACGGAGTCTTTGTGAACCTTTCATCGTGGCTGTCACGACATCAAAATCTGAGTTAATACATCGCAGGAAATGATCCGAAGGATTTCTCCTACTTGGACAGGGGAATCCTGATTCAGCAAAAAACTGAAAAGTAAAATAATATCACTGAATATTATGATCAGATTAAAAATAATAATTGAATCATGGTATCTCAATAGATTCATTCCGTTATAATAATACCTTTACAGCCATTCTTGCTTCTCCAAAGAACACTGTTTCTCCTCCTGACAGCAAACATAGATCATCAAACAAAGCGAAGACTTCACTACTTGGTTGATGAACAGATGAGATCACCGTTCTCCCATCACGAGCAAGATTTTTAATGGCTTGAGTAACAAAGAAAGCTGCCGCACTATCAAGGCCGCTAGTAGGTTCATCAAGAAAGAGAAGACGGGGTCGTGTTAGAATTTCGAGGGCGATGCTCAATCTTTTCTTTTCTCCGCCACTTATCCCTCGTAACTGCCAATTCCCGACCTGACGATCCGCGCAATCTTGAAGCCCCATTTCCGTAATAATTGCTTCGACTGTCCCTTTGATGTCTCTTTTAGCCATCGACGCCGGAAGCCTGAGATGCGCCGAATATGTTAAAGTTTCTCTTGGTGTAAGAGTCCCTAACAAAACATCTTCTTGTGTGACATAAGCCTGGAAAATCGATGTAAATTCATTGATCACTGATCATTGAAATGCTGAGATATCAGCAGAAAAGTTGCTAAAACTCGTAATTTGATCCCACTGGGTGTGAGGATACTTACAACAACACCGTAATCCAGTCTTTGCTTCTTTCCATTGAGAAGAATATTTCCTGTCATGACGATATTTCTTGACAATCTACCTGTCATAAGCTGATCATATTAGTGGATGAAGAAATGATGTTGAAGCAAAAACAAAGTTTTTCCCTACAAATGATAGGCTCGTTTCACTATCAAGGTTCGGTCGACCGATCTAACGGCTCGGATTTTTTCGAGCCAATTTTTTTTTTTTTTTTACAGACATGAGTGATCCGGGCCGTTCATTGCCCGTGCAGGCAGTGCCTGCACGGGTAGGTTGAAACAAACCCACTATCAACGATTTATTCTTGTGTGGATATATTGGCAAATTTATAATTCTTGATCTTCTTCATGAACTGTTGATCCATCCTTTGATAAAGTTGCATAAATTGAAAAGCACTTTCCTCTATATCAACACACAAACCATATCATCGCTCTATTCTTTTCAAATTCTCTCATTTTCCATCCTTTCTACCGTAAGTCCACAACAATTCTCTCTGCGAGCTGGATGAAATCACAGTTTTAATCAAAGTTCCGAACAGCGCGAGCCTATTTTTTCGAGATCCAATTATCCATGAACAACAAAATCAAATACTGATCCGAAATGGAGAACATTTAAATAAAACAAATAATGACGAGCAATTCGGTACAGATTGCCCCATACAATTATGAGCCTACATGAATTCGAGCTGGCAACCATTATTGCACAACAACTCATTCATATGGAATCTATATTCTAACTCCTTTTCTAGGAATTTATGAACCATGGATACAATAAAAAATTAAAATACAGCACATTAAAACTATAATTACTTAACTAAACAAGCAAGTACCTGCTAAGGCATCAAGAAGTGTAGATTTGCCAGAACCCGAAGGACCCATAATGGCCATGATCCGACCCGGTTCAGCGAACCCGTTTAGCCCATGAAGCAGCTTCCTCGTCGGCCCCTGCCCAAAGTTCGGCAGCACCACCGTGAGCTCCTGCCAAATCAAATAAGCTTCGCCGCCGCTGCGCAGCAAGCCCTTCTCAACATCACCGCCAGAAGCACCATCAATCACAGCATCCGCACCACCGCCCGCCGCTTCTATCTCCATCGTCAACTCTATTAACCACTTGAGTGAGTGAAAAAAAAAACCAACTGTATTCACCAAAAAGTAAACTTTGACCTCCCTCACTTCATTTTCTTGGTTGAAATACAAAACCCACCTCGGTATTTATATGGGAGATGGATGGTTGTTAGCGGGTATTGGCCATCTGTCGGTGAAATTTCCAGCCGTCGTTTGGATGCATGGCCTACTTTCGATTTGGAAAAAAAAAAAAAAAAAGGAGGGGGGGTTGAATAAATTATGTGACGAAATTCTGGAAAGGGACAAGAAATTTAATGCAGTCTCCCAATTATATGGTTTCCAGTTGGATTGAAGCATAATTAAGATCCAACCCAAAAAAAGTTGAAATATTTGTGCAAACCTACAAATACAGCTGCATGTCTACGTCTGTTTTTCGTTTTCCCATCAAGAAACTTCCAAGCTTTCGTATCTATCACTTGTCGACGATAAGTATTGCCTGATTAATATAATAACAATAATAATAACAATAATAATAATAATAATATCGTAAAATATATATTTTGGGGGATAATAAATCAATAACTATATGAATGATTGAAAATATATATTAAAATAAAGTTTTAACACTACAAGAAATTGTTGATTCTAGAGCAATATATAAATCGGTCGAAGTTTTGCAACAGAGGCCAATTAGCGATCGATTTTGGCACATGATATCAAAAAAATTGATCGTTAATAGTTAGAGATCGATTTAATTATACCGTCTCTAAATTAGCAATCGAATTTACTATAGCAGTCTCTATTTTAAAGACTGAAACAATAAATTTCGTTTGAAATTAGAGACTATTTTTTTATTTTGTCTCTAATTCCATTACAAAAATATCGTTTTCTTGTGGAAAATTTATGAGATTGTTATATAATTAACTGGGATGATATTTTGAGATTTGATTATTTTATTTTAGTATGTAATTATTTTGCGGATAATTAATATATATATATATATATATATATATATATGTACGTATAATTTGTTGTAGGAAAGGTGTGTTGAGTTATGAGTATATTAAAATTTTGACAATTTCATTATTATGTCATTTTGTAGAATTGACAAGGGTTATGAATATATACTTTTTTGTAGGAAATGTGTGTTGAATAGCGAGGAGGTCGTGCTAGTGCGGGGAAATCGACCGCCCTAGCGTGCCCAAATGAAGAAAAAATTATTTTATTTGCGAGCAACTCGTGCTAGAACAGGTATTTATGCCCACCCCAACGCACATCAATATGGAAATTTTGCACACACGGATTTTCTGCTATTCTTGGCCATTTGCTATATATTTATGGGAACCCTAATACACATAAAGAGAAGATCGTCATATTGGAGATGAGAAGTAGCCGTAGGCAAGGAGAATAAAGAAAGCAAGAGAACTCGGTCGAAGAACGAGAAACGCATGAGTGTTTTCTTCTTTTCTCTTCTATATTTGTTGGAATTAAGATGATTCTACCCCAAAACATCTATGTTGATTTCTTTTTGAAGATTGAATTTGGTTTTTAAGCATACTTTATTACATTATTGTGCTTTTATTTATCTTTGGAGCGTGATCAACTTCGAAGTAATTTTATACGTTATAATTGAAATCGATTGGAGATTTTATAATAAGATAGGTAACATAGTTCATAGATCTACAACTCATAGACATGTGAGGTTGGTATATTTTGATACCATTAACCAAAAATGGCAAGCTAGAGGATTTCGCAGTTCGTTAATGCGATTACAATTGTTAAATAACACAAGGACACTTGGTCACTGCATTTTGTTAGTCAGATTAATATAGTTCGCCCGAATATATTGATAAATTAGGGAATCTCGTCCAAAGCATAACTGAATATTTGAAATTCAATTATTGAAGATTTAGAGGTAGGTGAACCGAGATTCTAACAATTTTTTATTTATTATTTTAAGTCTAATTATTTATGTTGCGTTTGTTTCGTCTTTTTACTTCATTATTAATTTAGTTTATTAATTAATTGAACTATTGTTTTAATTAACTAAAGTATTTGCTTAAGGTAAATTTAATTTGTCTAAATAAACTCTATGTGGTCGATACTCATAGTTTATACATTATATTATAACTTGGTTTCGTACACTTACGACTCATTCGAACTTAAAGAATTAATTATATTGAAGAATTGACAGTGAAAAAAAAAAAAAAAAACTCAGTCAAGAATAATTATTGTAGCATAGGTATTAAAAATTTGACATTTGACGATATCAAAACTAAAATGATAGTCATAAATAATTTAGTTTTCTAAAGATATTTAGAAAATAAAAATATCATGATAGTCATAAAATTAAAATGTTTTACCATATATGGTAGTAAATGTAATATAAAAAAGGTGGGGCTACGAATACGATGTTTTCAAAATAAATATTTTTAGTTAAAACTTATAGGAAATATTATATGTAGCATATAGTTGAAATTTAGAAGTGACATTTTAAATTTTATTCTCGAGTTTTATATGAGAACAATATTAAAGAATATCGTAATTTCACCTGAAATTTAGTAAATGTTGCGGCTTGCGGATATTTTAAAAAATAGTATCCCTACTAGACAAAAAATTCATTTTCAAAAAAAAAAAAAAGAGAGAAAAAAACACACACCATTTGTGAACTTCAAAAGAAATCAATGTAAGAATTGTTATAAAATAATAATTGATGCTTCTTGTGGCCATACGATGATATTATTGTCACAAATATTTATATATACGTAGATAATCTATATAGCCGTGAATAGTTAAATATATATACGTAGATAATCTATATAACTCGTTCGATATTTGATTTTTATTTAAAGTTTAATTTTGATACATTAATTTTTAATTTTCGATTTTGTGGTTTAATTCTTGACGTGATATCTGACAAGTCGGAACTTTTCAATGTTGGTAACTATTTTTCGGAGACACATAATTGGCGATTGGAAAAATAAAATTCCATGCACCAAAAAAACAATCTGTATTGTACTAAAACTCAAAATTGAACAAATTAATGAAAAAAAGTTAACTCTCTACCGTGTAATGAACAATGCGGGAGAGAGTTGGTCTTTTTTTTTTGGACTAAAACTTGAGTGAGACGGTTTCACGGGTCGTATTTTGTGAGACGGATCTCTTATTTGGGTCATTCATGCAAAAGTATTACTTTTTATTGTGAATATCGATAGAGTTGACCCGTCTCACAAATAAAGATTCGTGAGATTGTCTCACAAGATACCTACTCTATTTTTTATAACAAAAATAGCGTGACGAAGAGTTTCTTGATCACCCCGTAAATCACTTAAAGCAGCACCAATTAAAAAAAAGGGATCTTAATTATCATAAATGATAATTAACAATATGAAACCTAGGAACACCCCATCCTACAACAATAAAATAATGGGCCAACTCCATTAATGTAATTTAAGAGATTTGTAACTGTGAATGGTGTGATTTGGATTGAAAACCAAACGGGGACGGGACTTTAATTTAAGCCAATTTGAGTTGTCACATTTAATGGTGCAGCTTGCTAACATTATGCCTCTATTAGGAGTTGACAACTAATTAATTGTGTATACGAAACACAATTATGTCAAACCATATTTATGGGTTGTTGATTAAAATATTATACAAAATCAAATTAACACTCTTTAGAGAAAAAAAATATGTGAGACAGATCGACCGATATATAAATGTAAAGAAAAGTAATAGATTTGACATAAAAAGTAATATTTTTCATGAGTTTGATCAATCCTTAGATCCATCTCACGCGAGTTTTTATGTAGAAAAAATCACTGATTATTTTCGATAGAAGAAAAAATTTCAATGAGGGCTAACTTCGTCTCTGCCTGCCTATATTTGGCAGTTGGGATCTTAAATTATGATTTAAAATGCATTAAAACTCTCCAACTCAAAAAGAAAAAAGAAAAAATGTTAAAACTGTGTGAATATTGTTGTTTGTGGTATTCAAATATGAGAGGAAAACAAGAAGAAAACAAATGAATATGGCTTGTAGAGGTAAGTGTTGAACACTTTCTCCTTAATAAGAATTTGTCCCTCACAATGTGCTAGAGGTTGTGGCAATCTTATCCCAAGATACAACTACAATACTTGAATAATGAGCACTCAAATATTCAAATTCTTTCACAAAGAAATGAAGAAACTCTCTCTTGTTGAAGAAGGAAGAAGAAGACGATGAAAAAAGATGATATGATGTAATGTTATGTTTGATTTTCAAAAATCAATCATTTAATGATTTTCGTGTGAAAAGACATGATCTTTCATTCATAGGGATGTCCCTTGGCAATTGTAACTGACCACAATCATCAAACAATGCCAAGGAAATGAAAAAACATCAGAAAAAGTCGAAGGGACGCGAAATAGCACGAAGGGGCGCGCCCAGGCGCCCGTACGCACGCGCTGCAGAGCGCGGGTGCGCGCCTGCCACTAGCAAGCGCGCGCACCTGCGCAGGTGCGCGCCGGCTACTGTTCACGCTAAATTTATTTTTTTTATTTTTTTTTCCGGTTTTCGTCCTTTACAAGTTCCGACTACTCGTTTGAGTTTCTTTCAACATATGATGAACTCTTTTCGAGTTTTATTCAGAACCACCGAACTTAATATTCGTTCATTAAGCTTCGTTCTTCGTTTCGAATTTTTCCAAATCAAATACATTGATTTATTTGCTTACTTTTCATTCATTAAGCATCAAAATTCCAACAAATATTAACATTGCATTTGAATGAAAATATTTGATCCAAACTAATAAATAAATTGGATAAAAGTATTTTCAAGTAAGGTGTAGAGTTGGATGCATGTAATATACCATTCAAATATGTTAAATTTCGAATTATACAATAATTCAAACACCAAATTTTCCACATATTATAAATTTCGAATTATGCACTATACATTAAATATGTGCAGCTTTCATGACCAAATGTATATTTCCGATTTCGTCATTAACTAATAATAGTTTCGGCTAAACATGTTCAAACATATTCTCAAACTATTCGAAAGTAAGTATTTGATTTATATTTATTTAATATATAATTATATTGTGTTAATAAAATCATAAAGCTCGAAAACGACTCACGACTTATCAAACAAACTAATTTAGCTCGAGCTTGACTGATAAGAGTTCAAACATATTCCAGTTTAAATAATTTGAATACAAATCAAATATTTTTTAAATATCACAAATTTAACTCCATCGGTTTACACCCATACTCCTAATAACTCGTTATTTTCTATATGATATTATTTTATATGAAAATATGTACTCAGTCATCACAGTAGCATACTCAATACACCCCATGAACAAGGAAATTTTTCTTTTTTGAAAAAAAAAATAAAAACAAAACTCCTTTACACGGATCTAAAATTCAATAATTTATATATGTATATATATTGGTAAATAAAAAATTTAAGACACAGTTCTACAAATTAATGAAGCCCGAAATATATTAAAGACGAGAATTATAAATTTAATTTTAGAACCAAATGCAAGAATATTTAGCTGGATATTCACCATGTCTGTGGTATATACCATAAGACTGTACGACTTGTCACAACCATGTCGGTGGTATATACCATAAGACTGCACGACCTTATGCCAAGGGCATCGATGCGATTTATCCCAATACGATTTTGGTACAAAAATAGAGAACATACAATACATCTCCGTCCATATATCGGATTTGATCGATTGCACCCTTGTCGAAAAGGGAAAGGGTTACGAAGCCGATTAGCATTACTGTAATGGTAAAACCATGGGGGTGAGGTCGGTTTGTTTCAACCTACCCGTGCAGGCAGTGCCTGCACGGGCAATGAACGGCCCGGATCACTCCACATGAGTGATCCGGGCCCACCTCCCTGTAAAAAAAAAAAAAAAAACTGGCTCGAAAAAATCCGAGCCGTTGGATCGACCCCTGCAGGCAGTGCCCGCAGGGGTAGGGTCGACCGAACCGGTGAGGTCTCAATAAACTTTACTAGAGCAGCAATGTTAAACAAGACATTAAGAGAGACTTGTAGTGAAGATCATGCCTCTACGGTATTCGTCAATGCGGAAATAAAAGCAAGCATTATCATAGGAAAAACATCATCACACATACTAGTCATCGATTAGCATCAAAGCCACAACATGTCTCCTGACCCAAACGGAAAAACAAAAGCACGATTTCCCGAATCGTGTGAACATCAAAACCTTCTCCTGGGACTTCTGGAACGGTGAGTTCGAGGTGATCTGAAAAAGATATGGTAAAAACGGTGACTTCAAATGTGTAGTGCTGAATGTGTAAACAAGAAAAAGAAATCAAAATTGGAGCAATTTTTGTTCTGAATTTTCTAGATTAAAGGATACTTTTTCTACAATTGAACTTTCAACTATTATTTGCTCATCCGCTAAGCAAGAATAAAGCAAGCATGCAAATAATGGAAGATCTATACTTTCACAACATGCACAAGAAGTAGGTTAGATTATCAAAGAAAATATTGTGTAGTACCATTTCGACGCAAATGGCGTTGATGGCATATATCAAGAGTTGATATTTAACAAGTTGAACATTTAAAGTACTAATCAGACAAACTTATGGATAGATAAGAAACGAAAATTTCAGGTAACTGATCAGAATACTTAAAACAAGGGTTAACAGTTAGAAGTTTAAGATCTTTTTATTTTTTCCAATTATTTCCGGTCTCTTGTTTAAGATCTTTTTATTTTTTCCAATTATTTCAAGTCTCTTCCATTATTTTCCAACACAGATAAGTCTATTGTCCTACAGAATGGGTCCTGTCCAGGCTGTATTCCATAAGGAATATGAAAGAATAATATTTCCCTCATCAACAGCCAAGAAACAGTCAAACAGTGACTGAACACTCTAATCTGATTATCTACAACAATGTGCATTATTTTGACATTGGATCAGAGTTTCAACATTTACAACGCCTACAACAACCATTTCAATTTCATTGTGAATTTTTGACATTATACCTTCTTCGCATATTCCTCCTCCTGAATGGGCCCTTGCTGAAAGCCCAATCAACATTTATGGGCTGTGTCAGAAGTTCAGTTCCATCCATTTCTGTAATAGCTCTCTGAGCCTCATCAAACTTCTCGTATTCAAGAAGAGCATAGCCCTGTATAATAACGAGTATATTTGGTTACTGGTTAGTTAACAGAAACGCATCTGAAAGAAAGATTCATCACTCAGAGAAACAAGATGGAACATACGAATTGGTACGGACAAGATCAAGAAAACTTATTGATAGAATTAGAAGTTCCGAAATACTTTAAGAATGCATTTCATCGAAGTACAAAGATGAATTATTAGAACTAATTCAGCTGTACGCCAATCCATTAACCAAGCTTTCAACAAAATTGAACTTATCATACCTTGACAAACCCAGTACGTCGATCAAGATTCAAGTGTAGATTCTTAATCTCGCCAAATTCACCAAAAGCATTTTGTATATCATCCTCTTGCGCCTCTTCGTGAACTCCAGTAACAAGAATAATCCATCCTTCGATTGCTGGACAAGTTTGGTAACATTAGTACACAAGCCGAGTCTTTGATATAGCCCAGCAATAAAAAATTTAAAATTAGCAACAAGAGATGAAAATATACTGCTGTAATGACAGCAGGAAACACTTACATCAGCAAGGTAATAAATACCCACTTCCAATATCACAATATGTAATGCTACAAATTTTCATTTAAGAATTTCAGACTCCCAAAGACCAACATATTCTTCAGTACTTGCAAATAACACCTATTCATAGAAAATCGCTGCTGAAAACTGCTTGAAAAATAAGTTCACTCTCTCAAACCAGGAATGAACAATCTTTCCAATGTCAAGTGAAACTAATCACCCGAGAATTGCACTATACAACCCCCTTGTTTCATATCTCAGACTACTTTAGTTGAAGAAACAGTTCTTTAACCAATATTTAAAAAAAAGCTCTAAAATGGATACGCAAAAGGTTTGATTACAACTTCACAAAAACAACAAAAATGATTTAGAGAATTGGAACTGTTTCCTTAATTCTATCAACCCTCCACATAAATACCCAGTATAATTGAAAATCCTGAAACTCTTCCTATTTATGCTGCTCAGATTTTTCTTGGTCTCTCCCCTATCAAAGTTTCTATAGAGTTTAAGCCATACCGACATTTGAGAGAATATAACACTCCGTTACTTAACCCCCATCAAAAGCAAAACCACAAAAATACACTTCTCAGAAGAAACCATCGAATTCGATTCGACCACACAAAACGAGGTGGGGCTCGTCACCACGCTAAATTAAACAAAATAAATTACGAAATGGAGCAGGAAAAAAAAAAGGAAACCATAACTAAAAAACAAGTAGAATTAGAGATTCTGAAACAAGTAGAATTAGAGATTCTGACATCGTTCGGGGCCAGGGCCGCCGACGGAGTCAAGGGAGTCGAACCGAGCAGACATTCGGGCATTTCGGTCCGCCTCAGCAGCAGCCTCGTCGCGGAAGCCGCGACCCTTGGTCTTCTTGGGAGCTGAAGACGAGCCTCCGCCAGCGATGGCGGACTTCAGACGCGGGATGGAGGCTGCTCCACGGTTCGGAGAACCTTCCCCGATATCTTCATCCATGAGATCGTCATCCTCTGGCTCAAAATCCACCGCCTCCGCCTCGATGTTCGCCATTGAAATGTGCAACTATCAGGTTTTGAATTGTATTGATTTAGGGTTTACAATATATGAATTTCGATTTTTACTTGTCGTCGTTGCCTCTGTAAATTTGGGCCGAACCATATCATTCTATGGGCCACATCGTACGATAAAAATTCTCTCTTCAGCCCAAATACTGAGCTTTTCAATTATGGGTTGGATGTAAGTGAAATTTATCGAATTTTTTTTTATCCATGTGACTGGGTGAATAATATTTTTTTTGTTAAAATACAAGTAATATATTGAAATGAATTAATTTACAATTTTGATTCAATAAATTTGAAATTTTGGTTTGATTTTATGAAATATCGGTTATGTATGATATTGATACAGTACTCCATATGAATCAACAAAAACATATAAAGAACTCGAAAGAAAAAATAGAAATTTTCGAGTCTCGACGTCAATTTTATTGTTTCGGATAGTAACAAAAGTTTTTTTGTATACAAGACCTCAACGATTCAAGGGAAAATCAATAACTCAACACCATAGCAAATCATCAATCAAGAGTTATCTATGAATATATAAACAAATCAAGATAAGAGCAAGTTTTTCAAAGACTAAACTACTTATATTAGACAGTCAAGTAACCCAAAATATTATAAAGGCAAAAACTTGTGTGAGACGGTCTCACGGGTCATATTTTATGAGACGGATCTCTTATTTGGGTTATCCATGAAAAAGTATACTTTTATGCTAAGAGTATTACTTTTTATTATGAATATCGGTAGGATTGACCCGTCTCACATATAAAGATTCGTGAGAATATCTCACAAGAAACCTACTCTATTATAAATCTATATTTAGTCCTCACTAAACTACTGATATGGATCTGATTTTCTGAAGGAGTTCAGACATGAACTTTAGTATATATTAAAGTTTGAGCTGAATATTGCTGCAAAATCATAAATCCTTTTCAAATTTCTTGAAATATAGTTTAAGAAAAGAGATCTCTGATATTTTTAGCAAAATAGGATGCAATCACTGATATTCAACATAGTAATATGTGGTTTAATAATATGGAAATGTGATTTGAGAAGGCAGCTTACTCCCATTTCATCATCTTCATTGTTTTCTCTTTGGGTTTCCTCACGAGTCTCGATTAGTGCTCGAGATTTCTTCGTCTTATCATTTTTTGAAGTGTATAAACAAAAGAAATCATGGGCCAACCTATCCTAAAGCAATCCGGAGACCTGGATTTAACAAGTAAGCACCAGTAAAGTGACTTCTAACTAAGATAACGTGACTACCCCGTCCTTGATCATCAGGCTACATCAGAAGTCCATATTTTACCAGAAAAACTCATTTAGGTCGTCGTCATGGTTCCTCCATGTTGAATTATCGGTTGTTCCATTTCTGTTTTTCCTGCAGTAAAGAGGACAAAAATTTAGAAACACGAGACAAAAAATTCACCGACTGAAATGCTATCTAAGCGTCGAAGTACATCGTGTATATCCTCATATACGGGAGAGATTACATGATCGATTAAGAAAAGTCTTTGGTCCTCCTTCATATGTTGCCGTGACTCTTTCTCCAGTTATCATACTCACTGCACCACTCAGCAATCCATGCAATTCACTTACCCTCGGAAAGAAACTAGTATTCAGAATACTTGCACATATGTTCACAGTCGTAAATACATACTAATTCTCAGTAATTTAAATAGAAAACAGCTAAGTCTCGTGAAATTTGTTGTGGTAATATAAGAACTTTTATTATTATCTAGAAAATGTGAGGGGACATCGGAATCAACGAGGATGATATTGTTGGATAAATGGCAAGCAGTGAATAAAAAAAAGTGAGAGTTATCACACATTAGAAAACGTGTCAAAAATAGTTTTCTTATTAGCTTCAAGTTCGAGCTAAAGGTTTGGGCCAGGCTCCAAGGGACATCAGAAGTCTTTGAAAGGGGAAGATACGGATAGGATGGGTCTCATTGAAACACATGCACGTGTGGCCGGCCCGCCCGGCCCGACGTCCAAAAGGTTGTGTTTGTATCAAGAAGGTTGTGTTCCTTCTACGCAATTGTTGGACTACTACAAATGATCCCTCAATCTGCATTGTTTTGCATTCCCTTCTCGTTCACTTTGTACTTGAAAATTTTACATATTTCGTTCGCTCTTACCAAGAGTTGTTGTGCTGCATTCTCTTGAGAACTGATGAATATAAACACATACATGTCTCATCACAGTGCTTCGGTTGTTGTTTAAAACCTTGACTAGAAGTTAAGACATAGAGATACATACATGTCTCATCCAATAAAGTCAAGACTAGAAATTAAGACAGAGAGATAGTTTCTTAAATTTGGCACATCCAAAACAAATGTACAAGCAGGAAGTATAATCTCTGGTAGGATCCAAGCAGAAAGCACTCATCCGGGGAAGATCGAGGAAAGGAACAAGGCTTTCCCGTAAGTGGCTCTTTAAAACTACATCTAGAGCATACGTTCTGTAAAGTTACCTCCTCAACAATCACAACCCTGTCACCTGTTCGCAATGAAACATAATTTTTATTCCATGGCATTAATCCATGATGAATACAAAAATACTTAACGTGGAAACTAAATTAAAAATGTCGACATGATAATTCCTAAAAGCAAGCCTGTAAAAGAGCAGCAACAGTACCGAAGGAATTCCACAACAACGGAGCCAACAGGATGGAGCCTCGGCCCGGAACTCACCATTATGACGTTCCTACGGGTAGTGAGGGAAGAAACGGGTAAATACTACCCGGAAGGATTCGATCACAGTCTAGAATCACGGGAAGATAGCGAGTTGGTAGCCTCAACAGAAGGTCTGCGTCGTTTCTAAATAGACTATATATAAAATGCTGTTGAGTTTATGTAAGTATTTTTTAAAAAAATCTAGATATATATATATATGTATATATATTTTGATTACAACATACGCGGGGCAGAGAATCCAACACGGGAAGCCAGCTAATTGGACCATTGGACTACAAGTTCGGTCTCAAAAATCGAGCGTATTTACCTTCACTGTTATAAGATTTTTTGTGTTATTTTCAAAACCACATGCATTAAAATGTTAATAATTTTTATTTTTTGATTATTTTTTTTACTGGGAGTATTGTTTTAATTAGCCCAAAATTTTAAGAACTTATTATAATTTATCATATTTTTACATGTTTTGTTATGATTATCGTTTCGATTTCGGTTTTTTATTTTTTTTTTAAGAAATCAAACACCAAATCATTAGTTTTCAATTTATTTTATTTTTAAAATAATTTAATTTCGATTTACAATTCAATAAAATCTACGTAGATAAAAGGCATGTAGACCCCAAATAGATATGGGGTCATAGTCATATTTATTTTAAGTGGGTCAAAGTTTGATTCGTACGTCAATCATATTTCAAATTGATTGTACATCATCTCTTACGATCTGTGAAGTTTTTAGAAATAATGGATAAACGTTTTAAAACTTCAAATTTTTTTTGAATATGAAAGTATGTTTTTGAAATGATTTAAGAAGTCAAAAGTTGATCACGTTCTTGAAAAATACAGCAAAATACGTTGATAAGTGCGAAAAGAGTCAACAACACTTTAATAAAACTAAATATAATAGAAGGCAATAAGACACAAAATTTGTTTACGAAAGTTCGAATGACAAAACCTTTTATGTTTCTCCTTCTTCTGTTTTTAGAAGATATCATTGGAGGACTTTGATTGATACACACTTATACAAATCCATTTCATTAAGTCTTATATTTGACTTATGAAACTCCTAGTATTACAACGCAACACTTTAATATATTTACTTTTGGAAAAGATTATTTCCTCAAATTACAAACACTTCATAATTTACATTTGATGAAACAATGAATAAGTTAAAATAAATATAGCACGGATAATCTTCTGAATCTATTATGTCTTTAAAGCGTGTGTTGGTTTTTTGAGACTTTGAGAAGCTTGAGTATTTTAACGATTTTCACGGTAAATTCAAAGTTTGAGATTTGGGAGAGCTTTTTTTGTGAATCCTCGAGATAGCTTTATATAGTTGATCCGAAAAGTTCAATATAGAACGTCTCTTTTTCCCGTTTAGAGTACCTAAATTTATTACTAGAATTGATTAAAAAGAATAATAAATAATCTCTTACGGTTTATTTAATGTCGTTAAATGAAGTATATTTTGTACAGAACGGTCATTTTAGATAAAGATATTATCTAGTAAAAAGTATACACAAAATAGATATCACTAATCTCTTATTAAAAAAATATATGTTTTGATGTTAATCTAACATATTATTATAAGATATTAGCACAAAGTGCACTCCATATAGTTGTGAAACAATGTAATCTAGTTTTGCTTAATGTTTCTTTTAGAAAGTGTTCTGGTTTCTCTAATGTTCTGGTTTTCTTTAGGTTCTTATCTTCTTAAACAACAAATCACCACAATTAATATGACCTTAACAATTGAAAATTGAGGTGTGTAATTTGTCCCAAGAAATAATGAAGTGTATAATGGTTGAAGAAAAATGGATTGAGAGAAAGGGAAAACATGTTTCTAAATTAATGTGGACTTGTGTGTTGAGAAATGAGGTTTTATTTTTAAAATTCAATTGTTTTGTGGATGATTTAATTTTAACTAATATTTGTAGAAAGGTAATTTTAGTCCTAACATGTGAATAATCTAAACAGTTTTTTTAAGAGGTGGATACATTATAATATAGTAAAAATAGACTTATTTTTTTAAACTCACGGATAAAGAAAAATTATTAGAAAAGCAAAATTACATAGAGACTTTATTTTTTTGAGTAGGTCTTTTGTGAGACGGTCTCACGGATTTTTATCTGTGAGACAGGTCAACCCTACCGATATTCACAATAAAAATTAATATTCTTAGCATAAAAAGTAATATTTTTTCATGGATGACCCAAATAAGAGATCCGTCTCACAAAAAAGACCGTCTCACACAAGTTTTTACCTATTTTTTTTATCATTATTTAACTCATTCAAAAAATAGTTACAATTTTTCAAGACTTGAGTAAAAAAGTAGATAAATATGATACACGTCTATATACTTGGGACAAACTAAAAAAAACGTAAATTATATAATTGAGATCGATAGATTGTTTCTAAAATTTTCTTATTTCTATTTGTAGAGTTTGATTATTCTTATATAGAACTTAACCAGGCATATCTCATTAAAAATCTTAATCTAATCTCGTAACAAAACTTCTTCTTCTTTTCCCTAAACCTTCTCCACTCCAAAATTTCAAAATATTAAGCATTTTTTTTTGAGTATATGGGAACACACATTGCGTGCATTTAGATTATACTTTTCAAATATATAATATATTTGTATAAAATAAAAATATTTGTAAAAGTGTATCCTTGTTATTTAATTTGATTGAATGATTGTTGATTATTTTATATTATTAATAAGATTTTTTTCACAAAACTCTTGTGAGACGGTTTCACAAATTAATTTTGTGATATATATTTCATATTTGAGTTATCCATATCATTGAACTCTTGAAAATTCATTCTTAACAAGTATATATGTATATATAAATAATCCAGCCAGACCTTAATTAATACCATAATTGGACCAAAATGGGATAAAAACATTTGGTTGGTGATTATTAATTTGTCCAAATATATTAAGACAAAATCCCAACCAAATGGTCAAAAAGAAACCCACATAATAGAGGGTATAGCTATAGAGTGAGACCTAATTATAGAGATAAATAATAATAATAACAATAATAATCATCATCTAATTATAGAGATAAATAATAATAATAATAATAATAATAATAATAATAATAATAATAATAATTTTTTCTGATTTTTTTACAGCCCCCAAGGTTCGAAATCATGGTCGTCCAATTATTCAAAAAATTAATCAAATGTTATTCATCCAAAAAAAATTAACTTGAAAATTCGAATAATTTTTTTAGAATATTGATTTATTCAATACTGAATTTGAGATGAATAAAAAATTAATTGTTTTAAATTAGTTATTAAAACTAATTTAGTGTGTGTGAGATGTGAAGGGACTTTTTGTCCCACATTGGAATATTTAAGATTTCAATTATATGGAGGATAAAAAAGTGGTGTAATGCACCAACCTATGGATGAGTAACGAGGAGCTTTAAATTTCTTGGAAATGTATGAAAAAAAATAATTTATTAGTCAATTACCAATGACACAATTGAATATTAGAACAATTAATTCAAAACTTGATAATATTAAATTTTATATTTTATTAATTATTTCTCTTGGTTATTCATTTCTCGTTGGTATAAATACTCAAAAAATCCTTATTTATTTGTTTTTCCCTTAAAAAATAAATTATCTTCTACGTGGATTTGACAATACTCGCTATTTACAATCATTTTCTTCGAAAATATGAATTAAAGTTCGGTGATTATAAGACTATCCATCAATGACAAAAATTTGTGTGATTCGGTCTCACAGATCCTATTTTGTGAGACGGATCTCTTATTTGGGTTATCCATGAAAAAAGTATTACTTTTTTTGCTAAGAGTATTACTTTTTATCGTGAATATCAGTAGGGTTGACTTGTCTCACAGATAAAGATTCGTGAGATCGTCTCACAAGAGACCTACTCATCCATCAATAAGAAATAAAAAAAATTTGAGTTGAGAAGACGAATGTTATTGTTACGTCTCAAACTCGAGATTTTGTTCAAAATTTGGAACTTTTAAGGTAAGATAGGCTACGTCTCTTAGGCAAGAAATAATTTTTTTATAATCATCATCTATCGTCTTTATAAATGATCGGTTTTGACACATTTAATATAATTATACTATTTTATGATTGCTAAGTTAAACAATCAATAAAAATAAATAATGTAGCTTTAATAATATTTTTAAAAAAAATAACGTAAAACTCTATTAGATCGAATATATATTTGTTTTTTTATGTGCAAAATTATCAGAGTAGGTATCTTGTGAGACGATCTCACGAATCTTTATCTGTGAAACCGATATTCACAATAAAAAGTAATACTCTTAACATAAAAAGTAATATTTTTCATGGATAACCCAAATAACAGATCCGTCTCGCAAAATACGATCCGTGAAAGCGTCTCACACAAATTTTTACCAAAGTATCAAGGACAATAATACAATTTTAAATTATTGAATCATAAAATTTAAACATATTCGATTTAAATTTTTTTTTAAATGGATTTAAAAGAAATTTATTTCCATTTCTTCTGTATCATTATATCCAGGTTTATTTTCGTTATTTATTTGTCATTACCTAAATATTTTTAAATTATTTATTTAAATATATGAATAGGAAAAACGAATATTGTTTCTGAAACAAAGTGCATCTTCTGTCACATATAGAATATAAAATTATATTTACTAATTTATTTAATAAAAATTAAAATATAATATATTCAAACTTTCAACTCTCCAAATTTCACCGCTGCCCAAATCCTATCCCCACACCCCACTTGGTAGCTTTGTCCTAACCCACTCTGAGGCTCTGAGCTTTGACCAAATCCTCTGCAAAAGTTTAATTGTGCTCAAGTCTTATCAATTAAAATGAGATTTGTATTTTTTATATAAAAAAAAAACAAGAAAAGATATGGGTATATTTTTTAAATAAATAAAATATAATATTAAATATTTAATAAATTTCAAATTTTATAATAATTGAAATTAAAAATATAATTGCGATGATATAAGAAGAACTAACCGCACAAATATACAAAAATATCCATTATTATAGATTCAGATATGCTTCTGTTTCTTGGTAATTTAACATAAACTCTCGAGTTTTAGACGATGGTTTTATTAAATTATTTCGAAAAGCACTGTAATTATATTTAAAAATATTTGTTATTAATTGAACATAAATTCAAAGTATCCATCATTTTGATGGATATATGACATAGATTGATAAAGAAATCGATATTTATGTTAAGCAAAATTACTTTTATAATTTTAAACCATTCAAGCTCTTATTTTATTCTAAGTCTTTTTGTTTATGAAATATGCAGAAAAAATAGCATTCATTACAATAAAATGAAATTTCAAGTAACTCATATATATTAAAATAATGTTTATTTAATTTTTTTAGATACTATTTTTTTTTTGTTTTTAATATTTGTGTTATTTTAAGGATCATGAAATTCTATGATTTGATGGGGACATTTGTAGAAAAAAGAAATTGTTAAGAAAGTCTGTCAATATTGAGAATAATATATTCTCTTAATATAACATATATAATCAATATTATTCATATCCTGAATTTTATTATTTATATATCTCAAAAACTTGCGTGAGACGGTCTCTGAGGTCGTATTTTGTGAGATAGATCTCTTATTTGGGTCATCCATGAAAAAATATTACTTTTATGCTAAGAATATTACGTTTTATTGTGAATATCGGTAGGGTTGACCCGTCTCACAGATAAAGATTCGTGAGACCGTTCACAAGAGTCCTGCTCTTTTATATATATTGCTTAGTTTGGTGGATGAATAAAAAATTAAAACATAACGATAACATAAATTAAAACTCAAACAACATGAAGTCTTATTTAGATCACTTTTAATGATACTACATTATGTGACAGTTCACAATACAGAATTATACACATATGAGCTAATCAATTGGAGCAATGTTCTAACACATCATGTATCTATATTGTTAGGATAATATTCATAACCCCAGAAAAAAAAATTATAGCCTGCTAGCAGATATACAACTTTATTTTCTTACGTTCGTTGTCGTACCACAAAGCTCCATACTGAACTATACATGGACACGAGAGACTGCACATGTGGGTGCCAAATAAATCCTGGTTGTTGAGTTCTTGGGCGGTACGAACTTTTGTTTGATAATGGAAACTCGGTGGTGAATAAATTTTTTTTTGTGCATCTATATAATATACTTTTACTACAATTAGGGGACAAAGTTTTGTTTTCACTCGGGTTTGAATCTTGGCCTCACACACACTAAAGAGCGGATCATGTCATTTCACCTTCACTGCGTGCTTAGTTATATATATATATAATATTTGAGAGAAATTTTTGTTCAATAAATTACATTTTTTTAATATTTTTATTTTCGAGATCACATGGACTTTGATTTTTTTTTTTTTTTTTGCAAAAACTTGTGTGAGACGGTCTCACGAGTCGTATTTTGTGAGACATATATCTTATTTGGGTCATCTATGAAAAAAATTACTTTTTATGCTGAGAGTGTTACTTTTTATTGTGAATATCGATAGAATTGACCCGTCTCACAGATAAATATTCGTGAGATCGTCTCACAAAAGACCTGCTCTTGTTTTCCCAGTTGCTCGGATAGAATTAATAAAAAAAGCCAGACATACTACTTTCTCACTCAAAACCAGAACTCTCAAATTTATTTTCTGACTCAACACATCAAACCGCCAACTAGGACGTTTTCGGGTGATGGATATTAAATGTGGGCAAAAAATGACTAAATCGGAAAAAAAAAATCAAGTTCATGTAAGAAAATGTAAATCGACTCATAACATAAATAAAATTAAAAAGTGAAAGTTATGAGTAATAGAAATTGGTGAACAACTCATAAAAAATATATATTTTCACGCACATCAAATCATCAGTTATCTTTGATATGCCAAAGATTTCTTAGATTAGTGTTAAGGATGAGATCTCAATATCAACGAGGAAATGTTCAAATCATTTAACTAAGATAAGAAATCTCCAAATAAAAATAAAAAAGAAAAAAAGAAGTGATCTTTTTATCATATCCTTACAAATCCAAAAGGTTGAATAATTCTTCAAAAAAAAAGAAAAAGAAAAAAGAAACTACTAAAAGAACGAATGTAATTAATATGCAGAATGATTAGCCAAATATAAGCACCAACTCATCGTTACCTTTTACAAACATTTGCCACCCTCATTCCTAATCATTTCCCAAATTTAACACAACAATCCCTCTGTTTCCTCTTTTCTCGCTCCCTCAAAAGCTTCTTTAATCCTTCGCAAACTGCTTAAAACCCTACTATTACCTTCCATTTCTCTCTTCCGAGGTGAGGAGGTGGTGAAAAAATACACTGCAAAAAGGTCCAAGAAAAGCCCCCCCTTTTTTTTGTGCCTCAGTGGAGTTACCGCTGGATTCTACAGCTGTGACGGTGGAAAGACACGGTCATAGTAGAGAAAACAAGCCACCATGGATGCATTTGAGGCTACACAGATAGTGATGTCGAGGATTCAGAGTTTGGATCCAGAGAACGCTTCAAGAATCATGGGGGTTATACTGATACAAGACCAAGGTGAGAAGGAGATGATAAGATTAGCGTTTGGTTCTGAAGCGGTCTTGTTAACTTACGTTAACAAAGCGAAAGCTGTTCTTGGGATTCCTTCCAGTAGCCCGGGTGTGAACCCTTCAGTCGCTCTGTCGATTTCTGTTGGGTTGAACTGCCCATTTCCGCAGACTTCGCCTAGAATCTTGGTACCTAACAATGGATTTCATTTGAGCAATCCTTCTTCTCCGGCGGGGTCTTTCCCAAGAAGCAGCCCGAGGCCTATTTCTTATGCTGCTGTTGTGAATGGCTCGAATGTTAGTGCTAGCAGTGCTAATAATGGTTCAGGTTCCCCAAGTTTGCATTTTTATGGAGGAAACGACTTTAGCGATGAGATTCTGAGTGGTGGTGGTGGCGGGGTGCACAATCAAGTTCAAGATCAGCTTTTGTTTGTTGATGACCCTCTCGTGGATCCGATAATGAGTCCCAGCGGCAGGAGTGATTCACTGGTTTACCCATTTGGTGAGGATGTCAGCAGCGTTCCTTCGCCTCACTCTAACCCATTTCACAGGAGGAGTTGCTCTGTGAATGATGCCTCATTTCTTGCAAATCTTGAGGAAGGAGGTGGTGGAAATGGATATGGGTGGAGGCCTTGCATGTACTTCGCGAGGGGGTTTTGCAAGAATGGTAGTACTTGCAAGTTCTTACACAGTGATATTGGTGGTGGTGACGCAATTGAAGTAGGGTCTCCAGGCCAGAACGTTTCAGGTTTTGATGAATTTTTTAGAATGAAGGCTCTTCAGCAGCAGAAATTTGCTCTTATGGCTTCTGGAGGTCACTACCCTTTTGCTTACAACAAGGGCATAAACTTTCTGAATGAGAACCAGAGGTAAATTATATTCTTAGATTTCCCTTTTCTCTGCTTTTTTATGTACCTTAATTAATTTCTTCTTCAGTCATTTCTGCTCGTGAGTCTTGAGAAGCTGTTGTGTTCTGATGTATACTTCTGGTTAGCTATTATTAGTTTCATTATACATATCCTGGTTTCAGAATTGTATGTTGTTGTGTCAATACTTCATTTTTACTTCATATTTTAATTTGTATCTTATCTTGAGATCTTGTAACGAGTACATCTGTGTGAACTTTCTGTTGTCTCGTAGATTTGAAATGGTATTGTCAAATTACATAAGTTCTCATATTCAACATGCATACTGATAGATCGGCGGCTGCTGCTGCTGCTGCTGCGTTGATGATGGGAGATGAATTCCACAAATTTAGTAGGTGTCGGTTTGAGAGGAACGACTATCCACCGATGGGACTGGGTGCTGGTTCAAGCTCGAACTCTCGACAGATTTACTTGACATTTCCAGCTGATAGTACGTTCAGGGAGGAGGATGTTTCGAATTACTTTAGGTGGGTGATTTCTTTTGTATTTGTTAAAACTTTGATTCTTAAGTATGGTGCTAGGATCTGTTTTAACGATGCTTTGATCTTCTTGATTTGAAGTATGTTTGGACCAGTGCAAGATGTTAGGATTCCGTATCAGCAGAAGCGAATGTTTGGATTTGTTACATTTGTCTTCCCAGAGACTGTGAAGCTCATTTTGGCAAAAGGGAATCCTCATTTCGTTTGTGATTCTCGTGTGCTTGTCAAACCGTACAAAGAAAAAGGAAAAGTTTCGGACAAGTACTCTTTTCACTCAGTCTTCTCATTGCAATGATTCCCAATGTTGTCCCAGTATTGAAGTTCCGTTGTTCATTGACCATTGTAGGAACAAACATCAACACATGGAGATGGGGGAACATGCATCTTGTTTGAGCCCAACTGAGCTTGATTCTAGAGAACACTTTGATGTTCCATTTGGTATGTGCAAATGTATGGTTTCTTGTTATCCTGTAAAAGTATATGTTACATGATTTTTCTTTTGTTTTTCCCTGCAGGGCCAAGGATGTTACTAAATTCCCAAGAGACTATGCTTAGAAGAAAATTGGAGCAGGAGACAGAATTGCAGCATGCTGTGGAACTCCAAGGAAGGAGGATGATGAACTTACAACTAATGGACCTAAAAAATCAGCAGCATGGACGTCGTTTTGTGCCAAGCCTGCCGTCTGGTCTCCCAATTTCCTCTCCCAGACAGTCTCAGATGCTGATAAATCATAATCTTATCGTTTCGTCTAGTGCCAGTAATCAGGATGTTTCAGGAGGTTATCTACCTAAATCCTTACTTTAGATTATGCATTTGTATGGGCATGGTAAAGAATGAATGACTTTAAGATGAACTTTTTTTTGACAAATAATAGGTGGTCATTTTTTCTTTCTTGCAGAGTTTGATAGCGGCCAAGAAGCAGCTAAATCTCATACTATAACAGATGATGATTTCAATTTGGTGGAAGAGACCGAATCATTGTCTAACAAAAATGTTGTTTGTGTCAATAAGAAATCCGGTCACTCTGATCCCTCTGAAAGGTATCATGAGTTTATTTCAATGAAATGTGGGGTTATATCCTAATTGAAATACTAAAACTGTCTTTTTGATAAATTGCAGCTATTAAAATTCTGCCTGTAATCTTGATTGTTTTATACTACTTGCTAGCTCTAAGTTTTGTTTATTGCGAAAACAGCTTGGGATACTCTCTTCCGGATAACCTTTTTTCTTCTCCTACCAAATTCGCTGCTGAAAACCAGTCTGCTT
This sequence comes from Primulina tabacum, assembly GCF_025594145.1. Lineage (NCBI taxonomy): Eukaryota > Viridiplantae > Streptophyta > Magnoliopsida > Lamiales > Gesneriaceae > Primulina > Primulina tabacum. The sequence continues at coordinate 31,660,861 of NC_134558.1, read as the reverse complement.
TCTTCCCTGCTTTCAATGAAGCTGATGATAACATACATGTTACAAACACATCTTCTAACATCTCCCCTGTACTCCCAAGCAGTTCTCCCCTTGGCATGGCTTCTCTCAAGCCATGTTACTTTCAAATGCCAAGGTACTTCATGCCATTAATTCGTTTTCTTTAGCTCCATAGCTTCACCATTTAATGAATTTAACTTCAACTAACTGATTGAATCATCTTGTTCTCTGCTTGGCAAGTAGCCATTAAAATGTAGGTGTTAGAGCTGATCAGGGCATTGGCAAGCAGGATCACCTTAGCTTGGTAAGATCACTTATCTTAAGAACATTTATATTCTGCTCCTAACTAGTGCTACATTATCTGATATGGCGGATAAATGTGACCACATACCTTATTACAAGGTATGGGATGGTTAACCAATCAATATATCAGTCATGTAGAGTTCATTCATTAAAAGCTGCAAAGAGATGTTGCACAATGTAACAAAAATTTGAGCTAACATTGACCATGGTGATATGTTCTTAGCGCATGATATAACAATCTCAATGCTTCAGATGCACATTATCATTTAGCCTGATTCATCCCTTGTCTGCCTGACTCACCTGATATGTTCTTAGCGCATGATATAACAATCTCAATGCTTCAGATGCATATTATCATTTAGCCTGATTCATCCCTTGTCTGCCTGACTCACCCCTGTTCGCATCAAACCGCCCCTTGTCTGCCTGACTCACCCCTGTTCGCCCATTTTCCCTTGTTCGCCCGTACTGTTTATCTAGCTTATGCCTCTTGGGACCTTTATGCTGTACAATATAGCGCCATTTTTTCAATCAAACTGGCCGAAGATTACTTGTTATACAAATTCTTGTTTCTTGATATTTGCCTTTTCATATTTATTGTTGCAGAAAGTTTGAGTAGCATATACAAGGAAGTAAAAAATGTCCTCTAGCTGTACAGCCAAAAACCGTAGCCTCAACAGAAGGAAAAAAAGATGTGTGAGGAAGATTTCCTAAAGATTATTGTCATCATCACATTATGCAATACCATACTACTTGACATCAATATATAATGCAGGAGTAAAAGACAGATGAACTGATTTATGAGAGTGGGGTATGTCTTTGTTAATTTATTTGTACCCTTCTCTGTAGTAGTGTGTGATGTGAACCGCATAGGACTCTGGCATATAACAATCAAAAGGCAAGTAGTGAGTACAACTCTTACCATCATAGAATGGAAATTTTACCTTTATCTACTTCTTTTTACCCTCTCCATTGTGTATGCTTTATCTTGCACCTAAGTTACCTCTCGTGAAGGGGACAAAAATGGAGTTTGGCTGTATAAAATCTGTGCGCAAATAAGACTAGCAACGCCGGCTTACTCGTTCGTTACACCATCTTGACTGAATTTATGTGTAATTTTCTTGCTATGTCGAGTTCCAGTTGTCGAAATGGTTTCCATTGAAGTACAAATACTTGGTTAAGCAAAGATGGATTCATAAACTTTTTTATAAGTGAGTCCAAAAGCAGAACTACTCCGCAATAATTTGTGGAGGCGGTGAGGGACATGATAATGCCCATCACTCAAGAAGGTGATGCTTTTATAGCCGGCCATGGTTTTAACCGCCAATAAATATTTGGTTGATGAGCCTGAATTCAATCCATGGATACAGTTAGTATCTAACTTGATTTGATGCTAGTCCTTTTTGAGTTACTTCTGCTGCTGCTGTGTCTTTCCTCGACGACGAGAACAACAATATTAGGTTATCCATCTAAAAGATGGAAACTCAAATTTAAAATGCGTGTTCATCAATTGTTAATGGAGTCGATGTGGATCCTAATATTATGTCTCAACCAAATCTAAAACCCATATTGTGTTTAATTGTCAATAAGAAGACAACATTTTTTGAACCAAGAAGTAACTTTTTCAGAACAAAAATGCAATGCTTTCGAAAAAAAGAAGAAAGAGGAGTTATGATCAAGGAAATCTATGTGTGCATTAGGTGAATCCCAGTTGGGTTAAAATAGTTGAAACCCAAGTGTGATAACTAGTCTGATTCACTACTCCAAAAGGGTGGGTATATTTTTTGATACGGCAAGTGGAGCCTGCCTAAAAGCAAGATTTCCTGTCACTCTTTTTTAGTTCCTTATTGCCCCTTCATGCTGTGTAGCTTTTATTATATCATCTCTTTGAATCATCATTTATAGCCTGTCGTGAGCTTGGCCTGATCATGATTCTAAAAACCGACGGTTTTTTTGCAAGTCTTGGGCTTCTGATCCGTCTCTCAACTCGAACAGAAAAATGGTTTCGGTTTTTCGAGAGATGATTCTGTTTTAGTTTATGGTTCTAAGGGAACCACTGTAGGATAATTTTTTTCTTAATTTGGAATATATATATTCTATCATCAATTTCATTATTTATTATTATATATAAAAAACATAAATGGTGTGATTTAAAAATACATTAAGCCATGTGTGTTTGTTTGTGTTCTTTTGATATATTATTGCATCATGGGGAGAAAGTAGAGAAAAGTTCTTAACTCAAATAGAAAAATAAAAATAAAAAATAAAAATAAAAATAGACAAGGGTATTGTTTGATGGTATCATTAAAGGTTACTTTTAAGGGACTCTTTTGTCTCATTTTGTGGCTTCTTTAAAGAAGGAAGGGCCACACTCACATGGGGTGCTGACACCCCATTTCTATTGGTCTTTAGGGGTCTCCTTTCACTTTCAGATTTACGGTTTCTGAATTTTCTTTTTCCATTATCGGAATTGGGAACCAATTCATTCAAATACAGATTTGGATTTGGATTGCATTGGATTTGGATTTGGTGAGATGGACTCATTCGCAAGCATAAAACTTGGGCAGGCTAATCATGTTGGTATGTCGAAACAAGCTAGTGAGGTGGGCTGTATCGCCTTTTTGCAAGTGAGGAAAATTATCAATCTAACTCATAATATTTTAGGTGCTGGTGCGGGCTTATCCGGTTGACGGAGCCAATTTTGTTGTAATTTGTACGTCATTTCGTCTGGTTGATAAATTATCAACAAGTTCAATCCACATATTTTATATAGCGAGACGAGCCGACACATCTCTCCCTAAAAAAATAAAGAAATTGTTGGTAGTGGTACTATAAAAAACAAAGAATTAATTATCTCTTAAAATTTTGAGAAAAATATTCAAGATCGGAAATTACCAGCATCTTCTAATGTGAAGATCTGTGGATCTGATAGTTATAATTTTAAATCTGATTATATCAGAAAAACAATAGAAGAAGTAATTACTCTAAAAGGAGGATATAATTCATTTAGTCTGTTATCACAAAAGCTTGTTAATATTCATAAGTATCATATAAATTTATGCATTTAAGAATGATCCAAGTATGTTTAAAACCTCTTACAAGATTATGTTTAAATACACCAAATTTAATTATCGTTAGAGATCAAATGCGTCATAAATGTGAAGATTCCTTATTAAGAATAATAGAGTCCTCATTATTTGAAAAACCAATACATTTTAGTTGCTTTCCTAATTTTTCTATTTCTCTTTCTGATCCAAATATCATAAAAAAACCCACTTTAAATATAAAGAGTGATGGTTTTGATATGATGGATGGAACATAAAATATTGCTATATTATATAGAATTTGTTATAAAGTAATGAATTCAACCATTTTTAATTTTAGAATTGATCCTAATCAAATTAGTTCTAAGAGAGGAAAAAATACTCTTTTTATAACTTATATTAATAAAAGTAATATCATCATTCCTAAAACAATTAATTGGAGTCAAGTCACTTTTTCGGAAATCTGAAAAATGGAAAATATCACTCCTTCTCTTAAAAAAGATAATAGAAAATTAGAAAGTATTGTTCAGTATGTTGATGTTGATGTTGAAATAAAATTCTCATCTCAAATACATCTACGTATTAAATTACCTGAAGAAAGTAGAAATTCTACTTCTAATATATATGATTTTGAAAAAATAAGTATTTCTGGTATTCAAAAAACCAATGAAAATATTTCCCAACCTGAATATAAGGTTGGTATGCCTGAATCCAATAATTCTAGATTTCAAAGAAATTATTCTGTTAATAATAGAACTTCTAATTTTCCTACCTTTTCTGATATGGTTTATAATGTTATGGTCATTAGTAATGACATTATTATTCAAAAATGTTTAACGAAATGCATAAGGTGTCAACTGTAAAACTTTTTTATAAAAAGGCAACACCAATTGATCTCCAAATTGAAGAAAATAAAGAATATGTTCAATTTAATGGAGAAGCCATTACTGAATGAAATATATATGAAAAATCTGAATATCAGATAAAAACTGTTATTAAAGAAATGTTAATATATTTTTTTGTCGCTAAAATAAAAGGTAATAATGGGTAATAATGATAGGCAAATTGCTCAAGCCATTATTACTAGTTTTACTGGCCAACTTCAAGGTTGGCGGGATTTTTATCTTTCAAAAGAAGCAAATAATAAAATTCTTAATTCTTCCATAATTGATCTTAATGGTAGAGAAAAATCTGATGCTGTAAATACACTTATTTACACTATATTATCTAATTTTATTGGAGCTAATGAGCTTCAATTAGATCGATCTCAAGAACAATTAATGAATCTAATATGCCCAACATTATCTGAATTCAGATGATATAAAGATGTTTTTATTTCAAAAGTTTTAACTAGAAATGATTGTCATGCAAATTTTTGGAAAGAAAAATTTATTTCAGGACTTCTTGTTTTTTTTTTTTGCTGAAAGAGTTAAAATAGATTAAAATCTAAATCTCCAACAAACTCTATAGATTGGACTTTACTCACTTATGATAATTTATCTGCAGAAATAACTGCAGAAGGAATGACTCTTTGTAATGATATAAAGTTAAAAAGACAATTTGATATACAAAAAGAAAAAATTTGAAATATTTTAGGTGATTTTTGTGAACAAACAGGTTTTCAACTTATACAATATCCTAAAAAGGATAAGAAAAGAACAAAATTTCCTTTTAAAAGGAAAAAATATTATTCTAAAGGTAAAAATAAATCTCATAAATATTTTAAAAATAGGTCTAAACAGACTATAAAAAAATAATTATCAAAATAAAGTTCCAATATGCTGGAAATGTGAAAAAATAGGATATAAGGCTAATAAGTGTTATGTAAAGAAAAATATTAATAATCTTAACAAAAACACTGATATAAAAGAATCATAATAAGTATCATTGTTAGGATCGGGAAAAAGTTTAGAGGGGGGGGGGGGGGGGGGGGGGGGGGTGAATGAACTCTTTCAAATTTTCTAGTGTAAAATGTTAATAGCATGTATACTTCTCATTTAAAAGATTCTGGAACTTTGAATTCTCAAACACTCACGTATATTACCACATATACAGCTGTCATTACTTTTTTCTTCACCTGCTGACTTAAGCATCGGAGTGGATACGCCGGACACTCCTCCGGCGCCCATAAACGAGTTCCTTTACTTGTTTGCAAGTTATAGTTGAAGCCATTATCCTTGCTCAAATTTCCTAACACAAAATTATCCTTACTAACCGATGAATTGCCCACGTATTTCTTTCCCGTTTCATCTAGATATTATCATTGGCGCCGTCTGTGGGAACTTGAGCTCAAGGCGTTGATATGACTTCTACTAGAAGAACCAACCAAGATACTTCTCGGATTCCAGGAGATGATGCGCTTACTTCTGGACAGGGTGGTCTTCCCCACACAGGACCTCCCACTGTCATTACATTATCTCCTGAGGATTTGGCTTGGATTGTGTCTGAGGCGGTGGAAAAGGCTATAGCCCGGAGGGAGCCTTCTCACCATGCTACGCAATTGGGAGGAGAGCAGGAGAGAGATCAGGAGGTAGGGGAGGAAGAAGCAAGGATGGAGGAAAGAGAATCGAGTGCCGGGTCCAAGTCCCCGACTGTGGTGGAGGAGTTACAAGAGTTGAGGCAGAAGATGAGGGTGTTGGAGGGACAGATGGAGGGTAGGAGTCGTTCCTGGGTAGTTATTAAGGGATGCCCATTTTTTGAAGCTATAGTCCGGGAACCTCTTCCCGGTAATTTCAAGTTTGCCAAAGTTAAAGATTATGATGGCAACACAGACCCCGAGGAACACCTGGCCAGGTTCGAGAATATGGCCATGTTGCACTGCTATACTGACGGAATCAAGTGCAAAGTGTTCTTAACTACTCTGGTTGACTCGGCGCAGAGGTGGTTTGAGGGACTGGCCCCTCAAAGTCTTCATTCTTTTGAGGATTTTCAGAAGGTGTTTTTACACCATTTTAGTAGCAGTAAGAAATACAAAAAGACTGCATTTAGTATTTTTGAGGTAAAACAAAGCCCTGAGGAGAGTTTGAGGGCTTACATTCGAAGGTTTAACAGAGTGGCCTTGGATGTCCCTTCTTGTGCCCCCGAGACTAGGACAACTGCATTCACCCAGGGGTTGATGGAAGATGAATTTTTCCGATCGCTAACAAAGAAGACACCCGGGGACTTTGAAGATTTGTTGGCCCGAGCGAAAAAGTACATTAATATGGAGGAAGCACAGAAGCAGAGGAGAGAGGCAGAGAGGAGAGAGAGGGGAGACCGGGCGTCTAAGCCCGAGGAGAGAGGATTGAGGAGGAGTAACCAGGGGCATTTTTTCTCATCATGTGTCCTTGAAGATTACCCGGGACCGGGAGGTCCAAGAGTGTAGTAGGGATTTGCTTCTGTCTCAACAGTTTACTAGGCCTGAGAAGAATGTATTTTTCACCCTTCATAAAGTGTGCTATCATAACACGGAGGATTGCAAAACCCTCAAGAGAGATTATGTCCCACCCTCTGTCTAGGGACATAATCAACCTAGCAAGAGGCTGAGGTTCCCTCCCTGGATAGCTCGGCAGCCAGGACCTAGTACTCAGGAAGATTCTAGAAGTGCCCCGATGGAAAGAAGAGAGCCAGAGCCTGAGAGGAAGAAGACCTCACCCCCTGTCTTGGGGGTAATCAAGATGATATCTGGAGGCTCTACTGAAAGAGATTCCAATCGGGCGAGGAAGTCAAGAAGCAGGAGGGAGTGTATGGAGGTGAAGAGAGTAAGGAGGAATAAGACAGTTATTAGTTTTGGTCCCGAGGATCTCAAGGGTGTGAACCTTCCTCACAATGACGCCCTGGTGATCCAAGCCCGGATAGCCAACTATGACATTATGAGGGTTTTTGTGGACTTGGGCAGCTCTGTTAATGTTATATTCAAGGATGCCCTGGTACAAATGGATTTGAAGGTGTATCAGCTGGAGACAGTGGACACAACACTTTTTGGCTTTGCTGGCCATGTTTTTTATCCAGAGGGGGAGATTGTTCTGTCTTTGACTTTGGGTGCCAGGGAGCTGAAGAAGACGGTGATGACTACTTTCACTGTGGTGGATGCCCTGTCATCATATAATATCATTTTGGGGCGGCCGGCCATGAACGAGCTAAGGGCCGTAGCATCCACTTACCATCAAAAGATTAAGTTCCCAGTGGAAAGTCAAGTCGGTGAAGTCCGGAGAGATCAACCTTCTTCCCGGAAGTGTTACGTAGAAGCGGTTCAGGTGGACCAGAAGAGAGCGAGGAAGGAAGGGAAGAAATTTCAGAGTTGTGGGGAGATGGAGAGGGTAGTAGGAAAGGGAGAAGTCCAGTTTGTGGCAGAAGAAGAGCAGGAGGTGGTGGAGATTGGGCCAGGCAAGGAGATTCGAGTGGCCCGAGACCTTGACTTATCCAACCGGGTTACTTTGATAAATTGTTTAAAAACTAATCTTAATGGTTTTGCCTGGTCCCAGTAGGAGTTGACACGGATCTAAACCCTGATAGCGGAGCATCACTTGAACATCCTCCCAGGATCTCATCCTGTGAAGCAAAAAAAGAGACACTTTGATCCTGAGAAGAACAAAGTGATTGATGCACATTTTAGAGATTTGCTAAAAGCCGGCCACATTTGGGAAATAATTTTCCTACCTGGATCTCGAATGTGGTGTTGGTGCCAAAGTCTATTGGGAAGTGGAGGATGTGTGTAGACCTTAGAGATCTCAACAAAACTTGCCCCAAGGATCATTATTCTTTGCCTAGAATTGATAAATTGGTGGATTTCACCTCCGGGTATGAACTACTTAGTTTCATGGATGCTTACCAGGGGTATCATCAAATCCCCCTGGCCAAGAATGATCAAGACAAGGCCAGTTTCATCACCTCGGGAGGCACATTTTATTATATTGTCATGCCCTTCGGGTTGAAGAATGATGGGGCCACCTATCAGCGTCTCATGAACAGAGTGTTCGAAAAGCAGTTGGGCAGAAATGTGGAAGTGTATGTGGATGATATCTTGGGCAAGTCCAAGGAGGTTGCTGGGTTCATCTCTGACTTGGAAGAGACTTTTGCCACTCTTATGCAGTATGGGATAAAGCTCAACCCGGCCAAATGTATCTTTGGCGTGAAGAGTGGTAAATTTTTGGGATTTGTGGTGACTGATCGGGGGATTGAAGTAAATCAAGAAAAATTCAAGTCTGTACTAGATATGCCATCTCCTCGGTCTGTCCGAAAAGTTCAAAAGCTGACCGAGAGAATTGCTTCTCTTTCCAAGTTCATATCCCGGTCAGTACATCGAAGTTATCCATTTTTTCAGGTCCTCCGGAAGGCACATCAGTTTGGATGGGATGAGAAGTGTGAACATGCCTTCCGGGATCTTAAGAGCCATTTAGCAGAGCTTTCTGTCCTAGTGAAGCCAGAGCTTGGGGAGAAGTTATTTGTTTATTTATCTACTACAGAGTATGCTGTCAGCTCAGTACTGATAAAAGAAGAAGGCTCTTATAAGAAGCATGTCTATTATGTTAGCCATGCTCTAAGAGGCCCCAAGCTACGTTACAGCGAGGTGGAAAAAATAGCTTTGGCTTTGGTCATGACTGCCCAGAAGCTGCGACCTTATTTTCTGTCGCATCAAATCATTGTGCTTACTAATAGTCCTCTCGGGAGGATTATGACTCATTTATAAGTATCCGGGCGGATGATCAAGTGGACAGTAGAGTTGGGTGAGTATGATATTGAGTATAGACCCCGGGTTGCCATCAAAGCACGTGCCTTGTCATATTTCTTATCAGAGATGGTTCAGCCTGATGGAGAGGAGGTCTGGAGAGTATTTGTGGATGGGGCGTCTAGCCTTTCAGGATGTGGGGTAGGAGTGGTGATCATAGCTCTCCCAGGAGAGAAGATTAAACTGGCACTAAGAATTGACTCCCGAGTAACTAACAATGATACAGAGTATGAGGCTATTCTTGTCGGTATCCGAGCTGCCCGGGAAGTTGGAGCTTCTCGGATCATTTTGTATTCTGATTCACAATTGATTACTCAACATATAAAGGGTGTTTATGAGGCTAATGATGACATGATGCTTAAATATCTCAAGCTCATAAGAACACATGCATAAATTTTTGTGGATTGGAGTATTGAACAAATATCCCGAGAAGATAATGAGGAAGCAGATGCTCTGTCGAAGATTGTTGCCTCTTTATCAGAAGTCAGTACCCGAAAAGTACTACATGTTTCCCGGCTAATTCTCTCCACTGAAGAGGAAACATCGCCAGCATTAGAGGATTCGTGGATGACACCCTTGGTAAAATTCATTGTGAACAATGAATTACCTGAAGATAAAGTTAAAGCTCAAAAGATCAAGAGACAAGCTCCCATGTTTGTTCTCTTAAATAATATTTTGTACAGAAAATCATTTCAGGGACCTCTGTTAAAATGCTTACCGGTGGGAGAGGTGAATTATGTCCTCTGGGAGATTCATGAAGGGTGTTGTGGAGAGCATCTCGGAGGAATAGCATTAGCCCGGAAAATAATGCTTGCTGGATTCTGGTGGCCTACTATGAGCGAAGATTCTGCCCGAGTGGTCCGGGCTTGTGAAGGTTGTCAACATCATTAAAATTTTCAGCACAGCTCGGAAACTCTTATGAAGTCTATCTGGGCATCCTGCCCCTTTGATCAGTGGGGCATAGATATTGTGGATCCCTTTCCAATTGCCCGATTTCAGAAGAAATTTTTTCTGGTAGCAGTTGATTATTTTTCTAAGTGGGTAGAAGCCGAGCCCCTGGCAAAGATTACAGAGCAGAAATTTTAATGTTTCTATGGAAGAATACTGTATGCCGATTTGGAGTCCCCAGGAGACTAATCTCAGACAATGGGAGGCAATTTCAAGGAAAGGAAATCACAGCTTGGTGCTAGGAGATGAAAATTACTCGGTCTCTCACTTCTGTTGTTTATCCTCAAGCCAATGGTCAGACAGAGGTTGTGAACATGATCATTGTGAAAGCCTTGAAAACCAAGCTGCAGGACAAAGGAAAAGACTAGCTGGAGGAATTGCCTAGTGTTCTCTGGGCTTACAGAACTACTCCACGGGCACCTACTCAAGAGAATCCTTTTAATTTGGTGTATGGTTCTGAAGCAGTCTTTCCGATTGAAATCGGACAAACTTCTGTCCAGGTAGAATCTTATCCGGATGATAACAATCAAAGCCGAGCCATGGAATTGGATTTAGTGGGAGAAAAGAGAGAGCGAGATTTGATTCGAATGGAAGCTTATCGATGTCGGGTTATGAAATCGTATAACTAGAGAGTCCGAATCCGAGACTTCCAAGTAGAAGATCTGGTCATGAAGAAAGTTAATCCAGCTGGAGATGTGGGAAAGTTGGAAGCTCGGTGGGAAGGGCCTTTCAAAATAACCCGGAAAGTTAGCTCAGGTGCTTTTTATTTAGAAGATGCTCAATGACACCCTCTCAAAAGACCCTAGAATGTATTTCATTTAAATAAGTATTTTGCTTGAAAGATGTAATTATTTATTTGAAGATATAATGAAAGATCTGTTCTTCTTAGAAAGTGTAAATTTTATATCTGAACTCGGGAGGTACAAGGCCCCGATTAATTAATTAGCTCAGGGCACTACACCCTGGCTCGGGGAACCACACCTCGACCATTCACAAGTCCCGGGACATGATCCCCGGTCCAAGGCTCCGAACCTTGGTTATTAATAAGCACATGGCATTACACCCTGGTTCGGGGAACCACACCTCGACCATTCACAAGTCCCGGGACATGATCCCCAGCCCAAGGCTACGAACCTTGGTTATTAATAAGCCCAGGGCACTACACCTTGGCTAGGGGAACCACATCTCAACCATTCCCATGTCCAGAGACATGATCTCCGGCCTAGGGTTCCACACTCTGGTTGTTGAAAAAATCCAAGATTCTGTACCCGGACTTAGAAGGTCTACACCTCGAGCATTTATTGAGTACAAGGATTTCTTATTCAATTTCGAGGTTCAACATCCCGGTTACTTATTAAAAGTTCCGGTTCATTTACAACACTTAGAAATTTTTGTGATTTCTTACTAACAAGCCGTGATTATTTCTAGAGCCGGGTACATGGAAAGCATCAAAGCATAAATGGAAACATCATGTATGAAGACAAAATGGAATTTCATTAGTAAAGAAGCTCGAATGCTAGAGATTACAATGATAAAAAAGGAAAATTATTACAATCCTACTCTAAATCTATTTGAGCAGGCTGCTCCTCGGCCTCTCCTTCTGGAGCCTTCTCGGCCTCCGCATTGGCTTTATCGTCCTTGGGAAGGGAGTCGATGGCTCTATCAATATCCGGGAAGCCCTCCTTATCTACAGGGAGGAGACCCTCTTCCTCAAACTGCTCCCGACATTTTTCGAAGCCGATTTTGAAGTAGTTGTAAGACTTGTCTTCAACAGCCGCTTGAAACTCAGAAGACTTAAGAAAAGAAGTTCGCCACTCCTCTTGAGTAAATTGAAGGGCTTCCAGCTTGAAAAGGCGGACCCCAGTAAGAGAGGGCCCCTCAAGGAAGATGTTGGCTTGGGAGGGTGGTGGTCAGGAGGTTTGAGAGGAAGAAGAAGCTTGCTTGGTGGCGGGAGGGCGCAACCCGGAAGCTTGGGTAGCCGGGACCTCTTCTTCAGGGGCATTCATCACCCTTCTCTTGCGTTACCAAAAAGGGACGTGGTCTGCATCTTCTTCGGAGGACCGGGGCGGGGCAGTAGTTTGGGGAAGTGGCCCCGCTCCTCTTGGCTCGGCCACTTGAGTAGTGGCCGGGATTTCAGTCTCAGTGGCCCCTCGGGCCATGGTCTCTTTAGCAGCTGCCTCTTTGGCAGCCTTCTTCTTCTCAGCAGCCGCTGCCTTCTCAGCTGCCCGTTTTTGTGCGAAAGCGGTCTGCATCTCGGTCTCACCTGCAAAGAAAGTTATAATTAGTATTGTGGTAAAACAAGGAGTTAAAAGAAGAAAAAAAAAGAAAATAAGAGAGGATTACCCGGTTGAGCACCCAATCCGGCCACCTAATCAATTATCCTGTCCAAAGGGTCCTCAGCTCGTGTACTCAACCCGTATGTAATGAAATTTTCCTCCTCCAGGAGGACAGAGGAAGATAATTTTCTTTCCTCAATCAGATTGTGGCTCTGGGTGTAGGGTTCTTCGAGTTTGTAGCCGCGAGGAAGGTCGGGTTGGGAAAAGAGACTGGATAAGAAGCCGGTTAGACAGGGAGGATGGGAAGGAAGGGTTATGTAAAAGATTCTGCCTTTCCAACCCTTCAGAGAAGAAGGGATATCATCAAGGAAGCGGCTATTCAGCCGAGCTGAGAGTGAAAAAGCATTGTCTGAAGCGACAAATGAAAAAGTAAAAAAGGATGAGAGGGTTGATGAGGAGGTTATGCATTTTAAAAAGAATAAAGACTGAGGCCATGATCCGGAAGGAGTTGGGGTGGAGTTGGTTTATGGGGACCTTAAAGAAATGGGCTACATCGGTGTAGAAAGAAGGGATGGAAAACCTAAGACCACTATGGAGTTGGTCCTTAAAGAAAGTATAGAAGCCTTTCGGGGGCCTATCTGCCCTGTCCGAAGGGTCGGGGATAAGAATGGAGAAGGAGGCAGGGATAGACCCTATGGATCTAAGCTCCTCCTCGGCCCGAGGACGAATAGTGTTGGCCATGGTAGAAAACCACGGGGCAATAAGGGCCTCAGAGGAGGGTGGGCTGGGGGCTAGGGCTTTGCTTTTCCCCTTCTTAGAATCCCGAGAGGGACCTGCAACCAAAGGCTTTACCCTCGGTTTCTTCGATTTCAGGTAAGGGGCAATCTTAAAAATTTTGGGGGGAGGGGAAGGAGAGGGATCAGAGCGAACCGCCGCCGATTCGTATTCCGACGAACCTTGCACATTTGCTCCAGAGGTGGAAGAGGTAGAGTTTGACATATTTTGAAGAAAGAAGAAGAGTAAAACTTACGATGATGGTAGAACGGAGGATTTTTGAATAATTCTAGAACGGAAACTCGCTTGAGCGGAGTTTAGCACCGTGCGTCGGAGAGCTAGGGAGATAAATTCGAAATTTCAGAAAGTGACAAATGAAGGGGGTGTGTTGTTATATATATGTGGAGAGAATTAATCTCCACCGTTGATCTAAAATTGAATCGGACAGCTAGGATGAATCTTGAAAATTGTGCAGGTAGGCAAAAGAACGTGCACGGTTATCGAGGCATTAGGCTCATTATTACCTCGGAATGCAAAGCGATTCAGACCGTTGGAATTCTGGGGCAAGCGTCATCATGACATCATCCTGATTGCCCGAGAATGCTAAACGACAAATATTTGAAGTCCGGGAGCCATGAAGCTCCGACATCTTATTTAAAGTCCGGGAAACATGAGGCCCCATCATCTTATTTAAAGTCCGGGAGACATGAGGCCTTGACATCTTATTTAAAGTCCGGGATACATGAGGCCCTGACATCTTATTTAAAGTCCGGATCAAATCACCCGACATCTTATCTACAAACCGAAAAATTGAAGCTCTCGGTACCTCATCCCATCTCTGGGATATTTGAAGCCCCCGATGCTTTTATAATTGGAATGAATTATCTTTCTATTTAAGCCCAGACGTGACTGATCGGGACAACGAGTAAGACTCTAGCCCGACTATTTAAGGGATGGTTGGTGATACCCCCATAAGAGCCCGGGTCATGGATGATCCGGAATACTAAATTAATAGCCCAAATCAGAGTCAGTATGCAAACTACCTTCTTCAGCAGCCGGGCATTCCCGGGCAATCGAGCGCCCGGGCTCTCATGCAAGCTCCCGGGAACTTCTACCCGGGCTGCCTCGAGAAGCGCACCACACTCGAGTGTATCGGTATGGGCTATCTTATCTGTCAGAACAACATGGGTTTGGCGTGTGAGAGAAGCCATAAGAAGTATAGGGTATGGGCAACCGCCTTACCATACATAGCAGGTGTGCACTAAAAACAAGTTAATGATGAGATCTCCTCATATAAATAGCAGGTATACTTCTTATTTAAAAGATTCTGGAACTTTGAATTCTCAAACACTTACGTATATTACCACATATACAATCGTACTTACTTTTTTCTTCACCTGCTGACTTAAGCATCGCAGTGGATACGCCAGACACTCCTCCAGCGCCCATTCACGAGTTCCTTTACTTGTTTGCAGGTTACAGTTGAAGCCATTATCCTTGCTCAAATTTCCTAACACAAAATTATCCTCATTATCTGGTGAATTACCCACGTATTTCATGTCCGATTCATCTGGATATCATGAATATACATGTTGAAAAACTAAAATAAAAAATTTTAATTTTACACTAGGTTAAAGTTTCAATAATAATTTTAAAGAATTCTATATACACTAATAAATATACACATATCTATCTTGAAATTAACATACAAAAATATATATAAAAATACAAATGACACTAGTTAAAATTTTTAAATTAATATAAAACAAAAAATGTTCACCAAGTTTACTAATATTTACGAGCTCTATCCCCTCTCTCTCTCTCTCCTACTCCTCTTCCGTTACTCAACAGAGTCACAAAATGCAGAGGTCGGCCGTTTTCAGAGTTTTCGGTTATGATGATGAGTATCTAATTTCTTTCTGTATATAAATCAACTTAACCGTAACTCAAAAAAAATTTGATAAATTATAAAAACAGTATCTTCTTCTCGATTCATTCTTCGCTCGAAGTGGTACCGAGGAGTGAAGTTGAAGCTACCTAGACGTCCCATCATAAGGATACTACAACGGCTTTGACGATTGAAACACAGAAGTACGATCTCCACATTCTTCTGCCCAATCAGTTTTCTCTTCTTCGTTTTGTTAATCTCACAATTTTCAAGCAGACTCCAACAACGCTTTCAGAAGAAGCAATTTGATCACTCGGACTCGTCCTCAAGTTCATCATATTTTAAATTCGGTTTCATTGATGCTTTATGTATTCACATTTTTTGCAGTCTCATTTTCTCGTCTTTAGGTAGGTCATTATACAATTCGGAGATCCAGTTTAATTGTATTTTTATTTTTGGTTTTTTTTCTCGATTAGCGATCATTGTATTAACCGTAGCTCGAATAAAATTTGCTAAATTTTGAAAACAATCTCTTCTTCTCGATTCATTCTTCGCTCGAAGCGGTACCGGGGAGTGAAGCTGAAGCTACCTGGCAGTCCCTTCATAAGGATACTACAACGGCTTCGACGATTGAAACACAGATGTTCGATCTCCACATTCTTCTGCCCAATCTGTTTTCTCTTCTTCGTTTCGTTAATCTCATAATTTTCAAGCAAACTCCTACAACAAACGCATTCAAAAGAAGCAATTCGATCACTCGGACTCGTCCTCAGGTTAATCGTATCTTAAATTCGATTTCATTGATGATTTATGTATTCGCATTTTTTGCAGTGTCCTCTTCTCGTCTTCAGGTAGCTCATTATACAATTCGGAGATGCAATTTCATTGTATTTTCTATTTTGGTTTTCTTTCTGGATTTGCGATCTTTGTATTAACCGTAGCTTGAATAAAATTTGCTAAATTTTGATAACAGTCTCTTCTTCTCGATTCATTCTTCGCTCGAAGCGGTACCGGGGAGTGAAGCTGAAGCTACCTGGCAGTCCCTTCATAAGGATACTACAACAGCTTCGACAATTGAAACACAGAGGTTCGATCTCCACATTCTTCTGCCCAATCTGTTTTCTCTTCTTCGTTTCGTTAATCTCATAATTTTCAAGCAGGCTCCTGCAACAAATGCATTCAGAAGAAGCAATTCGATCACTCGGACTCGTCCTCAGGTTAATCGTATCTTAAATTCGGTTTTATTGATGATTTATATATTCGCATTTTTTGTAGTCTCGTATTCAGGTAGGTCATTATACAATTCGAAGATTCAGTTTCGTTATATTTTTTGTTTTGGTTTTCTTTCTCGATTTGCAATCATTTTATTAACCGTAGCTCGAATAAAATTTGCTAAATTTTGAAAACAGTCTCTTCTTCTCGATTAATTCTTCGCTCGTAGCGTTACCGGGGAGTGAAGCTGAAGCGACCTGGCAGTCCCTTCATAAGGATACGACAACAGCTTCGACGATTGAAACACAGAGGTACGATCTCCACTTTCTTCGACCCAATCTGTTTTATCTTCTTCATTTCGTTAATCTCACAATTTTCAAGCAGACTCCAACAACAAATGCTTTCAGAAGAAGCAATTCGATCACTCGGACACGTCCTCAGGTTCATCCTATCTTAAATTCGGTTTCTTTGATGCTTTACATATTCACTTTTTTTGCAGTGTCCTCTTCTCGTCTTCAGGTAGGTCATTATACAATTCGGAGATGCAATTTCATTGTATTTTCTATTTTGGTTTTCTTTCTCGATTTGCGATCATTGCATTAACCGTAGCTCGAATAAAATTTGCTAAATTTTGAAAACAGTCTCTTCTTCTCGATTCATTCTTCGCTCGAAGCGGTACCGGGGAGTGAAGCTGAAGCTACCTGGCAGTCCCTTCATAAGGATACTACAACGGTTCGACGATTGAAACACAGAGGTTCGATCTCTACATTCTTCTGCCCAATCTGTTTTCTCTTCTTTGTTTCGTTAATCTCATAATTTTCAAGCAGACTCCTACAACAAATGCATTCAGAAGAAGCAATTCGATCACTCGGACTCGTCCTCAGGTTAATCGTATCTTAAATTCGGTTTCATTGATGATTTATATATTCGCATTTTTTGTAGTCTCGTATCCAGGTAGGTCATTATACAATTCGAAGATTCAGTTTCGTTCTATTTTCTGTTTTGGTTTTCTTTCTCGATTTGCGATCATTTTATTAACCGTAGCTCGAATAAAATTTGCTAAATTTTGAAAACAGTCTCTTCTTCTCGATTCATTCTTCGCTTGAAGCGGTACCGGAAAGTGAAGCTAAAGCTACCTGGCAGTCCCTTCATAGGGATACTAAAACGGCTTCCACGATTGAAAACACAGAGGTACGACCTCCACATTCTTCTGCCCAATCTGTTTTCTCTTCTTCGTTTCGTTAATCTCACAATTTTCAAGCAGACTCCAACAACAAACGCTTTCATAAGAAGCTATTCGATCACTCGGACTCGTCCTCATGTTCATCCTATCTTAAATTCGGTTTCAATGATGCTTTAAGTATTCACATTTTTTGTAGTCTCCTTTTCTCGTCTTCAGGTAGGTCATTATACAATTCGGAGATCCAGTTTCATTATATTTTCTGTTTTGGTTTTCTTTCTCGATTTACGATCATTTTATTAACCGTAGCTCGAATAAAATTTGCTAAATTTTGAAAACAGTCTCTTCTTCTCGATTCATTCTTCTCTCGAAGCGGTACCGGGAAGTGAGGTTGAAGCTACATGGACGTCCCTTCATAAAGATACTACAACCGTTTCGACGATTGAAACATAGAGGTACGATCTCCACATTGCTCTGCCCAATCTGTTTTCTCTTCTTCGATTCGCTAATCTCACAATTTTCTAGCTGACTCCAACAACAAATGCTTTCAGAAGGAGCAATTCGATCACTCGGACTCGTCCCCAGGTTCATCCTTTTTAAATTCGGTTTCATTGATGCTTTAGGTATTCGCATTTTTTGCAGTCTCCACTTCTCGTCTTCAGGTAGGACATTATACAATTCGGAGATCCAGTTTCCTTGTATTTTCTGTTTTGGTTTTCTTTCTCGATTTCAGATCATTGTATTAACCGTAGCTCGAATAAAATTTGCTAAATTTTGAAAACAGTGTCTTCTTCTCGATTAATTCTTCGCTCGTAGCGTTATCGGGGAGTGAAGATAAAGCGACCTGGCAGTCCCTTCATAAGGATATGAAAACAGCTTCGACGATTGAAACACAGAGGTACGATCTCAACTTTCTTCTACTCAATCTGTTTTATCTTCTTCATTTCGTTAATCTCACAATTTTCAAGCAGACTCCAACAACAAACGCTTTCAGAAGAAACAATTCGATCACTCGGACTCGTCCTCAGGTTCATCCTAACTTAAATTCGGTTTCTTTGATGCTTTACATATTAACATTTTTTGCAGTGTCCTCTTCTCGTCTTCAGGTAGCTCATTATACAATTCGGAGATGCAATTTCATTGAATTTTCTATTTTGGTTTTCTTTCTCGATTTGCGATCATTGTATTAACCGTAGCTTGAATAAAATTTGCTAAATTTTGAAAGCAGTCTCATCTTCTCGATTCATTCTTCGCTCGAAGCGGTACCGGGGAGTGAAGCTGAAGCTACCTGGCAGTCCCTTCATAAGGATACTACAACGGCTTCGACGATTGAAACACAGAGGTTCGATCTCCACATTCTTCTGCCCAACATGTTTTCTCTTCTTCATTTCGTTAATCTCACAATTTTCAAGCAGACTCCAACAACAAACGCTTTCAGAAGAAGCAATTCGATCACTCGGACTCGTCCTCAGGTTCATCCTATCTTAAATTCGGTTTCTTTGATGCTTTACATATTCACATTTTTTGCAGTGTCCTCTTCTCGTCTTCAGGTAGTTCATTATACAATCGGAGATGTAATTTCATTGTATTTTCTATTTTGGTTTTCTTTCTCGATTTGCGATCATTGTATTAACCGTAGCTCGAATAAAATTTGCTAAATTTTGAAAACAGTCTCTTCTTCTCGATTCATTCTTCGCTCCAAGCGGTACCGGGGAGTGAATCTGAATCTACCTGGCAGTCCCTTCATAAGGATACTACAACGGCTTCGACGATTGAAACACAGAGGTTCGATCTCCACATTCTTCTGCCGAATCTGTTTTCTCGTCTTCGATTCGTTAAACTCATAATTTTCAAACAGACTCCTACAACAAATGCATTCAGAAGAAGCAATTCGATCACTCGGACTCGTCCTCAGGTTGATCGTATCTTAAATTCGGTTTCATTGATTTTTTATGTATTCGCATTTTTAGCACTCTCTACTTCTCGCCTTCAGATAGGTCATTATACAATTCAGAGATTCATTTTCCTTGTATTTTCTGTTTTGGTTTTCTTTCTCGATTTGCGATCATTGTATTAACCGTAGCTCGAATAAAATTTGCTAAATTTTGAAAACAGTATCTTCTTCTCGATTAATTGTTCGCTCGAAGCGGTACCGGGGAGTGAAGTTGAAGCGACCTGGCAGTCCCTTCATAAGGATACTACAACGGCTTTGACGATTGAAACACAGAGGTACGATCTCCATATTCTTCTGCCCAATCTGTTTTATCTTCTTTGTTTCGTTAATCTCACAATTTTCAAGCAGACTCCCACAACAATCTCTTTCAGAAAAAACAATTCGATCACTCGTACTCGTCCTCAGGTTCATCGTATCTTAAATTCCGTTTAATAAATGCTGTATGTATTCGTATTTTTTGTAGTCTCCTCTTCATGTAGGTCATTATACAATTCGGAGAACCAGTTTCATTGTATTTTCTGTTTTTGTTTTTTTCTCGATTTGCGATCATTTTATTAACCGTAGCTCGAATAAAATTTGCTAAATTTTGAAAACAATCTCTTTTTCTCGATTCATACTTTGCTCGAAGCGGTACCGGGGAGTGAAGCTGAAGCTACCTGGCAGTCCCTTCATAAGGATACTACAACGGCTTCGACGATTGAAACACAGAGGTTCGATCTCCACATAGCTACCTGGCAGTCCCTTCATAAGGATAAAACGGCTTCCACGATTGAAGACATAGAGGTACGATCTCCACATTCTTCTGCCCAATTTGTTTTCTCTTCTTAGTTTCATTATTCTCACAATTTTCAAGCAGACTCCAACAACAAACGCTTTCAAAAGAAGCAATTCGATCACTCGGGCTCGTTTTCAGGTTCATCGTATCTTAAATTAGGTTTCATTGATGCTTTATGTATTCGCTTTTTTTGCAGTCTCCTCTTCTCGTCTTCAGGTAGGTCATTATACAATTCGGAGATCCAGTTTCATTGTATTTTCTGTTTTTGTTTTCTTTCTCGATTTACGATCATTGTATTAACCGTAGCTCGAATAAAATTTGCTAAATTTTGAAAACAGTCTCTTCTTCTCGATTCATTCTTCTCTCGAAGCGGTACCGGGAAGTGAGGCTGAAGCTACATGGACGTCCCTTCATAAAGATACTACAACCGTTTCGACGATTGAAACATAGAGGTACGATCTCCACATTGTTCTGCACAATCTGTTTTCTCTTCTTCGTTTCGTTAATTTCACAATTTTCTAGCAGACTCCAACAACAAACGCTTTCAGAAGGAGCAATTCGATCACTCGGACTTGTCCTCAAGTTCATCCTATCTTATATTCGGTTTCATTGATGCTTTATGTATTCGCATTTTTTGCAGTCTCCACTTCTCGTCCTCGGGTAGGTCATTATACAATTCGGAGATCCAGTTTCCTTGTATTTTCTGTTTTGGTTTTCTTTGTCGATTTCAGATCATTGTATTAACCGTAGCTCGAATAAAATTTGCTAAATTTTGAAAACAGTCTCTTCTTCTCGATTAATTCTTCGCTCGTAGCGTTACCGGGGAGTGAAGCTGAAGCGACCTGGCAGTCCCTTCATAAGGATACGACAACAGCTTCGACAATTGAAACACAGAGGTACGATCTCCACTTTCTTCTACCCAATCTGTTTTATCTTCTTCATTTCGTTAATCTCACAATTTTCAAGCAGACTCCAACAACAAATGCTTTCAGAAGAAGCAATTCGATCACTCGGACTCGTCCTCAGGTTCATCCTATCTTAAATTCGGTTTCTTTGATGCTTTACATATTCACATTTTTTGCAGTGTCCTCTTCTCGTCTTCAGGTAGCTCATTATACAATTCGGAGATGCAATTTCATTGTATTTTCTATTTTGGCTTTCTTTCTTGATTTGCGATCATTGTATTAACCGTAGCTCGAATAAAATTTGCTAAATTTTGAAAACAGTCTCTTCTTCTCAATTCATTCTTCTCTCGAAGCGGTACCGGGAAGTGAGGCTGAGGCTACATGGACGTCCCTTCATAAAGATACTACAACCGTTTCGACGATTGAAACACAGAGGTTCGATCTCCACATTCTTCTGCCCAATCTGTTTTCTCTTCTTCGTTTCGTTAATCTCATAATTTTCAAGCAGGCTCCTGCAACAAATGCATTCAGAAGAAGCAATTCGATCACTCGGACTCGTCCTCAGGTTAATCGTATCTTAAATTCGGTTTTATTGATGATTTATATATTCGCATTTTTTGTAGTCTCGTATTCAGGTAGGTCATTATACAATTCGAAGATTCAGTTTCGTTATATTTTTTGTTTTGGTTTTCTTTCTCGATTTGCAATCATTTTATTAACCGTAGCTCGAATAAAATTTGCTAAATTTTGAAAACAGTCTCTTCTTCTCGATTAATTCTTCGCTCGTAGCGTTACCGGGGAGTGAAGCTGAAGCGACCTGGCAGTCCCTTCATAAGGATACGACAACAGCTTCGACGATTGAAACACAGAGGTACGATCTCCACTTTCTTCGACCCAATCTGTTTTATCTTCTTCATTTCGTTAATCTCACAATTTTCAAGCAGACTCCAACAACAAATGCTTTCAGAAGAAGCAATTCGATCACTCGGACACGTCCTCAGGTTCATCCTATCTTAAATTCGGTTTCTTTGATGCTTTACATATTCACTTTTTTTGCAGTGTCCTCTTCTCGTCTTCAGGTAGGTCATTATACAATTCGGAGATGCAATTTCATTGTATTTTCTATTTTGGTTTTCTTTCTCGATTTGCGATCATTGCATTAACCGTAGCTCGAATAAAATTTGCTAAATTTTGAAAACAGTCTCTTCTTCTCGATTCATTCTTCGCTCGAAGCGGTACCGGGGAGTGAAGCTGAAGCTACCTGGCAGTCCCTTCATAAGGATACTACAACGGTTCGACGATTGAAACACAGAGGTTCGATCTCTACATTCTTCTGCCCAATCTGTTTTCTCTTCTTTGTTTCGTTAATCTCATAATTTTCAAGCAGACTCCTACAACAAATGCATTCAGAAGAAGCAATTCGATCACTCGGACTCGTCCTCAGGTTAATCGTATCTTAAATTCGGTTTCATTGATGATTTATATATTCGCATTTTTTGTAGTCTCGTATCCAGGTAGGTCATTATACAATTCGAAGATTCAGTTTCGTTCTATTTTCTGTTTTGGTTTTCTTTCTCGATTTGCGATCATTTTATTAACCGTAGCTCGAATAAAATTTGCTAAATTTTGAAAACAGTCTCTTCTTCTCGATTCATTCTTCGCTTGAAGCGGTACCGGAAAGTGAAGCTAAAGCTACCTGGCAGTCCCTTCATAGGGATACTAAAACGGCTTCCACGATTGAAAACACAGAGGTACGACCTCCACATTCTTCTGCCCAATCTGTTTTCTCTTCTTCGTTTCGTTAATCTCACAATTTTCAAGCAGACTCCAACAACAAACGCTTTCATAAGAAGCTATTCGATCACTCGGACTCGTCCTCATGTTCATCCTATCTTAAATTCGGTTTCAATGATGCTTTAAGTATTCACATTTTTTGTAGTCTCCTTTTCTCGTCTTCAGGTAGGTCATTATACAATTCGGAGATCCAGTTTCATTATATTTTCTGTTTTGGTTTTCTTTCTCGATTTACGATCATTTTATTAACCGTAGCTCGAATAAAATTTGCTAAATTTTGAAAACAGTCTCTTCTTCTCGATTCATTCTTCTCTCGAAGCGGTACCGGGAAGTGAGGTTGAAGCTACATGGACGTCCCTTCATAAAGATACTACAACCGTTTCGACGATTGAAACATAGAGGTACGATCTCCACATTGCTCTGCCCAATCTGTTTTCTCTTCTTCGATTCGCTAATCTCACAATTTTCTAGCTGACTCCAACAACAAATGCTTTCAGAAGGAGCAATTCGATCACTCGGACTCGTCCCCAGGTTCATCCTTTTTAAATTCGGTTTCATTGATGCTTTAGGTATTCGCATTTTTTGCAGTCTCCACTTCTCGTCTTCAGGTAGGACATTATACAATTCGGAGATCCAGTTTCCTTGTATTTTCTGTTTTGGTTTTCTTTCTCGATTTCAGATCATTGTATTAACCGTAGCTCGAATAAAATTTGCTAAATTTTGAAAACAGTGTCTTCTTCTTGATTAATTCTTCGCTCGTAGCGTTATCGGGGAGTGAAGATAAAGCGACCTGGCAGTCCCTTCATAAGGATATGAAAACAGCTTCGACGATTGAAACACAGAGGTACGATCTCAACTTTCTTCTACTCAATCTGTTTTATCTTCTTCATTTCGTTAATCTCACAATTTTCAAGCAGACTCCAACAACAAACGCTTTCAGAAGAAACAATTCGATCACTCGGACTCGTCCTCAGGTTCATCCTAACTTAAATTCGGTTTCTTTGATGCTTTACATATTAACATTTTTTGCAGTGTCCTCTTCTCGTCTTCAGGTAGCTCATTATACAATTCGGAGATGCAATTTCATTGAATTTTCTATTTTGGTTTTCTTTCTCGATTTGCGATCATTGTATTAACCGTAGCTTGAATAAAATTTGCTAAATTTTGAAAGCAGTCTCATCTTCTCGATTCATTCTTCGCTCGAAGCGGTACCGGGGAGTGAAGCTGAAGCTACCTGGCAGTCCCTTCATAAGGATACTACAACGGCTTCGACGATTGAAACACAGAGGTTCGATCTCCACATTCTTCTGCCCAACATGTTTTCTCTTCTTCATTTCGTTAATCTCACAATTTTCAAGCAGACTCCAACAACAAACGCTTTCAGAAGAAGCAATTCGATCACTCGGACTCGTCCTCAGGTTCATCCTATCTTAAATTCGGTTTCTTTGATGCTTTACATATTCACATTTTTTGCAGTGTCCTCTTCTCGTCTTCAGGTAGTTCATTATACAATCGGAGATGTAATTTCATTGTATTTTCTATTTTGGTTTTCTTTCTCGATTTGCGATCATTGTATTAACCGTAGCTCGAATAAAATTTGCTAAATTTTGAAAACAGTCTCTTCTTCTCGATTCATTCTTCGCTCCAAGCGGTACCGGGGAGTGAATCTGAATCTACCTGGCAGTCCCTTCATAAGGATACTACAACGGCTTCGACGATTGAAACACAGAGGTTCGATCTCCACATTCTTCTGCCGAATCTGTTTTCTCTTCTTCGATTCGTTAAACTCATAATTTTCAAACAGACTCCTACAACAAATGCATTCAGAAGAAGCAATTCGATCACTCGGACTCGTCCTCAGGTTGATCGTATCTTAAATTCGGTTTCATTGATTTTTTATGTATTCGCATTTTTAGCACTCTCTACTTCTCGCCTTCAGATAGGTCATTATACAATTCAGAGATTCATTTTCCTTGTATTTTCTGTTTTGGTTTTCTTTCTCGATTTGCGATCATTGTATTAACCGTAGCTCGAATAAAATTTGCTAAATTTTGAAAACAGTATCTTCTTCTCGATTAATTGTTCGCTCGAAGCGGTACCGGGGAGTGAAGTTGAAGCGACCTGGCAGTCCCTTCATAAGGATACTACAACGGCTTTGACGATTGAAACACAGAGGTACGATCTCCATATTCTTCTGCCCAATCTGTTTTATCTTCTTTGTTTCGTTAATCTCACAATTTTCAAGCAGACTCCCACAACAATCTCTTTCAGAAAAAACAATTCGATCACTCGTACTCGTCCTCAGGTTCATCGTATCTTAAATTCCGTTTAATAAATGCTGTATGTATTCGTATTTTTTGTAGTCTCCTCTTCATGTAGGTCATTATACAATTCGGAGAACCAGTTTCATTGTATTTTCTGTTTTTGTTTTTTTCTCGATTTGCGATCATTTTATTAACCGTAGCTCGAATAAAATTTGCTAAATTTTGAAAACAATCTCTTTTTCTCGATTCATACTTTGCTCGAAGCGGTACCGGGGAGTGAGGCTGAAGCTACCTGGACGTCCCTTCATAAAGATACTACAACCTTTTCGATGATTGAAACATAGAGGTATGATCTCCACATTGTTCTGCCCAATCTGTTTTCTCTTTTTCTTTTCGTTAATCTCACAATTTTCAAGCACACTCCCACAACAAACGCTTTCAGAAGAAGCAATTCGATCACTCGGACTCGTCCTAAGGTTCATCATTTTTAAATTCGATTTCATTGATGGTTCATGTATTCGTATTTTTTGCAGTCTCCTCTTCTCGTCTTCAGGTAGGTCATTATACTATTCGGAGTTCGGTTTCATTGTATTTTATTTTTTCGTTTTCTTTCTCGATTTGTGATCATTGTATAAACCGTAGAACGAATAAAATTTGCTAAATTTTGAAAACAGTCTCTTCTTCTTGATTAATTCTTCGCTCGAAGCGGTACCGGGGAGTGAAGCTGAAGCTACCTGGACGTCCCTTCTTAAGGACACTAAACCGGCTTCGACGATTGAAACATAGTGGTATGATCTCGACATTCTTCTGCCCAATCTGTTTTCTCTTCTTCATTTCGTTAATCTTACAATTTTCAAGCAGACTCCAACAACGAACGCTTTCAGAAGAAGCAATTCGATCACTCGGACTCGTCCTCAGGTTAATCGTATATTAAATTCGGTTTCATTGATGCTTTATGTATTCCCATTTTTTGCAGTCTCCACTTCTCGTCTTCAGGTAGGTCATTATACAATTCGGAGATTTAGTTTCCTTGTATTTTCTGTTTTGGTTTTCTTTCTCGATTTGTGATCATTGTATTAACTGTAGTTCGAATAAAATTTGCTAAATTTCGAAAACAGTCTCTTCTTCTCGATTCTTTCTTCGCTTGAAGCGGTACCGGAAAGTGAAGCTAAAGCTACCTGGCAGTCCCTTCATAAGGATACAACCACGATTGAAGACACAGAGGTACGATCTCCACATTCTTCTGTCCAATTTGTTTTCTCTTCTTAGTTTCATTAATCTCACAATTTTCAAGCAGACTCCAACAACAAACGCTTTCAGAAGAAGCAATTCGATCACTCGGACTCGTTCTCGGGTTCATCCTATCTTAAATTCGGTTTCATTGATGCTTTTCGTATTCACATTTTTTGCAGTGTCCTCTTCTCGTCTTCAGGTAGGTCATTATACAATTCGGAGATTCAGTTTCATTGTATTTCCTATTTTGGTTTTCTTTCTCGATTTGCGATCATTGTATTAACCGTAGCTCGAATAAAATTTGCTAAATTTTGAAAACAGTCTCATCTTCTCGATTAATTCTTCGCACGAAGCGGTAACGGGGAGTGAAGCTGAAGCTACCTGGACGTCCCTTTATAAGGATACTACAACCGTTTCGACGATTAAAACACAAAGGTTCGATCTCCACATTCTGCTGCCGAAACTGTTTTCTATTCTTCGTTTCGTTAATCTCACAATTTTCAAGCATACTCCGACAACAAACGCTCTCAGAAAAAGCAATTCGATCACTTGGACTTGTCCTCAGGGTAATCGTATCTTAAATTCGGTTTCATTGATGCTTTATGTATTCGCATTTTTAGCAGTCTCCTCTTCATGTAGGTCATTGTTCAATTCGGAGATCCGATTTCATTGTATTTTTTTTTGGTTTTCTTTCACGATTTGCGATTCATTCTTCGCTCGAGGCGGTACCGAAGAGTGAAGTTGAAGCTACCTGGACGTCCCTTCATAAGGAAACTACAACAGTTTCGAAGATTGAAACACAGAGGTACGATCTCAACATTTTTCTTCCCGATATGTTTTCTCTTCTTCATTTCGTTAATCTCACAATTTTCTAGCAAACTCCAACAAAAAACGCTTTCAGAAGAAGCATTTCGATCACTCGGACTCGTCCTCAGGTTCATCATATCATAAATTCGGTTTCATTGATGCTTTATGTATTCGCATTTTTTGCAATCTCCTCTTATCGTCTTCAGGTAGGTCATGATACAATGCGGAGATTCAGTTTCATTGTATTTTCAATTTTTGTTTTCTTTCTCGATTTGCGATCATTGTATTAACCGTAGCTCGAATAAAATTTGCTAAATTTTGAAAACAGCCTCTTTTTCTCGATTCATTCTTCGCTCGAAGCGGTACCGGGGAGTGAAGCTGAAGATACCTGGATGTCCTTTCATAAGAACACTACAATGGCTTAGACGATTGAAACACAGAGGTACGATCTCCACATTCTTATGCCCAATCTTTTTTCTCTTCTTCGTTTCGTTAGTCTCACAATTTTCTAGCAAACTCCAACAACAAACGCTTTCAGAAGAAGCAATTCGATCACTCGGACTCATCCTAAGGTTCATCATATTTTAAATTCGGTTTCATTGATGCTTCATGTATTCGCATTTTTTGCAGTCTCCTCTTCTCGTCTTCAGTTAGGTCATTATACTATTCGGAGATCCGGTTTCATTGTATTTTATTTTTTGGTTTTCTTTCTCGATTTGTGATCATTGTATTAACCGTAGTTCGAATAAAATTTGCTAAATTTTGAATACAGTCTCTTCTTCTCGATTAATTCTTCGCTCGAAGCTGTTCTAGGGATTGAAACTGAAGCTACCTGGACGTCCCTTTATAAGGATACTACAACCGTTTCGACGATTGGAACACAGAGGTACGATCTCCACATTCTTCTGCCCAATCTGTTTTCTCTTCTTCGTTTCGTTAATCTCACAATTTTCTAGCTGACTCCAACAACAAACGCTTTCAGAAGAAGCAGTTCGATCACTAGGACTCGTCCCCAGGTTCATCGTTTCTTAAATTCGGATTCATTGATTCTTTATGTATTCACATTTTTTGCAGTCTCCTCTTCTCGTCTTCAGGTAGGTCATTATACAATTCGGAGATCCAGTTTCATTGTATTTTTTGTTTTTGTTTTCTTTCTCGATTTGCGATCATTTTATCAACCGTAGCTCGAATAAAATTTTCTAAATTTTGAAAACAGTCTCTTCTTCTTGATTCATTCTTCGCTCGTAGCGGTACCGGGGAGTGAAGCTGAAGCTACCTGGACGTCCATTCATAAGGACAATACAACGGCTTCGACGATTGAAACACAGATGTACGATATCCACATTCTTTTGCCCAATCTGTTTTCTCTTCTTAGTTTCGTTAATCTCACAATTTTCAAGCAGACTCCAACAACAAACGCTTTCAGAAGAAGCAATTCGATCACTCGGACTCGTCCTAAGGTTCATCATATTTTAAATTCGGTTTCATTGATGCTTCATGTATTCGCATTTTTTGCAGTCTCCTTTTCTCGTCTTCAGGTCGGTCATTATACTATTCAGAGATCCGGTTTCATTGTATTTTATTTTTTGGTTTTATTTCTCGATTTGTGATCATTGTATTAACCGTAGCTCGAATAAAAATTGCTAAATTTTGAATACAGTCTCTTCTTCTCGATTAATTCTTCGCTTGAAACTGTACTGGGGAGTGAAACTGATGCTACCTGGACGTCCCTTTATAAGGATACTACAACCGTTTCGACGATCGAAACTCAGAGGTACGATCTCCACATTCTTCTGCCCAATCCGTTTTCTGTTCTTCGATTCGTTAATCTCACAATTTTCTAGCAGACTCCAACAACAAATGCTTTAAGAAGAAGCAGTTCGATCACTAAGACTCGTCCTCAGGTTCATCGTATCTTAAATTCGGTTTCATTGATTCTTTATGTGTTTTTATTTTTTGCAGTCATCCTTCTCGTCTTCAGGTAGGTCAATATACAATTCAGAGATCCAGTTTCATTGTATATTTTGTTTTGGTTTTCTTTCTCGATTTGCGATCATTTTATCAACCGTAGCTCGAATAAAATTTGCTAAATTTTGAAAACAGTCTCTTCTTCTTGATTCATTCTTCGCTCGTAGCGGTGCCGGGGAGTGAAGCTGAAGCTACCTGGACGTCCCTTCATATGGACACTACAACGACTTCGACGATTGAAACACAGATGTACGATTTCCACATTCTTTTGCCCAATCTGTTTTCTCTTCTTAGTTTCGTTAATCTCACAATTTTCAAGTACACTCCATCAACAAACGCTTTAAGAAGAAGCAATTCGATCACTCGTACTCGTCCTCAGGTTCATCGTAGCTTAAATTCTGTTTCATTGATGCTTTGTGGATTCCCATTTTTTGCAGTCTCCTCTTATCGTCTTCAGGTAGGTCATCATACAATTCGGAGATCCAATTTAATTTAATTTTTTTTTTCTTTCTCCATTTGCAATCATTTGATTAACCGTAGCTCGAATAAAATATGCTAAATTTTGAAAACAGTCTCTTCTTCTCGATTCATTCTTCGCTCGAAGCGGTACCGGGGAGTGAAGCTGAAGCTACTTGGCAGTCCGTTCATAAGGATACCACAATGGTTTCGATGAATGAAACACAGAGGTACGATTTCCAAATTCTTCTACCCAATCTGTTTTCTCTTCTTAATTTCGTTAATCTCACAATTTTCAAGAAGACTCCAACAACAAACGCTTTTAGAAGAAACAATTCGATCACTCGTACTCGTCCTCAGATTCATCCTACCTTAAAATCGGTTTGATTGATGCTTTTTATATTCGCATTTTTGCAGTCTGCTCTTCTCGTCTTCAGGTAGGTCATTATCCAATTTGGAGATCAAGTTTCATTGTATTTTCTGTTTTGGTTTTCTTTCTCGATTTGCGATCATTTGATGAACCATAGCTCGAATAAAATTTGCTATAATTTGAAAACTGTCTCTTCTTCTCGATTCATTCTTCGCTCGAAGCGGTACCGGGGAGTAAAGCTGAAGCTACCTAGACGTCCCTTCAAAAGGATACTACAACCGTTTCGACGATTGAAACACAGAGGTACGATCTCCATATTTTTTTGCCCAATCTGTTTTCTCTTCTTCGTTTCGTTAATCTCACAATTTTCTAGCAGACTCGAACAACAAACGCTTTAAGAAGAAGAAATTCCATCACTCGGACTCGTCCTCAGGTTCATCCTATCTTAAATTAGGTTTCATTGATGCTTTATGTATTCCCATTTTTTGCATTCCCATCTTCTCGTATTTAGGTAGGTCATTATACAATTCGGAGATTCGGTTTCATTGTATTTTGTTTTTTGGTTTTCTTTCTCGATTTGCGATCATTGTATTAACCGTAGCTCGAATAAAATTTGCTAAATTTTGAAAACAGTGTCTTCTTCACGATCCATTCTTGGCTCGAAGCGGTACCGGGGAGTGAAGCTGAAGCTACGTGGACGTCCCTTCATAAGGATACTACGACGGCTTCGACGATTGAAACACAGAGGTACGATCTCCACATTCTTATGCCCAATATTTTTTCTCTTCTTCGTTTTGTCATCTCAAAATTTTCTAGCAGACTCCAACAACAAACGCTTTCAGAAGAAGCAATTCGATCACCCGGACTCGTCCTCAGGTTCATCCTATTTTAAATTCGGTTTCATTGATGCTTTACGTATTCACATTTTTTGCAGTCTCATCTTCTCGTCTTCAGGTATGTCATTATACAATTAGGAGATCCAGTTTCATTGTATTTTCTTTTTTGGTTTTCTTTCTCGATTTGCGATCATTGTTTTAACCGTAGCTCGAATAAAATTTGCTAAATTTTGAAAACAGCCTCATGTTCTCCATTCATTCTTCGCTCGAAGCGGTACCAGGGAGTGAAGCTGAAGCGACCTGGCAGTCCCTTCATAAGGATACCACAACGGGTTCGACTATTGAAACACCGAAGTACGATCTCCACATTCTTCTGCCCAATCTTTTTTCTCTTCTTCGTTTCATTAATCTCACAATTTTCTAGCAGACTCCAACAACAAACGATTTCAGAAGAAGCAATTGGATCACTCGGACTCGTCCTCAGGTTCATCCTATTTTAAATTCGGTTTCATTGATGCTTTACGTATTCAAATTTTTTGCAGTCTCCTCTTCTCGTCTTCAGGTAGGTCATTATACAATTCGTAGATCCAGTTTCATTGTATTTTCTATTTTGGTTTTCTTTCTCGATTTGCGATCATTTTATTAACCGTAGCTCAATAAAAATTTGCCAAATTTTGAAAACCGTCTCTTCTTCTCGATTCATTCTTCGCTCGAAGTGGTACCAGGGAGTGAAGCTGAAGTGACTTGGCAGTCCCTTCATAAGGATATTACAACGGCTTCGACTATTGAAACACAGAGGTACGATCTCCACATTCTTCTGCCCAATCTGTTTTCTCTTCTTCGTTTCGTTAATCTCACAATTTTCAAGCAGACTCCAACAACAAAGGCTTTCAGAAGAAGCAATTCGATCACTCGGACTCGTCCTCAGGTTCATCCTATCTTAAATTCGGCTTCTTTGATGCTTTACATATTCACATTTTTTGCAGTGTCCTCTTCTCGTCTTCAGGTAGGTCATTATACAATTCGGAGATGCAATTTCATTGTATTTTCTATTTCGGTTTTCTTTCTCGATTTACGATCTTGTATTAACCGTAGCTCGAATAAAATTTGTTAAATTTTCAAAACAGTCTCTTCTTCTCGATTCATTCTTCGCTCCAAGCGGTACCGGGGAGTGAAGCTGAAGCTACCTGGACGTCCCTTCATAAGGACACTACAACAGCTTCAACGATTGAAACACAGAGGTACAATCTCCACATTCTTCTGCCCAATCTTTTTTCTCTTCTTCGTTTCGTTAATCTCACAATTTTCTAGCAGACTCCAACAAAAAACGCTTTCAGAAGAAGCAATTCAATCCCTCGGACTCATCCTCAGGTTCGTCCTATCTTAAATTCGGTTTCATTGATGCTTTATGTATTCGCATTTTTTGCAGTCTCCTCTTCTCGTCTTCAGGTAGGTCATTATACAATTCTGAGATTCTGTTTCATTATTTTTTCTTTTTTTTTTGTTTTCTTTCTCGATTTGCGATCATTGTATGAACCGTAGGTCGAATAAAATTTGCTAAATTTTGAAAACAGTCTCTTCTTCTCGATTCATTCTTCGCTCCAAGCGGTACCGGGGAATGAAGCTGAAGCTACCTGGACGTCCCTTCATAAGGACACTAAAACGGCTTTGAAGATTGAAACATAGTGGTACGATCTCCACATTCTTCTACCCAATCTGTTTTATCTTTTTCATTTCGTTAATCTCACAATTTTCAAACAGACTCCAACAACAAACGCTTTAAGAAAAAGTAATTTCATCACTCGGACTTGTCCTCATGTTCATCCTATCTTAAATTCGGTTTCATTGATGCTTTAAGTATTCAAATTTTTTGCAGTCTCCTCTTCTCGTCTTCAGGAAGGTCATTATACAATTCGGATATTCAGTTTCATTGTATTTTCATTTTTGGTTTTCTTTCTCATTTTGCGATCATTGTATTAACCGTAGATCGAATAAAATTTGCTAAATTTTGAAAACAGTCTCTTCTTCTCGATTCATTCTTCGCTCCAAGCGGTACCGCGCAGTGAAGCTGAAGCTACCTGGACGTCCCTTCATAAGGACACTACAACAGCTTCGACGATTGAAACACAGAGGTACGATCTCCACATTCTTCTGCCCAATCTGTTTTCTCTTCTTCGTTTCGTTAATCTCACAATTTTCTAGCTGACTCCAACAACAAACGCTTTCAGAAGAAGTAATTCGATCACTCGGACTCGTCCTCAGGTTCATCATATTTTAAATTCGGTATCATTGATGCTTTACGTATTCACCTTTTTTGCAGTCTCCTATTCTCTTCTTCAGGTAGGTCATTATACAATTCGGAGAACCAATTTCATTGTATTTTCGGTTTTTGTTTTCTTTCTCGATTTGCGATCATTGTATTAACCGTAACTTGAATTAAATTTGCTAAATTTTGAAAACAGTCTAATCTTATCGATTCATTCTTCGCTCGAAGCGGTACCAGGGAGTGAAGCTGAAGCTACCTGGATGTCCCTTTATAAGGACACTACAACGGCTTCGACGATTGAAACATAGTGGTACGATCTCCACATTCTTTTGCCCAGTCTGTTTCTCTTCTTCGTTTCGTTAATCTCACAATTTTCAAGCAGACTCCAACAACAAACGCTTTCAAAAGAAGCAATTCGATCACTCGGACTCGTCCTTAGGTTAATCGTATCTTAAATTCGGTTTCATTGATGCTTTATGTATTCGCATTTTTTGCAGTCTCCTCTTCTCGTCTTTAGGTAGGTTTTATCATAAAATTCGGAGATCCACTTTCATTGTATTTTCTTTTTTGGTTTTCTTTATCGATTAGCGATCATTTGATTAACCGTAGTTTGAATAAAATTTGCTAAAATTTGAAAAATGTCTCTTCTTCTCGATTCATTCTTCGCTCCAAACGATACCGGGGAGTGAAGTTGAAGCTAACTGGACGTCCCTTCATAAGGATAATACAACCGTTTCAACGATTGAAACACAGAGGTACGATCTCCACATTCTTCTGCCCAATCTGTTTTCTCTTCTTCGTTTTGTTAATCTCACAATTTTCTTGCAGACTCCAACAACAAACGCTTTCAGAAGAAGCAATTCGATCACTTGGACTCGTCCTCAGGTTCATCCTATCTTTAATTCGTTTTCATTGATGCTTTTTGTATTCAAATTTTTTGTAGTCTCCTCTTCTCGTCTTCAGGTAGGTCATTATACAATTCGAAGATTCAGTTTCATTGTATTTTCTTTTTTGGTTTTCTTTCTCGATTTAAGATCATTGTATTAACCGTAGCTCGAATAAAATTTGATAAATATTGAAAACAGTATCTTCTGCACGAATCATTCTTCGCTCGAAGCGGTACCGGGGAGTGAAGCTGAAGCTACCAGGACGTCCTTTCATAAGGATACTACAACGGCATCGACGATTGAAACACAGAGGTACGATCTCCACATTCTTCTGCCCAATCTGTTTTCTCTTCTTCGTTTCGTTAATCTCACGATTTTCAAGCAGAGTCCAACAACAAACGCTTTTCGAAGAAACAATTCGATCACTCGGACTCGTTCTAAGGTTCATCCTATCTTAAATTCGGTTTCATTGATGCTTTATGTATTCGCCTTTTTTGCAGTCTCCTCTTCTCGTCTTCAGGTAGGTCATTATACAATTCGGAGATTCAGTTACATTGTATTTTTTATATTTTGGTTTTCTATTTCGATTTGCGATCATTTTATTAACCGTAGCTCGAATAAAATTTGCTAAATTTTGAAACAGTCTCTTCTTCTCGATTCATTCTTCGCTTGAAGCGGTACCGGGGAGTGAAGCGGAAGCTACCTGGAAGTCCCTTCATAAGTATACTACAATGGCTTCGACCATTGAAACATAGAGGAACGATCTCCACATTCTTCTGCCCAATCTATTTTATGTTCTTCATTTCGTTAATCTCACAATTTTCAAGCAGACTCCAACAACAATCGCTTTCCCTAGAAACAATTTGATCACTCGTACTCGTACTCAGGTTCATCATATCTTAAATTCGGTTTCATTGATGCTTTATGTATTCGCATTTTTTACAGTCTCCTCTTCAGGTAGGTCATTATACAATCCGCAGATCCAGTTTCATTGTATTTCTGTTTTGGTTTTCTTTCTCGATTTGCGATCATTTTATTAACCGTAGCTCAAATAAAATTTACCAAATTTTGAAAACAGTCTTTTTTCTCGATTCATTCTTCGCTCGAAGCAGTACCAAGGAGTGAAGCTGAAGTGACCTGGCAGTCCCTTTATAAGGACACTACAACGGCTTCGACGATTGAAACACAGAAGTACGATATCCACATTCTTTTGCCCAATCTATTTTCTCTTCTTAGTTTCGTTAATCTCAAAATTTCAAGAAGACTCCAACAACAAACACTTTCAGAAGAAGCAATTCGATCACTCGGACTCCTCCTAAGGTTCATCATATTTTAAATTCGATTTCATTGATGCTTCATGTTTTCGCAATTTTTGCAGTCTCCTCTTCTCGTCTTCAGGTAGGTCATTATACAATTCGGAGATCCAGTTTCATTGTATTTTATTTTTTTGTTTTCTTTCTCGATTTGTGATCATTGAATTAACCGTAGCTCAATTAAAATTTGCTAAATTTTGAAAACAGTCTCTTCTTCTCGATTCATTCTTCGCTCGAAGCGGTACCGAGGAGTGAAGCAAAAGCTACCTGTACGTCGCTTCATAAGGATACTACAACCGTTTTGACGATTGAAACACAGAGGTACCATCTCTATATTCTTCTGCCCAATCTGTTTTTTCTTCTTCGTTTCGTTAATCACACAATTTTCTAGCAGACTCCAACAACAAACGCTTTCAAGAGAAGCAATTCAATCACTCGGACTAGTCCTCAGGTTCATCCTATCTTAAATTCGGTTTCATTGATGCTTTATGTATTCACATTTTTTGCATTATCCTCTTCTCGTATTCAGGTAGGTCATTATACAATTCGAATATTCAGTTTCATTCTATTTTCTGTTTTGGTTTTCTTTCTCGATTTGCGATCATTGTATTAACCGTAGATCGAATAAAATTTGCTAAATTTTGAAAAAAGTCTCTTCTTCTCGATTCATTCTTCGCTCCAAGCGGTATCGGGCAGTGAAGCTGAAGCTACCTGGACGTCCCTTCATAAGGACACTACAACAGCTTCGACGATTGAAACACAGAGGTACGATCTCCACATTCTTCTGCCCAATCTGTTTTCTCTTCTTCGTTTCGTTAATCTCACAATTTTCAAGCAGACTCCAACAACAAACGCTTTCAGAAGAAGCTATTCGATCACTCGGACTCGTCCTCATGTTCATCCTATCTTAAATTCGGTTTCAATGATGCTTTAAGTATTCACATTTTTTGTAGTCTCCTTTTCTCGTCTTCAGGTAGGTCATTATACAATTCGGAGATTTAGTTTCATTGTATTTTCTTTTTTTGTTTTCTTTCTCGATTTGCGATCATTTTATTAACCGTAGCTCGAATAAAATTTGCTAAATTTTGAAAACTGTCTCTTCTTCTCGATTCATTCTTCGCTCAAAGCGGTACCGGGGAGTGAAGCTGAAGCTACTTGGCAGTCCGTTCATAAGGATACCACAATGGTTTCGACGATTGAAACACAGAGGTACGATATCCACATTCTTATGCCCAATCTGTTTTCTCTTCTTCGTTTCGTTAATCTCACAATTTTCAAGAAGACTCCAACAACAAACGCTTTCAGAAGAAGCAATTCGATCACTCGGACTCGTCCTCAGGTTCATTTTATCTTAAATTCGGTTTCATTGATGCTTTATGTATTCGTTTTTTTTGCAGTCTCCTCTTCTTGTCTCCAGGTAGGTAATTATACAATTCGAAGATTTAGTTTCATTGTATTTTTTTTTGGTTTTCTTTCTTGATTTGCGATCATTGTATTAACCGTAGATCGAATAAAATTTGCTAAATTTTGAAAAAGTTTCTTCTTCTCGATTCATTCTTCGCTCCAAACGGTACCGGGGAGTGAAGCTGAATCTACCTGGACGTTCCTTCATAAGGACACTACAACGGCTTCGACGATTGAAACATAGTGGTACTATCTCTACATTCTTCTGCCCAATCTGTTTTCTCTTCTTCGTTTCGTTAATCTAACAATTTTCAAGCAGACTCCAACAACAAACGCTTTCAGAAGAAGCAATTCGATTACTCGGACTCGTCCTCATGTTCAACCTATCTTAAAATCGGTTTCATTGATGCTTTAAGTATTCACATTTTTTGCAGTCTCCTCTTCTCGTCTTCAGGTAGGTCATTATAAAATTCAGAGATTCAGTTTTATTGTATTTTTTTTTGTTTTCTTTCTCGATTTGGGATCATATTATTAACCGTAGATCGAATAAAATTTGCTAAATTTTGAAAACAGTCTCTTCTTCTCGATTCATTCTTCGCTCCAAACGGTACCGGGGAGTGAAGCTGAATCTACCTGGACGTCCCTTCATAAGGACACTACAACGGCTTCGACGATTGAAACATAGTGGTACGATCTCCACATTCTTCTGTCCAATTTGTTTTCTCTTCTTCGTTTCTTTAGTCTCACAATTTTCAAGCAGTCTCCAACAACA
This sequence comes from Primulina tabacum, assembly GCF_025594145.1. Lineage (NCBI taxonomy): Eukaryota > Viridiplantae > Streptophyta > Magnoliopsida > Lamiales > Gesneriaceae > Primulina > Primulina tabacum. Next base: position 31,623,531 of record NC_134558.1, on the reverse strand, counting down.
AACGCTTTCAGAAGAAGCAATTCGATCACTCGGACTCGTCCTCATGTTCATCCTGTCTTAAATTCGGTTTCATTGATGCTTTAAGTATTCACATTTTTGCAATATTCTCTTCTCGTCTGCAGGTAGGTCATTATACAATTCGGAGATTCAGTTTCATTGTATTTTCTTTTTTGGTTTTCTTTCTTGATTTGCGAAATTGTATTAACCGTAGCTCGAATAAAATTTGCTAAATTTTGAAAATAGTCTCTCTTTCTCGATTCATTCTTCGCTCGAAGCGGTACCGAGGAGTGAAGCTGATGCTACCTGGACGTCCCTTCATAAGGATACCACAACAGCTTCGACGATTGAAAATAGTCTTTTCTTTCTCGATTTGCGATCATTTTATTAACCGTAGCTCAAATAAAATTTGCCAAATTTTGAAAACCGTCTCTTCTTCTCGATTCATTCTTCGCTCGAAGTGGTACCAGGGAGTGAAGCTGAAGTGACTTGGCAGTCCCTTCATAAGGATATTACAACGGCTTCGACTATTGAAACACAGAGGTACGATGTCCACATTCTTCTGCCCAATCTGTTTTTTCTTCTTCGTTTCGTTAATCTTACAATTTTCAAGCAGACTCCAACAACAAACGCTTTCAGAAGAAGCAATTTGATCACTCGGGCTCGTCCTCAGGTTCATCCTATCTTAAATTCGATTTTCTTGATGCTTTATGTATTCACATTTTTTGTAGTCTCGTCTTATCGTCTTTAGGTAGGTCGTTATACAATTCGGAGATTCAGTTTCATTGTATTTTCTTTTTTGGTTTTCTTTCTTGATTTACGATCATTTGATTAACCGTAGCTCAAATAAAATTTGCTAAATTTTGAAAACCGTCTCTTCTTCTCGATTCATTCTTCGTTGAAAGCGGTACCGGGGACTTAAGCTGAAGCTACCTAGCAGTCCCTTCATTAGGATACTACAACCGTTTTGACGATTGAAACACAGAGGTACGATCTCCACATTCTTCTGCCCAATCTGTTTTCTCTTCTTCGTTTCGTTAATCTCACAATTTTGTAGCAGACTCCAACAACAAACGCTTTCAGAAGGAGCAATTCGATCACTCGGACTCGTCCTCAGACTCCAACACAGAGGTACCTACCCGTTCGGCTTCTCTTTTTCCTCTCCCAAATCCTCTACCTCGTCCGTTCCTACCCAATTCTTATTTTGGCTCTCCTCGTCTCCTCCCACATCATATTCCTCATCTTCTCCTCCTCTACCCACATCTTTAGGCTAATACTTACTTCCACTAGCACTAACTTCAAGCTTATCCAACCTCTCATGTAAGGGTTCATACTCGGTCCTCATCATTATATTGAAATGACCAAACAACACCTCCATTTGAGTCTTAGATAACCCCTAGTTCGAACTATCTCCTACCTCCCTCTCCATTTTACTTTTGGACTTGTACCTGTAAGAAAACGTTAGTAGAAATAAAAGATATTCCTCACCCAAATTCTCACGGTCACTCCAAAGAAAATTCACTCGTCTCTCCTCTCTTATTTCCACTAAAAATGGAATTTTTTTGGAACATTTAAGCTTTGATGATGAGTACTTACATCGTAAAAATTCAGAAACAACAAAATTCAGAAACTATTAGCACAAATCATAAGTAGATTATTCGGTAGTCTCCTCAATCAGAATCGATTATAAGGACTACCAAATATTTGGAACAAGGTTGTTGATTATTCAAACGGTCATAAATGAGTAAGCATTTACTTAGTAGATTAAATAGTAAGAAGAATATTCAGTATGCTAAATTAAGAATTTATTTTGATTATGATCGTCAAGTCCCTATTACAATAATTAATTGTTGCACTCTATTTGGGGATATCGCACTTCCAGAAACAACCTCTTGTGTCTTATATTCTATACTACTGGATTGTATTGCTCACAAACTTTTGGCAAACATATTCTACATTGTATATCAATTGTTTACTGAGCTTTGGCTGTCGAAAACCAGACTTTTGATGCTAACTCCAGTAGAAGCCATTTGAAGAAAAACTAAGAATTTAAAGAGATGTTTATTCATCATTCTCTAAATCACCTCCCTCGATCCTATCAATATATTGCACTAAGATTATATATATTAGAATACCAAAATTTTATATTGATCAATTTACAGACTAATCTTTAAGCTTTTTTCCCATTCAATTAATTTAGTCATTCCTTTTTCTAAAATGAGACTATAATTTGTTAAAATAATTTAAGTAAATATTGCCATCCTAACTATACAACTCATTCATCATATTCGATATAAATATGTAATGAAAATAATGTCAGTCAAATAGTGTAGCATAACATTCATAACTTGTTGAGAATGAAACCAAAGTTAAATGTCAACCTGATTTCATATATTTTCATCATCCTTTTTCTTGTAAACCCTTTCTTGATTTCTCAGGCCAAAGTCCTCCAAAATTCATCGCCTTTAGGTTTCCTCAATGACTTGATTGGGAGTAAAAAAAGTTTAGATCAAATGCCATAATCGACCTTAAGAAACATCTTTCGAACCTTGGATACATAAACACAAACTTGGGATCGCGACATGCTAATGACGATGATCTCTTTGACGATGCCTTAGAGTCAACCATTAAAAAGTATCAGGTCTTCTTCCATCTCGAAGAAAATGGGACTCTCGATGCCAAAACTGTGAAAAAGCTACTCCTACCTTGATGCGAAGTGCCGGATTTTTTCGATATGAATGAAACAAAGCCACAAACCCCAAGGATGGTTTCAAAATATTCGTTCTTTCCAAGCGAGCCCAAATGGCCTCGTACAAAGTTCTTCTCCCTCACGTATTCTTTCCCAAGCGGTACACGACAAGATGCTTTAAAGGCAGTTAAGGCTGCAACGAATCTTTGGGCTAATGTGTCACCATTTAGGTTCAAATACATCAAGGAGTATGATCAGGCTGATATAAAACTCAGTTTCTGTTGGTAATTTTAAAATGAGAAAGAAGAGAAAACTGAAATAAATTGCTGCAGATTGAAGGGAAATAAGAACTCACACTTTTTTCAACATGAATCATTACAATTTAAAGCTTAAAAAATAACAAACAACTAACAAACTGGTCCTAAAAAAACAGCCATGAAAAACAGAACATGAACACCAAACCACAACTAACTCCTAAGAATGAGGAACAACCTTGACTCAATCAAACTTAGACACGTTCAGCAGTCCTAAGTATGTATTCCAACACTCCTCCTTGCTTTAGGAGCTGCAAATACCAAGTTTTTGCCTTAGAAACTCAAACTTGCTGACTGAAAGTGGCTTTGTAAACAAATCTGCCAACTGATCTTCAGATTTGCAGTAAACCAGTCACAAATTCTTCTTTCTGCACTTCTCTTAGGAAAAACAACTTGATGTTGAAATGTTTAGTTTTCCCATGAAACACAGGGTTATGGGAAATGGCAATGGCAAGTTGGTTGTCAACAAATATCTTAGTGATTTTTTTCCGCTCCAGATTGAGATCCATTAAAATCTTCCTCAACCACAAAGCTTGATTGACAACAGCTGTTGCAGCAACAAATTCTGCTTCAGCAGTGGAATGAGCTACGGTTTCTTGATTCTTCGAACTCCATGAGAAAATACTAGATCCAAGAGTAAAACAGTAGCATGAGGTACTCCTCATATCATCAATGGAACCTCCCCAGTCACTATCAAAGAAGCCAACCAGATTGAACTCCTTACTTCTTGTGAATTTAACACCAAAATCACTTGTACCTTTGACATATCGAATCACTCTTTTGGCAGCCCTAAAATGCAATTCACTTGCACAGTGCATAAACCTGGATAAGATACTTACAACATTTTGAATATCAGGACGGGTTGCTGTAAGATACATCAAGCAACCAATCAAACTTCTAAAATATCCTTCATAAACTTTATCAGCTCCATCTTCCTTACACAGCTTCTCCTTTTGATTCATAGAAGTGCTTGCTTCCTTCCATTCTTCAAGCATGAACTTCTTCAACATCTCCTTGGCATACTTCTTTTGGCAGATGAAGACTTCATGCTCAGCCTACTTAATTTGCATTCCAAGGAAGAAGGTCATCAACCCAAGATCTGTCATCTCAAAAACCTTCATCATTTCTTGTTTGAAGTCCTCAACCAGCTGTGCATTATTTCCTGTCAGCAAAAGATCATCAACATAAAGAAAGACTATCAAAACATCATTAATTTGATGTTTGACATAAAGAGTGGTAGACATGCTTTTTTTAAAGCCTAAGCTCAGAAAATGTTCATCTATCTTGCTGTACCAAGCTCTTGGGGCTCGTTTCAACCCATAAAGAGCCTTCTTGAGAAGACATACCTTGTCCTCATCTCCTTTCTTCACAAAGCCTTCAAGCTGCTCAACATAAATTTCTTCCTGCAAAACGCCATTTAAAAATGCTGATTTTACATCAAGCTGATACACTCTCCAATTCATTTGAGCAGCTATAGCAAGCAAAAGCCTTATGGTGTCCAAACGAGCATTTGGTGTGAAAGTGTTTGAGTAGTCCCCACCAAAAACTTGAGCATATCCTTTCACCACAAGTCTTGCTTTATGCTTGTTGATTGAGTCATCTAATAAATGAAATAATTGCACTTAATTTATATGTTAATCCATTTGAATTATGTTATTTTCAAACAGAATTACGCTTGGTATTCGTTGTTTTTGTGTTGTGCAGGAAATAAGCCACTATTGGATGATTGATGATGATTAGGGACAATTTTGACGTCGAACTGTTGATAGAATAGAGCCGCAGCTCCAAGGAACTAGCGCCACAGTGCTAAGCCATCACATGAAGCAACAAGCGCCGCAGCGCCACCAAGGCAGCACTGCAGTGCCCATTGTTTGAAAGATAAGCGCCACGAGCGCAGTGTCGCGGCGCTACACTACCAAGAGAGTAGCACCACAAGCACAGCACCGCTTCACTACACTGCCAAGAGACTAGCGCCTAGGCAGCGCCGCGACGCCACACCTTCGAGGAACAGGCGCCTAGGCGCTGTACAAGCAACGCCGCGGCGCTAATGGCGGCGAGACTAACACAATTGGGATTTCGTTTACAGCCCATGGATGAGAATAAAAGGAAAAGAGGGCTTCAAAGCAGAAGGGAGCCATTTTTGGAGAGAAATTCACATGATAGACAAGAGGACACACGAGACGAAGAATCAGAGCGCAAAGATCAATCACGAAGACAAAGAACGACGAATCTGAGGACAGAGACGCCACTTTTGATTTGTCATCTAATCTTTCACTTCTTTAATTTCTCATGTTGCGATGTCTAAATCTTTGAACATGTTTTGTTTTTGTTTAGATTTTGTTATGAACTAATTTTCCCGTCTAGAGGATGATGTAGCTTTGTGGTTACGATAATTTGACTCGGTTTTCTATATGATTGAATTACGTTTTGATTTAATTGTGTTTATTTATTTTTATTCAACTGAAATTTACTAGCCATAAATTGTTTGTTGTCTGATTGATTTTACAACTTGGGAGAGAGACTAGGATTATAGATCATTAGAAACACATCTTTGAATGTTTATATTGTTCGGAAAGCGTATAACTTTAGCGAGGCCTAGGTAAGAATATCGTTTGCATTTATCATTTAAACCTAGATTCTTATTAAGAATGTTTGAATCGAAGTTTGAATGATACATTTTATTCGTCACTTGGAAAGGGGGAATAAAATACTTAAGTGTTCTTGGCCATCAAATAATTTGAATTTATGAGTATAAATTCGACCGGGAATCTTTATCATGGAAACTTAGTGTAATCCCCAAATTTTTTAAAAAAAGAATAAATTACTGTTCACAAGTTACTGTTCAAGCACTACGGGCGCTTGAATAGTAGCGCCTAGGCGCTAGAATATAGCGCCTATAGCTGTGGGATTTTGGCGCTGAAAAGTGGCGCTGAGGCGCTACAGATGCAAAAAATCAATATGTTAGCCCACCTTCACCTCCACCAATCATTTTCCTCCTCCTTCACGCAAACCCTCATCCATCTCCTCTCCATTTTTGAACTTATTCCTCATTTTACGGGTGATTCGTTCAAGAAAAATATGAAGTGAAGGTAGATTTGTAATCCTCTCATCACATGCTTCAAGATGATGTAAGTATTTCCCAATTTTATTCAAGTTTGGAAATATGTTGAAATTTGAAATTGATATTTGAGTTTATGTTTGAGATATTAAGATGTTGAAGATGTTGTATTTGAGTTGGTTTGAATTTAAAAACGATATGAGAATGATTTCTTTTTTATGTGCAAAGAACAATTTTTACACCTTCTGTATTTTGTGTATATGTGATAGTTGTGTTTGGATTTTGGAGTAAGGGTCTTCATAAACTTGTAGATCATTAAGTTGGATTCGATTTGGTTCTTGAATCACTCAATTCCAGGAAGAATTGAAAGATATACATGATTTTTACCAAACCTGGTTTGGAACTCCGAGTTAGTGCAGAATTGTGTACATGCCTTCTGTTTATTCGAGTTATGGAATTTATTGGTTGGGATTCTGGATTGATATTCAAATGAAAGTTATAAAAAATTGTCTTATCTTCGAAATGATACCAAATTTGCTTGATTCTATTGGATATCGAGGAAGTTATGCTCAAAATACTAAAATGTGCCATAAATGTATTGACGCAAAATTTGTGGGAATTATGTTGTATGTTTCAGATTATGAACAACTGGGTAGACTTTAGGGGTTCAAGACTTCTCAACTACATCTTTTGATCTCTTTTTTGTAATATTTGAAAGGTATGTTATGGTCGATAACATACGAGGTAAAAATATCATTTTTATTTTAAATTGAAAATTCTATGGATCAATGAATTACTTGTGATTTGATGATGATTGTTGTCTTGAGATGAGTTTAATATGATATCGAGATGATAATATTGATTTGCATCATACATTGCATATGAGCCACTGTTCGATTCAGATTTGATATGACGGAGGTCGCCTTGATTTATTGATTTGTTGGACGTATGAGGTATAGTTGAGTTGGCATAGTGTATGCGGAGGTCGCAGCTATGGCCTGAACACTCTCTATAGGCGCACCATATTCTTGGAATTGTAGAACACAGAACCCCACCCTGAGTGGATGAGTCGGTGGATGTTGCTGGGGGATTCTCTTCCCTTTGGTATCCTATGACCAGATGATTCACTTGATCTTGAGATTTATTGATAGCCTACAACTTCTTATCATGCATTGCATCTTTATGAATTTTATATGAACTATTTGTCATGTTAATTCTCATATGTTATTGGTTGTATCATACTGGGTTTATACTCATCGGCACGTCGGCTACCTCTTGTTTTCATGTGCTTGACGGTAGGTGAAGCGAGGCTTGGGATGCCAGACTCCAGCTCTAGGCGAGGAGATACGAGTTAGAATGAGATTCTCGGGTCTTAGGAGTTATTTGATGATGTTTGAATTATTTTGGCTCACTAGTTATTTTGGCATGTTAAAACTTATATTTCAAACATTCGAAACCCTTAATTTATTTTGACGATTTTTATTTCGGGTTGTGAACAACAGATTATGTGTTTTACTAAATCGTTTGGTTGTTACAATTATAATTATTGGTATTAATGTCGGACCCGGGGCCCCACACTTAGTGAAATCACTCATCTAGATATTTTCTCATTGATATTTTCTCGGTTCGGTGATTAAATTAATATTTATTTGAAATTAATTCATTTTCGGCAAACCGAACCTTTTATTGAATTTTCTAGATAAAGTCGTGACTATTTTAATTATAAGCACTGATATATTTTTACATACACACTCCTCGTGGGAACGATACTTTACTTCCGTATATTAAAACTTGACAAACGTGCGCTTGCAAGCAGAAAATACACAACACTATCAACATTAAGCTTGGTTCTGTACACCCACTTGACTCCAATCACCTTCCTATTTTGGTGTCCATAACCAACTCCCATGTTTTGTTTTTCTCAATCATGGACAACTCTTCCTTCATTGCAGCCATCCAATTCTTGCCTTTCATTGCTGATTCAAAATTTGCCGGTTCACACATGTCTATATTGCACCTTGCATAAATGTCAGTGATTGATCTAGTACCTCTTACAGGAGCATCATCTACCATTTCATTCTGCCAATTTTCATTTTCATCCGTGCTTGAAACATGAAACTTAAGCTGCATATCTGCTACAGTTTGGCCATTCTTCTTTGCCTTATCCCAGTTCCACTCTTCATTTTCCACGAAATGAACATCTCTGCTTATAAAAATTTTCTCAGTTTGCGGTTGGAAAATTTTATAAGCTTTTGCAACAGTTCTATAGCCGATAAAGATGCCTGGAATTGCTCTTTTGTCTAACTTGTCTCTCTTGATTTATGGAACATGAGTGAAGCACAAACAACCAAATACTTTGAGAAAACTTAGAGATGGTTTATGACCATACCAAGCCTCAGAAAGTGTCTGATCCTTACTGCTTTTGTTGGCAGTCTATTTTGCAAGAAAACTGCAGTATGAGCTGCCTCTGCCCAAAACTGTTTGGGTATATTCTTTTCATGCAACATACATCTAGTCATTTCTAAGGTGTATTTGTTTTTCCTGTCACTAACTCCATTTTGTTGCGGAGTGTATGGGGCTGTTAACTGATGCTCAATGCCAGCTTCTTCACAAAATGGATTGAAATTTTATGAGGTATACTCCTTGCCTTATCAGTCCTCAATATTTGAATTTGGTTGCCACTTTGATTTTTCACAATCTTCTTGAACTTCAAGAATACTCCAGACACTTATGATTTGAATTTTAAGAAACAAATCCAACACATTCTAGTGAAATCATCAATAAAAGCAACATAATATCGACTACCTGCTAATGAGGGAGTTCCCTGAGGTCCAGAAACATTTGTGTGGACTAATTGCAGCTTATAGATGGCTCTCCATGCTGACTTGGGAAATGGCTTTTTGTTTTGCTTTTCAAATTGACAAGCCTTACAGGTTGATATGTGATCATCAAATTCTGGAAGATCAATTGCCATCTTTTTGGACTTCATCTGCAGTAGCCCTTGGTGGTGATAGTGCCCGAGCCTCTTGTGCCACAACATAAGAGGCTTTCTTTTGTTAGAAAAGTTAATTGCTCATCCTGCATTGGATTGAGTGAAAAGCTCCTCCCTGCCATCTTAACTTCAAACATATTTTGGCATGTATCATCCTCTATCACACATGCCTTCTCCATGAACATCACTTTGAATCCTTTATCTATTAATTGACCAACACTGAGCAAGTTTTGATCAATATCTGGTACATAGAGAACATCGGTGATCAACTTGGTTCCTGAACAGCTTGCAATGGCTACGGTGCCTTTTCCTTTTACTGCAATATATTCACCGTTCCCAATTCTGACCTTCTTGGACTCGGTGCTCTTCAATTCTTTGAACAACTCCTTGTCATGTGTAATATGATTAGTGAAGCCACTATCAATGAGCCAGTTTTCACTTGTTTCATGACTCGTGAAACAAGTTGCAACGAAAAGCTGGTCTTCTTCTTCTTGATCTGCCACTTGTGTTTCATCTTCTTGCTGCTGATTTTTATTCTTGCAAATGACATCTTAATGTCCCATTTGATTGCACTTGCTGCACTTTGCATCTGGTCTTCTCCAGCACTTGAAAGGAGGGTGACCTTTCTTGACACAATATTGACATGGAGGGTAATATTTCTTTATTACTGATATTTTATTTCCAATTTTGCTTCTGTTCCCAGGTGTAGAGCTTTGTTCACTTACAGGCCTCCTATTCTTTTCATCATCTTGATGCTTGAATGGTAGATCTCCTCCGAAGGCTCCTTCTTACCTCATTACACGCCTCTGCTCTTCTGCTTGCAAAGCACTTGGGAGTTCTGCCAGAGCAATCTTTGACAAATACTTCGTGTTTTCTAAGGTAGTGATGGTAGCCTCAAATCTTTCAGGCACTGTTACAAGGATTTTCTCAACAATCCTTGAATCTTCAAGAGAAGAACCCAATAACTTGACACGATTTGCTATGTTGAGTAGTCTGTCAGAATATTCCTTTATGGTTTCTGTGTCCTTCATCTATCTCAAAGTCACGAACTAGGTTCAGCACCTGCATCCCTCGAATTATTTCATCTCCTTCATACTCAGTTTTGAGATAATCCCAGATCTCCTTTTCCGTTTTCAATGACATGAGACGAGTGAAGATCATGGAGGAAACTGCAGCAAAAAGGCAGGCTTTTTCCTTGGAATTATTTGTCTTCTTCTCCTTCTGTGCTTTAATTTGTGCCACGGTGGGATTGTCCGGGAGAAGAGGAATGTCATAGTCTTCTTCCACTGCTTCCCAGAGATCCAAAGCTCCCAGGTATGTCTCCATGTGCACTGCCCAGGTCTGATAGTTATCTTCATCAAACACCGGTGGAGCAACTGAAGAAAACTAGATTTGGTCTCCATAAATGCTCAAACTCACACACAGGTCCCTTAAGAAGAAAGCTCTGATACCAAATTGTTGGTAATTTTAAAATGAGAAAGAAGAGAAAATTGAAATAAATTGCTACAGACTAAAAGGAAATCAGAACTCACACTTTTTTCAACATGAAGCATTACAATTTAAAGCTTAAAAAATAACAAACCTCTAACAAACTGGTCCTAAATAAAACAGCCATGAAAAACATAACATGAACACCACACCACACCACAACTAACTCCTAAGAATGAGGAACAACCTTGACTCAATAAAACTTAGACACGTTCAGCAGTCCTATGCATGCATTCCAACAGTTTCCAGTACAAGAATCACGGAGATGGGGCAAATTTTGATGGGACGGGTGTCATTCTGGCGCATGCTTTTGCACCAATAGATGGACGACTTCATTTCGATGCGGATGAGAAATGGGTAGATGGAGTTGTGTTGAGACAGATTGACATTCAGACAGTAGGACTGCATGAATTAGGGCAAATTGTTGGACTTTTACATAGTGGTGATGTGAAGGCTGTCACGCCCCGCGATCGGGGTTAGTCGACATCGGTGTTGTTCATCAATCACACGATCGAAAAACAACCAGCCTCGTAGCACAGTATACATCGAAACCAGTTTATTTCATAAATCTCAAAAATTACCAATGTCTTTACAACTGAAAAAAAATAATGCGGAAACGTCTACAAGGAACAGAAACTACGAAAAATTCGAAATAACAAAACATGGCTACTAATACATCTTGTGAATCACCATCCCCAAAACATTTCGGACTCCTCATCCTCAACCTGTTCTTCGGATAATTCTGGGAAGGGGAGAGTAAGGGGTGAGTATCTTGGGAAATACTCAGCAAGTGGGGGCGTATCGAGCACAACATAAAAAAATATTTACTCCATTTTCGAGAACAACACATAAATATCTCATACTTTTCGTAACGTAACATCATATTCATAACATAACAGCACTGCAATTTTTCCACCTACTATGGTTTACTGATATCAGTCTCTATGTTTTAATCCTCTAATGAGGCGAGGCCATAAAATAGTTCTATCCCACCGTGAAGGGTCATATGTTGGAATTCCACTCATTTTCAGGGAATCATCACAGTGCCAACACGAAAACCAAAATTTAAAACGTAGAGACAGAACGGCGGTGCTCGACCGAATTTTCAAAAAAAAAACGAACACATGCATAAACCGAAAATTTAACCACTTAAAACAGCCCACTTACCTTAGATCTTGCTGAAAAAAAACGTGAAAGAAAGGGGGTTTCTTGCACTGGAATTTTCGAAATTCCTACTTCGGTGGTTGGACTGCAACAGCGCTTCGCTACTCGGCACACTAAGAGAGCAAGCTCCCGAAAATCCTAGGGAGACTAGGGAGAAAGAAACTCGAAAATATGCTGAGTTAGTAGGTATGATTTTTGAGTTCCAAGGCCCTCCTATTTATAGGGGTTGCCTGCTATCTTGATCGTGTATTATCCGCACGTTTGAACTTGAATCAAATCTTCATCTAGAATCGTGATCTATCCGTGATCTTGGGTGATATCCGAAATCTAAATCTTAATCTAAAGAATATTTCGAAAATTATACACTAACTATCAATAAATTCGAAATTTAGGGGGATCACATTATCCGATAACAAGGACGGCTAAATAGTTAATTAAGAACACGACACAATTTTTACATAAAATGCTTGACCCACTTTCGACCCTGGCACAACTACACCACCAAGCAGAAAGATCAAGAAATACCAAGCTTGTTGAAAATTTTTTCATCCAAAAACTTGAAGTATGCATTTCTCCAAGTCTTCTTATAGAGAAATGTTGTACAGAAGCCCCCGAAGCCCGTCGCAAAACCTAAAGCCATGAATACATAAAACCAGTCCACGTCGTGTTCTGGAACTGGATAATGTTCTTCAGTTCCTGGACTAGGGGTTTTACCAACGATGGCACAAGTATTTTCCAGTGGAGGGCCACAGAGCTCATTCCCTGTAAAAGAGAATTCTGTCAAGCTCTGGAGTTGAGCACCGAGGGGAATTCGCCCTGTCAAGTTATTGTAAGACAGATTCAAATAACTCAGAAACGTCAGGCTAGAAAAGCTGATTGGCATTTCACCAGAAATGTGATTTCTTGAGAGGTCAAGAGATTCCAGCACTCTCATGTTACCAATATTTTCTGGGATCGTTCCACTTAAGGCGTTTCTTGATAGATTTAATGATCTCAATCCAGCAAGGTTGGTGATTTCTGTAGGAATCTCTCCAGAGAGTTTGTTGTTTGAAAAATCGATGCTGCTGAATTGTGAAAGAATGGTGTCATATTCAAGTTCTTGCCCTTTTGTTGTCACCGATGCGCTCTCCATAAAAATGCCCAAGAAATACGAGTAGTAGGTAATATCACCGCTGAAATTCATCAGCTTGGTTTCTGAACTCATGGCTGCCATGTTATTGAGACAATTCGGTATAGAACCAGAAAACTTGTTGTTAGCCATGTCAAGAATATGAAGAAAGTTTAGCTTACAGATTTCGGGAGGAATTTCACCGGTGAATGAATTTGAGTGCATGATCAGAATCCTCAACCTGGAAAGAACTGTACCAATCCAACCTGGAAATTTTCCAGAAATATCGTTTCCTGAAAGATCGATCTTTATCAGCATTGAACAATTCTGCAGAGCAGAAGGGATCGGCCCTGATAAAAAGTTATTGAATAAGTTTAATGACAATAATTTCGCAAGCATCCCCAAAGATCTTGGAATGGTTCCAGACATATTGTTGTTCCCCAGATTTATGACTTCTAACGATGGCCAATTCATCCAGCAGTCCGGGATTTCTTCAGAAAGTTGATTTCCCCCAAGATGAAGAATAGACAAAGAATATGTATATTCAGTACTTACGTTGCATAAAACATGAGAAATTCCCCCTGAAAACGAGTTGTTTGACAGATCCAGTTCTTTCACACCATATGTTATCATCGGTAATGGACCGCTAAATTTGTTGGAACTCAAGTAAATCCAACCTGGACTCATTACATCTGGAAGCCGACCATGCAATTCATTGTGAGAAAGATTTAGATAATCTATGGTAGATAAGTTCCAGAACCATGTGGGAATCTCCCCGGATATTCCAGTATTCGATAGGTCCAGCCCACCAATGTTTCTTTGAGTTTGAAGCCATACTGGGATTTGCGAACCCAGATTCCATGAATTCAGAAAGATGGTATTTAGCTGGAATGGTGGAACCCAATCTTGATTCACTTCCAATATCAATTGATTTCCAGAAGCTGAAATGATTGTGATATTTGTTAGATTGGAAAAGTGATTTTCAGTGACAATTCCTTCCAGCATGTTATTCTCTATTACAAGCACTTGTAAGCTGAAAAGCCGGCCGAAACTCAGAGGAAAATCTCCGGTCAATTTGTTGTTGTCTAATCGCAAGGTTGTTAAAGATGACAGGTTTCCTAAATTGGCAGGAATCAAGCCCGTAAACGAATTATTACCTAGATCAAGTGACTGAATATTCTTGAATTCTCCAAGTTGTTCAGCTAATAAACCAGAAAGCCGATTCGCTCTCACGGTTAGCACCTCCAGGGAAGCTATAAAGCATTCAGACATACTTTCTCCAAAAACTTCGGAGATGTTTCCTTCGAAATTGTTGAAAGATAGATCAAGATTTTGCAAGTTGCAGAACTTTCCAACTTCCATTGGGATTCTCCCTGATAGCATATTCACATTTAAATGGAGACTTCTCAATGAACGCAGATTTTCAATTTCATTTGAAATGGCTCCAAAAAGAAAGTTGTTATTCAAAGATAGAAACTCGAGATTGCTACAACTGAAAATCCAATCAGGTACGGTGGAATTAAACTTGTTTCGGGAGAGATCAAGGAAACGGAGTTTACTCAAACCATGAGTAGCATTTGGAATTGGTCCTTCAAACATGTTCTGTTGTAGTTGGAGGGATTCTAATTCAGACAGAGAAAAAATCCAATCAGGCGCCAAAGATTTAAAATTGTTATCAGAAAGATCTAGCAATACAAGAGACGAAAAATTTGGGCGATCAATTGGAGAAAAATGATCGAGATTACAACCAGAAAGGTGTAGCTCGATCAAAGAAGGTAGCTTGTTTACTATATCTAACCAATCATGTATTTTGCTCATGTTCACATATGTCAAGTCCAGGTACTCCAAATGAGTGAGATTTGACAACCATTGAAGATCGTCAACGTCTAACATCTGGCTTAAGCCTAAACCACGCAAGTTCGAAAGATTCCTCAGGGATGGAATGGTTCCTTGAAATCCACAAGAAGATATATTAAGATACTCAAGACTTACCAGTGACCCGAAAAAATCTGGAATGTCAGTACCATCAAAATTATTTTGACTTATATCAAGAAATCTAAGAAATTTCAGGTTACGCAATGATGGATCAATCTTGCCTCCCAATCTTGAGTTCCTATCAGGACTCTGAAGTTTCAGTTCAAGAACATGGCCTTTCGAACTGTCGCAGACGATTTTTTTCCATTTGCAGCAGTCATGTTCTGTATCCCAGGAGGACAACATGTTTGAGGGATCAGTAAAAGATTTCTTGAACCTTAGAAGAGATTGTTTCTCCTTTTCAATGCATAATTCTGTCATATTTCTTTGACAGTAGCTCAATTTGAGGGCTGATAAGAACAATACAGCAAAAAAAAAGATTTCAACAGCTTTCTTTGAGTGTCTCATGATGTCTGAATTCTTGAAATGATTCCTCAATTTCTGAAACTAGGATACATATAGTCCAATGTTTTATATCAGCAGTTTTCTTTGATATATAGAGTTTACTGATACAAAGTACACTCACTGTAGGAGTCCATTTATTGGCATGATTCTTGTCTCATTTATTCCAAAAGCTCCTGAGAAAATTTAGAAGAGATTGAACCCCGAAGGCGACACCGTCAATATAAAAAGATCTCTTCTTTAGACTTTGACTTCCACACACAGCCTAAATTTTATTTTATTTTTTGGTGTCACGTATTTCCAAAGTCTGGCCTTACACGCATACCAAAAAAAATATATGTATATATACACACACAAACATATATCTATAATTTTTATATGTTAGTCTACTTCCGTGTCCATCGATTAGGTGTCCCCCATTTATTGAATATGATGAAATTTTTTCAGATTATACATATAATAGATGATTGATACATCTTTGTTGATAGACATGGAGATGAATACGGTAGTGAACAATATATCAAAACCATATATATATATAATATATATATATAGAGGAATAGACGTGTATGTATATATACTCTTGTCTTGATCAACGTACCAACTCCGGTGGACTTGTTCATACAGGTATTTTATGTAGAGTTTGAAGTGACAACCAAAATATTCTAAACAATTTGAAAATGAATGTTTAAAAAAATTAAACCTATTAATCTTCTTTTGTAGTGGGTAATCTTCTCCGGTTATAAATAAAATGGCAAACTTTCTTCATAGTTTCGTTACTTCATCAAATTTTAATTAGTTATATTTATAAAAAACACGTGAATAAAAAATAAAATACTATATCATCTTCAGGGAATTATATCTAATGCAATCCCTGTAATTAACACTAGTAGTAATAATAATCACTATTTTTTCCTCTAATTTTGTTTGAAACACATGATTGTAAATCAAAGTTTTTATTACTTATGAATAATTGAATTATGACGTCGAAGTAAATGTCATTTCTTAAAAATAGAAACTAGTAAAAAATTTATTTTATATTTTAAATTTGCTATATAGATATGTGTTCTTTTTTATCACATTTTATTATTTGTATTTAGATATGATAAGAAGAACTCCTATCCTCTGATTTTAATTATTGATTTGTCTGTTTCGTTTACGTTTATTTATTATTTATTCATTTAAATTTTTATTATTTTGAGACATAATTATCCAATGCATTTGAAGGAAAAATTTAAATTACTATTATTTGATTTAGAGTGATGCACAACCTAAAATTTAAGGCGTCATAGACTAGTTTTGAGGTTGTAGTGCTTGTCATTTATCTTGTAAAAGAATAGTAATCTGTAAATATATAACAGATTTTTCGGTGGAATATATAAATACGTTGGGACATAAAATAAATGATAGTTCTGTAAGCGTAATATTGGACTGATTTTTTTATGATTGTTAATTGTCTGTATGTGTCCAAAAAAGAGAGCAAAAAACTTGTTTAAGTATAAGTTTAGTTCATTTATAGAGAAAATATATGTCTAAACATAAACAGAATAATAGAGAACCAAACAAAAAATATCATAATTTTCATTTCACATTAGACAAATTTGTTACTAAGAACAATGATGTGTTGTCATTTGTGGTGAATGATGTGGAGAAACCAAATGAGTCTTCAAGAAAAAACAAGAGGAAATAAAATGGAGTAAGACTCGAAATGGAAACGAATAAAATAAACAAAATAAGAAAGCCATAAGAATATAGTAAGGAAAATATCAAAGAGATTAATAAAAATAAAATCTAATGATGAAAAAGAAACATGAAAATCAAATATTATGATGATATTGATGAATTTAATCGTACAAAGAAGCAAGAAAAATAAAAAAATTTAAAAAGATGAAAAGAATATTCAATAATTAAAAAATCAAACGCGGAAAAGATTGGAGAAATTAAACCGTGGTTGTTTGAAATGATAGATAAACTGTGAAATAATATTTATTATTGAATGATTTGTGAAAAATTATTTGCCTACATTGATTTGCTAATTTACGTCCAATATTCATAGTGCACTCAAATTTGTTACTCATGTGCAACACACGTGCTTTTCTACTAGTATATATGTATATGTGGCCCTTATGGTTTTGTCCTCATTTTTGTTCATTTAATAATTATTATTTTTTGTGCTCCTTCATGATATTTTGTATTGGTTTTAATAAACTTTGGTGCTTCATAATATTTTGCGTTTCTTTTAATGAATTAATGAATAGATTATTGAATGGTTTTAATTTGTTTATCTGCTTTCGTTTCAATGTCTCACTACAAAAAAGCGGTTTTTTATGGGAGGAAAATTGAATGTTAGGCTAGGTTTGGATCAAATCGTTTGTGTTGTCTTACCTTATAAGTGTGTTTTTGACACCACTCCTATTTATATAATAATTGCTGGTACATACCGTTAAATCTATTCTATTCTATTAAAGTTGAGGACATGATAGTAACCAACTAGGAAGGAAACCAACTTTTTCTTCCAACTTTACCTTTATATGATACTAATATTACAATTTTGTTTTTTGTTTTTGTTTTTTAAATTTCCACACACACTTTTATTTTTATTTTAATATTTAAAATATCAATTTAGTCCTTCCATAATTTGTCAAATTTCACTTTAGTCCATCGATTATGATAAAAAAAGACTGTACACACACGCATCGCGTGTGCATATTAACTAGTATGTATTAAAGATTTACGTATATTATACATAAACGCATGTGCTTTGACAGCTAATTTATATAAATTGTGCAAAAAAATATTGATTATACAAAATGGATTCTTTTACATTTGAAAGAAATAACCATCTTTCTTCATTCTATTATTCATATTTAATTTTATCCATTTCATGATTTTATTACCCGTAAATTGTAAAAAAAAAAAAAAAAGAGTGTATGTTGGGTAAACAAAAAAACAGGTAGCGTTTTTACTGGGAAAAAAATTTACGACGTAAATTGTAAAAATTCAGCTGTTACGACTTTGTTCAAATTCTGAATAATGGCAGCTTTGTGTCACTTTGAATGATAAGCTAATGGCCTCTTGATTGCCATTCATAATCCACTCGACTGTCATTTAAAATTGTAGTGGTAGGTTAAGGGTTCTCACATGAAGTCTTTAAAAGCTTTGTTCTGCAGGCAATCCCAGACTTTGTATACTTTATTGCTATGATCCTCCTGTAACATCTTTACACGAATTCATATTTCATACACTGGGAACTTGATTTTTAAATGCTGACACAACTTTAATTCATACAATATCAAAACTGAACAAAGAAGAAAAATGAACAAGAATTCAGATTTGTACTCCTTATATGCTAGAGATATTAGAAATTCGATTTTATAATTTAAGCTTCTGTCTCGAAATCTCAAAATCCACAAACCAAAATCACAGCGTTCAGTACTGGTTGCCACCAAAATCATCATTCAAGGACATAAACAAAAGCATTACTTGTTTTTCCCATCAGCTTCACTGCCTCCGATTGCTCAAGACATCATCAGGAACCACTTTGAGAAGCTTGCGCTGCTTGGACTTGGCAATCTTTTTCAGTGTCTTAGGATTTGTGATCTTTTGAAGCCTAGTCCCTGATTTCAAAATATTTTCCTGCTTCTTCTTCTCATTCTCCTCGCGCCTCTTCCGCTTCTCCTGTTTGTTCTGTCGTATCGCCTCCTTCAGCTCATTCATCCTCTCTCTGTAAGCTTTCTTTATCTCCTTTTCCTTCATTCTCTGCTCCGCAGTGGTACCTTTCCTGCTCACATGAACCCGCGACGCCCGATGAGTTCGAACTTCTTTCCACTTCCTTCCCGACACCTTCCCTGCAATCACTCCGTCGTAGGTAGGTCTCCCTAGAGAAGATGGCACGTTGGGGTCAGAGGAGGAAGGAACAGCATGCTTTTTCGATGGTGGTGGATTTCCGTCGTCTAAGTCCATGTCCGCCTCTTCCGGTGATGGATGCAGAAGCTGTAACTTTTCTGCTTCATGTTGGGATCTCTTGCGCTTTAAGGTTTTACCGCCAAATCCCTCATCCAGGCAACGAAAATCAATAGTGCACGCCATTACTGTTGATTCAACCACACTCAAATTAAAATATAGCATACATATATACAAGATTTAAGGTCTCATGTTTCAAATTATGTTTAAAATCAGATCAATGAAACATTGCTCTAAAGCAATAGAAAACAAATTAGTTTCATTAACAGAAATCAATAACAAGAAATCAGAGTATTCTTGAAAAATTATTATACAATTCGCACTTAAAAGTGTGATGCCAAATACGAGTTTTCAAAGTTATGATCTAAATAACTTAATCATATGAAATGCAAGTTTAAAACTTGCCAACTTTCTAGGATTGTAAAAGACTAAAAATCTAAACTTCAAGTAAACTGACATAATTTAAAATTGGAAATATCAAATTAACATGGCTTTCGAAATACAGAACATAATTTTGTTTAAAACTTGATTCAAATATAATTAAAAGCCAATAACAAAAATTTAGATTCAAAACATAACAATTAAAAATGAATGTTAGTTTAACAAAACTTTTAAAAACCATTTTTCAACACCCGACCAAAACAAAGGTAGAAATCCTCGACAATAACTGAAGGTACAAAATGTTAATGGTAAGGGCTTGGTTCAAAGGCAGCAGCAAATAATTCCTTCGAATTCCTTAGTTATTCTTGCCACACAATCCAATATGTGAGATTTGAGAACTTGGTTCAAATGAAGCAGCAAGAAACATTGATTGGAGCCATAGAGTGGTAAGCGCTGTGAGAAGGCGAAGATTCTAGGGATGGGCATATAATGCTCAAAACTGAATGAACCCAATTCATTTTCCTACTAAACTAAACCAACCATGCTTTTTTAATTAAAATCAATCAAACAGAACCTATTTAAAATTGGTAATTTCAGTCAGTAACCAACTTAACCCATTTTTTTCAGGATAAAAATTTAAGAAATAGATAATCAACAACTAAATTTATTGGTTTTTCTAGAGCTTAATAATACTTATTCAAGCACACACTGCAGCTTTCTACGTGTCTTCATTTCAGGAGAAAATATGCTAGAACCCTGAATAATGGAATTTAAATAATATACCAACACAGTTTCATACACCGACTATATGTATCATCACAGTTCATGACATAAAATTACAAAACAAGGAAAATCAATCAATTTATTCCCATTCAAGACCACATAAAATCAATCTCAGGCACAAAATTGGTAAATACAATATAAAAAATCAATAGAATGTTAAAAAAGAACAATTAACACATCAAGAACACACTAAATTCCCTGATTAAAATTTTAGGGTAGCTGACACTAGGATTTGGGAAGAGGAATCCCGAAGGAGGATCGGTACATGAGAAAAAGAGAAAACATTAACATATAGGACACATTTTGAAGAGTTTTGTTAGAGTAAAGCAATTGGAAAGCAGCCCAACCTTTCGTAAGCGTTGATTTCTTACCCGTCGTAGCGCCTACAGACGGAGAAAAGAAGAGGATTCCGACGATGCTACGGCAGAGGCTATCGAGGCCAGATCCCGGAGCAGCTGCAGTAAAGTCAATCGATGTGAGATTGAGCGAAGCTAGGGCAACTGGGCGAATGCCAGAGGTTTAAGCGATTTGTATGTATGGGCAAGCCACAGAGCCCAATTTTGAAAAAAAAAATGTAACAGAAGCCCAAACCAACACCCAATAGATAAATTCAATATATATATATATATATATATATATATATATATAACTAAATCGATTTTTGATAGGGAGCAATTTAATCCATTTAAATACTTTTTTAAAATAAAAACGAATTTATGAATTAACTTAATTGAATTTATAAATTAAATCAATTCAGTTCCAAAATCTGGTCTGGTTGCTGATTATTTATAACTCATCTGATACGTAAATCTCAAATTTGAACCGAAGTTTGTGAGACATGATTTAACAAAACTCTCCTAGCTAAAAAGATCGAATTGGTCAATTTTTAATGCATCATAGGTGCATTCCTACAAAAAGTTGTAAATAAATATTAATTTAAAATAAAAAATTTTAAGATTAGGTTTCTTGTGAGACGGTCTCATATATTTACATTTGTGAAGGATCGACTCAGTCCATATTTGGAGTCAAAAGTAATAATTCTGGCATTAAAAAAAATATTACATTTTTATGGGTCAGATCAGGTAGATGATATGTCTCACAAAATTGATCTGTGCGACGATCTCATTGGAGTTTTTGAGAAACATTAGAATGAGATTGATGAAAATGCCCCGTGTGAACAAATTTTTTTCTATTCGATCTGTATTTTGTTCTCAAAAAATAATGTTGTTTTTTCTGCCAAATCCATGTCATTAATTCAACAATTCCAACATCACATTTGGTCAGAAATTGTATCTGGCAATTATAATTCTTACTTTTAAAATCAATTTGGATTGAAATATGATAAAGTTCTCTCCATCTTTAACGATAGATAACCATCGCCTGATGTGCAACGGCTTCAGAGAGCAAGTCTTTGAGATAACCTCTTTGGTCAAGCCCATCGCCAGCCCATCCCATTTGGTTACAAAAAAGTTTTATCTCAAACTTTCAACTAACATCGACTTCAGTTGTTGATAAGCATAAATCATATCATTTTTTTTAACACAAAAAACTCGTGTGGATGAAGCAATTGGTCGAAGATTATGGTTTTCATACTAAGATCTTGATTATTTACTGTGATAACTCAAGTGCTATTGATATTTCAAAAAATTCATTACAACACTCTCGAACAAACACACTGATATTGGACATAATTTTTTTTTTTTTTTTTTGAGATTTGGTTGAGAATGATATAATTCGAATGAAATTTTTTGGAACTGAGAACCAACCGACTGATATTTTCACAAAACCTTTGGATTTCGATAGATTCTCTAACCTTCGGAAGTCTATCAGCTTGTGTGCATATTGTTCACTCATGCGTGTTGTTGTGGGTCTTGCAACACCCGTGACAACATCTTACATATATGTACTTTTATAGGATGCTAGATATATTGCATATATCATTAATTCTGTTTTGTGTAAGTCTGTACAGTGATGACTATTTCCTGGTTTGCTCTCAGTTGTTGTTTAAATTTTTCAAGTACCAGAATGTGGTTTATTCTCAATCTAAGTCATCAAGTAGTTGATGATGTTCGTGTATTCCATGATCTCGTCCAATGTGAAAAATGACTTGAAAAATTTGAGCTAAAATGAAAAAAACTGAAAAGATGAGAAAATAGAATCAAATTTTTTTAGAAAAAAATGAAAAAAGCTATCTAGAAGAGTCTAATGAAGACTGTTCTTCTAGTGCGAGAGCTATCACTTCTAGGTCAAAATACATATAAAAAAATCTACCTAGAAGAATCCAATGAAGACCGTTTTTTGGTGTGAGAGCAACCATTTCTAAATCAAAAGAAATTTCTTGAAAGTTTGACTCAGAATTAGGAGTGTTGCCAGGAGGTGTTGCCACCACCAATTACATACATACTACAATATGATCATATATTGCCTGACACTTCTTTTTTATATCATACTTGAGGCAGAATTAGGACATATGTTCTGATTGTTATGTGATTTTATTTTGCTCAGTGGGCTACCAGCTTTTAATCTATAACATTTGAAGAAAACCCTAATCTTCTTGATTTTGAATTTTCTGGATTTTATTGGTAAGTGGTTTAAATAGTTATAGGGTTGAACCTGAATGTTTTTTTAAATTAAAAGATTGCACTAGTTCAGATTTGTTTTACTGTTGGATGAAGGAGTAAATTTTGATTACATAATTGAGTTTGTTTTGGGAGAAATTTACCGCCGGAAGCTATAGCTTTTAAATGATTGCAATAATTGAATCTCAAGTGGTTATGTATGAGTTATTGGAATAGGAATTCATTCATTTGCTGAATAAAAAAAAGAGTAGAAGATGCAACAAATGCAAAAATGGATGAGTCTAATATCAATGATGATCATGTTGGAGATATTGTTGGAGACGCTTCGTTGTATGTTTGCTTTTCTTTGATTGTTTTATCCATGAGTTTTTAGTCATGTTTGCTTAGTTATCTTGTTCTGTTAATTACAACACTGCACTAATTTGTTTGAATTCATGGAGAAATAACTATCTAACTCAAGGAGAGTTATTATACAGGGAGATAATGCATATCAGAAAGATAATATCATTTTTGAATGTTTAGTCTAAAAAATAAAGAAGGTTGAAAGAATATTTTATTTCTCAATCAATTTTTCTTTGTTGATAATATTGTGATATCAACATATAAAGTTTTGCTTTTCTAAACTAGTAAGATTTTCTAGAATATTGATATTTATGATAAGATCTCTAGATATTATATCATTGTTCAAAAGAGTATATTTTTAATGAAATTATTGTTTCCATATTTGTGTAAGACTCTATACAAGAAATAAAATCTAAAACAAATAAAGTCTATAAATAAGATATCACTGCTGATGCGTGTGCGTGGTTTTTGGACTTGAAGGAGAGCATTGAAATGCCACAGAAGAGCAATGAATTATGTTAGTGAATTAATAAAAAAAACTCAAGCCAAGACGTATTGAAGTGTTGAGAACATTCAATCACAACACCTAATCGCTGTTTTGATTAATGTGTCATTTATTCGAGAAATTTGGCTTCACGTTTGTTGCATCCGTAGTTTTGATTATATGGTTTGAAATATATGTTTGGATGCAATTTTATCCCTTACTTGTGAAGGGAGTTAGCTTTTATTTGTTTACTAGTATTAATTTCTGTAAACTGATAAGTTTTTTAGTGAACCGTTTTGCTTTGAGATACCACACAAGTATTTATATTTGTTCATGATTTTTTATGTCTTATTTTATTCATTAAAATTTATTTGTGTGTTTAATTAATATATTTCATTGCATGTTGTGAATAAATGTTACAGCACCTCCTGCACACAACACCTAAAGCTGATACACACAATCTTAGTATTTTTGTATTTTTCTGTTAAACAATTCTTTCAATTAGTTAGTGTGAGATTAAACTGAATAAGATGATGAACGAGTAACTTTATTTGTATAGCTAAATGTCATTGTAGGCCTAAGATAAGTGAAATCTTTTTATCTTTGAAATTGTTGGACTCGTATATTAGAATAAATATTGTTTTGGACATTTATTTGAAGCATTACTATTTTTTTTGTCCTTTAAGTATTGTCCTTGAGACGTCCGACTCATGAGATCGACTCACCTCATACACAGGGCTGCGATACATTGTGACAAATTGACTAGTTTCACCATGATTGAAGCTTGATGTCCACATTGTACTTTGTTCTTGAACTTGCCTATAATGGTAATCAGTGATATATCTATCTTCACATGATATCTACACATATATCATTCCAAAGACACATTAAGAATATGACTTACTCAAATTTATTAAGATGGATCCGACTTGCCTTGGATCCTTCTCCTTGTGTGGTGTGTATGCTCCAGAAGCAGCCAAGGGGACACCGTGTTAGGGTTCGTGTGATCCGCAGTTGTTCCTCCTATCTTGTATCGTTGTATATCTGTAGTGATTGATACGTTATATGCAAATTTTATTAATCTTTTAATTGGTCAAAATTTGCTATTTGTGCAATAAGTTTGTCTTTTTTATGTTTAGTCTTATTTCATTTTAGCACAACGACAAACATTATTGCTACTGTTGGGTTATCATTTTTCTCGTGTCTAAATCGCAGCGAAAGTTTAAAAAATTTATTTTGACATTCAAAATATTATCTTAGACACTCATATGATTTAAATTAAAAGAACATATATAGGAAGTTTAATAATATACATTTAGTGAATTTTTACTTGGCTCCAACTACGCCGATATAAGCAGACATAGCTCTTGTTGTAAATTACTACGTACGTTCTTCAAGTCTACTTTCTTCAATCTCCCAATCCCGTCCACGACTAAAAGATTAATTTTTCTTCTAAACAGCACTAGAATATTTAGAAGAAGTTTTCGTTGAGATCAAAAACTCGAGAGGCGGCTCAAACCCTAAAATTTCTTTAGGGTTGGCCGAAATCTAGGAGGAGAGGGGTGAGGGAATACGAAACTCTTGGAATGAATGGAGGCTAGGGTTTCAAGTCTCCTGCTTAAACCATGCCTTCATGACCTAATTTCCATAATATAAGATTTAGGTTCCATAGTTAACATTAATGGGCTTGATAACTAATTGGATTAGTCCAACTAGTTTAATTAATTATATCAAAGTCCATTAAGAACTTTAATTATTTAGTACGTTATACTTGTACTCCTACAAGCTCAATAAATATACTTTCCACTACATTTAATTTAATATTTAATAAACTCAACTTGTGAGTTTAATAATTTAAATTTTCTCAAATTTTATAAATTCACCTCCTTGAATTTATTCTCTCCGAATTTTAAATATCATAAATTCAACTTCTTGAATTTACTATCGCATAAATTCAACTTCTTGAATTTATTCTCTCAAAATTTAATTATCATAAATTCAACTCCTTGAATTTACTATATCATAATTTTATATAAATTCAACTCCTTAAATTTATTCTCTCAAAATTTAATTATCATAAATTCAACTTCTTGAATTTACTATCTCATAATTATATATAAATTCAACTCTTTGAATTTTCTTTCAGCGGGAACAAAATGATCCAGTGCTTGTGTGACCCTTAATGGTTCAGAGATATAGCTAGCCATGGGTTCACAACTCATTGTGTTTCAGGATATTCTCTTTTATTCGGGCTTACCTTAATTTGCCCCATTCCATGCTGAAGGATCGTTTGCTGAGCATCTTTGGGATGCTTCAAACAAAATATTCTCCAATGAGCTGCAATAGCTCGTGTTCTAAGAATATTAACACCGATGAATTAAATCGAGTTTGATTAAAAACCAAGCGGAAGAAACTCGAAGTAATCCTTCGTGAAGAAGACTGTTATATTAG
The DNA here is from genome assembly GCF_025594145.1 of Primulina tabacum. Lineage (NCBI taxonomy): Eukaryota > Viridiplantae > Streptophyta > Magnoliopsida > Lamiales > Gesneriaceae > Primulina > Primulina tabacum. Next base: position 31,597,362 of record NC_134558.1, on the reverse strand, counting down.
AAAACATTTTATCTTATGTAAACTGAATAACCGAAAAGGGACAGATTAGTTTTTGTATTCATCAGTTCAGTTATGGTGACAACTGAACTGACGGATACTCTAACTGATCCAAACAGTATGAAAACAATAGTTAAACAATTAAATACACAAAATATGCTTATGGATGTTCGGAGACTTCAACTGCTCCTACGTCACCCCTTCTACCGCCTCGGGTAGGATCCACTAGAAGACTTTGATTTATACAACTATTTGTACAAACCCACTCAGCTAGGACTTACACCACTACCTAAACTGAACTCCTAGACTAGACCGAAGGCAGCACCTTCCAATCAACACTTCTTTAATGTCTATGTGAGAAAGACTACATACACAAGTTTAACGTCTTTGTGCAAGAATGTATTTGAGTGGTTGAGAGAATTTGTGTGTAAGAACTGAACAAGGATGTTCTTACACACTGAGGGAAATAAGCTTCTAATCTAAGCTGATATAATTATGAAGAGTTCCCTCTGGGCTTATTGCTTCTGAAAGCTGATGTGCAATGAGCGTGCCCTTCTTTTCTCTCGTATGTGCTTAAAAGCTTCTTCTCCTTCTTCTTCTTCTTTTTGTTGTTGAGTCTTCACTGATCTTCTCTCTATATATACGCGGGAAAACTGATCGTACAGTGAGACTCATTGGTTGTATCTGTTGCATCTTGCATTCGTTTCTTGGACTTTGTGTCTCGACTTTTCGACTGCCCTTCTGAAACATTATGTCTTTAATGCTCTGATGCAACGTCCATTATTGTCCTTTGACTTGACAATGGCTTTGTTCCTTCACGAACAGTTGGATTCCACTTGAAAGAGTTTTGTCTTCATCCATAACTGAAAGATTCTGACTGATGCTTCGAACTGGTCAGTTGAACTGATTTTCAGTTGGGCTGGTGAAATCAGTTGACTCATCAATTGAACTGATATACTCTTGTTCAGTTGGACTGATCAGCTGGGTTTTTTCATCAATTGAACACTCCTTCGGCTGGCCAGGCTTATGAGGTTCTCTTGCTGAACCACCTATCAACTGGACAATCAGCTGGACTGCTCAATTGACGTAATCAGTTAGACTGATTTAATTTGTGCGATCAGTTGGGTCTTCAGTTTGCGATGTAAACTTGTCGTGAGTGATCCTAGATGCTGCACACTAAGGTAGATTATTAGTAACACAATTAACAAGTTTTGTTATCATCAAAATCAAGATTGCGAACTTGAAAAGTTCCAACACATGCACCAACATTTGATCATAACAATGTCGGAAATCATTTTCTGATAAAACCCATCGAATCATTTTAAGAGCGTCTACTAGCATCGCCCCATGATTCCCTACGTATTACTGATGGTACTTGCAAGAACCAGTCGATTATGATTAACGTACAGTACAATTCCTTCATCTCATATATCCCGTTCGAATCTGCTACCATTAGTTCATCGAGAGTTGAATATTAAATTTGATAGGTATGAGATAAAATCATGAAATATTCATAGTGTCATCGCATGCATAACTAGATAATTATTTCCCTAATGTACATCTTACACTCTAGCCATAGATTTCATGCATTACTATTTCTTTGGATCACATAGGTATACACACCCGTAGGTGAGCGGTGAATCCCCGACTACAATACTCTGGCTCCTACACATTTCGCAATTGCACTCAATCTCGCCACCTTGTGACCCCCGCGGAGTCGCTAAACGAGTCAAAGCACAATCGTAGTATGTAGAGCCTCAATGTTGTCCCGGGTGTAAAGACTAATCATGTACAATCACAACCACAGACTTTTCCTCTCGATGAATGATAACCACTTGGAAAGTTCGAGGAAGGGTTGTTCGGTACAATCATCGTATGATTACCCATCTGCATGATTGGACATCACTATGCCCTTACCATAAAACACGGTACAAAACATCACAGATGCTTGTCTCAAGCGACCTTTATCCTTATTTTAGGCGGCTGAATCGACTAAGAATCAATTTAGAATATACAATGTTTACAAATGAGTTTCAAGATCGAATTACAATTCATTTGTATTAAAGTACAATCAAGGACTTTATCTATGCTGATTGTATGGGTATACAGATAAATTAAAATGAAACTATAAAAAATTAAATTATATTTAAATAAAGATGGTTTATTTCACTTGAATAAATAAATTTCCTAGCCAACCGTTGGTTTGCAGGACATCTACTCTAATAGACACGACATCAGAAACTGCTCATGTACGGTTAAATTGTGAACTTCCACGAAAATCGAACCAGAAGTGCAAATAAAAGAACACTTCAGTGCGTTAATATTTGACCAAGTGCGTATGTAGAAACTTGCTCATTTTAATTAAATTAGTATATACTTTTGAGAATTCTGACGTATCGATCGATGCAAATGCCTAAAATATAATTTCTTTCAATAAAAAAATTGGTTCAAATTAAATAAATATGTGCCAATCAGAAAGATTGAGCCAGGAAAAAAGTATCATTTTGGAGATCCCACAATGCTCATGGTCTTCGAAGACAATCATCTAAAGCCGATTCAAGCTGTTTCTCTCATGGATGCACTGAACGCATTAATTCTTTTTCATTATTTAATCGAGAAAAAACACTTCAAGATTACCCTTTTCAATCATTCAGATTATGAATTGGCAACATTTTTATAAGATTTATCCCGTGTGCTCGTGCATTATTTGTGGGCGTGCCACTTTCTTCTGTCGTCAACAACCACTTCGTTTTATACAAGATTTGGTTGCCCCTCATTTTTGGTATTTTTTGTGTGTTTCAAGACCGAGGGGGGATAAGATTTAAAGGTGAAAAGTTTACTATGACTAAGCATGCAATATACACCACGAATTGATGTTCAAAGATATTACTCGGTTTGATTTTCAAATGGAACTCTTATCATTTTGTAAAATTTCATATGCTTTTCGGGGGGGGGGAAAAAACTTGGTTTGTTCATATCGAGAATTTCTGTTTTTAGATTTATGGGTTTAAGTCAAGATTAGTTTATCTACCCGGAGCAAGGATGGATTCTTCTGCTACACAGTATGCTATATCTTAAGTTTTGCGTATTAGATTTAGACCAGTGGATGCCACATTTAAATCAGATATATTTGCACTAAACCCCATATGAAATATCGAAAAATACACACTTCTCTCATGTAAAAATTATATCTGATTTAAAAGTTGTACGAACACCTCCTGCACCATCTGGAAATCTGACGAGATGAAGTATGTTCTTTCAATTATGCACGTTTCACTTTCTGAATTTTTTCTGCTTGTTACCTTTCAGGACACAAAAACTTCTATAAGACTTCTCATGAGTCAATTTATTGAGACGAATTTTTAACTCGATCCATTGTATAAATATGTGAGATAGTCTCATATGAGACCTACTCCCTTTAATAAGTTCATTCTATAAATATGATCATATTTTGATTAATAATACAGTTAAATTCGAATAGAAACACATTTTGAGTGGTTCTCTCACTTTTATTGTGTGAATTAACATGTAAATCTTTATTTTTTTAGGCTCTGCTCTCATTTCATCACTATACCAAAATTATGTTTGATAAAGTTTGCTATGTTCTACATTTCTTGGTCACAATCTCTGCCCTTCACAAGTGATACAATACCTATAAAAAAATATGAATTTGTGGGGTCAAGTTTTGTTAAAAAGTTCAAAAAAGAAAAGTTGGGGGTGCCCTCTTGTAAAAGTCAAGGGGATGGTGACACAAATTCCATTGCTCCACAATTACCGCCCACCAAATTTATGGAGCAAAAAATATGGGAATTCATTATTCCAGTCATTGTTCATGAAAATACCAAAAGTGAAAAGATATCATCTCCCATTTTGTGATTCCAAATTTATTTTTGTATATTACGCATAATAGTGGCTTGAAAAAAAATTTTTTTGCCCCTAATACTAACTGAATCTCTTGGTGTGGTATTTTCTTAAAATGGTCATATGCTCTTATCTCACTAAACAAATTTAGTTTTTAAATGACTATACAACTCATATCTCACAATTCAACTTACACATGCATTTAATAAATTTATAATTATTTATATAAGAATCCATACATTATTTATATTGTAAATTACAACTAAGTTTAATATTCTTGCACCATTAAATTTTAAATACATCACATGTTGAACAATGAATACAGTAAATCTGTTGGGTTACAGAATACTAACAATCTTGATTTTGACGATAAAAAAACTTGTTATTGTGTTGTTAACATATTTCATTAAATGTGTAGTTGATATGTGTCAAATTAGAAGCGAAATGTTGCTGAATTTATATTTCAGCACAACTTAATTTCTGACGAGCTGAGGTTTTTTGATGATATCTTATAGCTCGGTAATGAAAATGACCAATTGCAAAAACTAGTGATTAGAAAACTTAATTTTCAACAAGTCATATTTCACAATATCTTAGTTGTGGGTTGAAATTATCTAGGCGAAATATTAGTTGCAAGATCGAGCTAACGAAAACATAAACAATAATCAGCTCAGTCTGACCAGTTCTAGTATTTTGGTAATATATATAAGCTCATTTATTAAAATAGAACAATTAAGTATTTTGTATGAGGCTAATAGAATGATCTACAAATCACATTCACAATTCAAAGTCTGAATCGGATTGAAAAAATCTGATAAACCACAATGAAGTTCCTCCAGTTCTGCATTGAATAAAGAACAAATTCCAGATTGCTGATACTCTGATATGTCAAGTATATCTCTCTCATACAAACTTGGAATTGAGTGATTCTTGATTCTTCGAAAATTCAAAAGAAAGAGCTACAACTTTTATATTTACCACTTTGCCTAGAAATCGATAAATCAAGAGTTATAATAAAAAGAAAGAGCATCTCACTTGGAACAACTCAAATCAAACCAACAACTCAGGCTAATCATATCAGCTCAATCAGGCGAATCAGCTCATCTCAGATCAGATCAGTTTCGGAAAATGGATAGTAATACAAATTTGACCGTTGCAATGTCAAAATTCGTGCACAACCTTTCCAAACGGTCATATTGTTATATCTAATGTTTATATCATTATTGGAGGCCATAAATACATCATATTAAAAATCAAATACAAGCGTTTGGAAAAAGATTCAAAATATGGGCAGCCGATATGAAGAATATCAGCTAGAATGAAAGCAATCCCAAGAAGGGAAATCTTAATAGATATATCATATTAGTGAGATTTTTTCCTTGTGTGAGGATACATTTGAGAGATAAATACACTGTAATATATTAAATCATCACGCACAAATCACTCACACAAAAGAGAGATGATTTTGAAAGTTAAGATGAGTGATAGTCTTCACACAAAGACATAAAAGATTGTATTTAAAGTCTTGACAGAAGAGACATTAAACATTATGCTGATTATGAGTTTTCAGCCTACAATCAAGAGTGTGGTAAATTTTCAATTAGGCAAGAGATAAGTCCTAAGTTGAAATGATTTTGTACAAGAAGTTATATAAATCAAAGTCTTCTCGTTAATCCTTCCTAGGTGAAGAAGGGGTGACATAAGAGTTGTTAATCTTCAAACATTTATAAAAAATTCGTGTCTATTTATTTATCGTATTTATATAATATTGTTATTGTTTTTAAGATGCATTATTAAAGAATTTTATGTGTTCTTTAAAGTTACAGTTTCTATATCCAAAATGACTACAAGTATATGAACATAAATTCGGGCAATCATACATATTTCATCAAACATAGATTTCAAACTTCATGAAAGTTTCAGTAGCGAAACTAAAACAATATACTTGAATCTCGATATAAGACGCACCAAATAACATCGTTTATGCTACATCCAATGCTTTTCGCGGTATGTAGCGCTGCTAAATCATAGAAATGATTCCACGAAACATGGATTAATATTTCTTAAAATACAAGGATCAGTCCCAATGATTCAACCAGGTGTCGAAGAAGGAGAGTGTTACTAGAGTATAGCATAACATGTTTCCCATCAAGTAAATTATAGTACATGTATTTCATAGTACAACGTGATTCTATTTCATTAGAAGACAAACACATGATGTGATACCCTTGTCCCACATCTTAAAATGAAAGATTAAATGAGTTTATAATGGCTTACAATGGGCCCCTATAGCAACTTATCAGAGCCGGTCACCGGCATGGAACATCGGGAAATAAGTGCTATGTGGGGCAAAGTGCTACGTGCATGGGAGCCACCTCTTGAACCTGCGGGGCAAAGTGCTACATGACGGGAGCCACCTCTTGAACCTGTAGGAGCCACCTCTAGATTCTCGATGCTGGTGGATCGAGGGGTCAGGCTGCGACGAGGACGTCGCGTTCTGAAGGAGGGGTGATTGTGATACTCTTGTCCCACATCATAAAAATAAAAGATTTAAATTGAGTTTATAATGGCTTAAAATGGACTTCTATAACAACTTGGGTTAATCATTTTCGTAAAGCGATGACGAATACTGATGTGAGAATCAAAATTTTTTTAAATCTTTAATTGTAAGGAGATTGTGGGATTTGATTTTTGTATATTACAGTGAGATATGCACCTTGGGAAATTATTTGTTGGAAATATTTAAGTCAATAATACCTACACTTGTGCATGCAAATTTCGAAATTTGAGGGAAGAGTAATACAAGATCATGGAAGAGATATGCAAGCCTAGGTAGTAGGAAAGTAAATAATTACTTACATGATGGATTGTGGCCTAAATCTCGAAATTTAGGGATGCCATGGCATATTGATACAAGAGCATATCCATGCATGAATAAGGAAGCCTAGAACATGGAAACAAATCAACAAATCATGCACAAGAAATCGGCAAAGTTTGACCATGATTCAGCAAATCCTCCCCACCCTTACACCTAGATTTCGAACCAAATGAAGGGAGGAGATCAAGGACTAAATCTCCCTAATTAAATAGCTGAATTTTCGAAATTAGCAAAGAATATTATAGGCAAATTATGAGATGTGACATGATTTTTGGTATGATTTGAATACCAAAATTAACACCCTTCCCTCCACCTATAAATACTCCACCATTCCCCACTTATTCCCTACACAAGATTTCGAAATTTCCCTTGCTGAGAAGCTCGAAAATCCAGCAGCCATCCTAGCCAAAGCTCTGCCCGAAAATCGTCTCCTAGCAATCGAACCGAATGCGCTGGCCGGACGAGGAACGCGAAGTGATCCAATCCAAGCCGTACACTCCACGTTTTTTTTTGTATCCAAAATACTCTGTAAGTGGGCTGTTCTTAAAATTCAAAATTTCGGTTTATGCATATGTGATTTTTCAGTTTTTGAAAATACAGTCGAGTACATGTCCTTTTCTTGTGTCGAATTGCCATACTGTTATAAGCACTGTGAGGAGTGGACTGTATTTGGGTGGGAATCCCAACCATGACGTACCCTTACGTGGTGGGGGATATAACCGCTATACGGCCTCGCCCCCTTAGATGAGTAAAAATTAGGGACAGACGTCAGTAAACCATAGAAAGTTAGATAAATCACAGTGGCTGGTAAATGTTATGCATGTTTATGAAGTATGTATGCAAGTCATGTGTTTCGAAATTTATGCATGTAGTTTTATTGTGCTCGATATTCCCCCATTTGCTGAGTATTTTCCCAAAATACTCACCCCCCTTACAACCCTTCCCAGACAAGCCCGAAGAGGAACTCGAGGAAGAAGAGTCCGAACAATTCTGGGGATGGTGATGGTTCGAGAATTAGATTAAGTTTAAAGTTCATTATCGTTATTCAGATTTACGTTTCCGCATTAACTCTGTCGTTTTTTTTTTATATTTCGGTATTGTAAAGACAATGGTTATTTCTTTGAGATTATGATTTATAAACTGGTTTCGGTTTACACTATACTACAAAGGCTTGTTGTTTCGATTGTGTGGTTGTTAAACAACGTCGGTGTCAATCTCGAGTTTCGGGATGTGACACATGAAATCTCTTCATGTCACATGGTTTGCAAAATGAATTCAATTTCATGACTAATTTCCTTTTTCCATTGTGGTCCTCTTATGAATTCACAACCTCTTTAAAACTTTGAGGTTCACTTTCTAACATGAAAATAATAAAATTTGGACAAAATTTTTTTCTACCCTAGCTCTCTATCTATGTCTAGGTTCAACCTCATAGTCAACTTCTATTCCTTGTTCCATTCTTTCATATGATCTTTTAGAAGAGTTTGGTTCTTCTTTTGATTTTCATGGAAACATATGTTCAAAGAAAGATACATTTCTTGATTTCGGTATCGTATTATTATGAATATAAGGTATTTGATATTCATACACGAGAAAACGATAGAAACTGCTATTTTGTGCATATCTAATGAAAATAAATCAACATTTTTTTGTCCTTTTTTTTTTACCTTATTTGGTGCAGGTACTTCTACTTAGGCAAGACATCCCCACGATCGCAAGTAATATTGATGAGAATGTGTTCTTCCTTTCCATAACTCATGTTGACTTCTATCTTGTTTCTTTTTTAAAAAGTAACTTGCTGTTAAGATAGCTTCGTCCCACATGATCTGTGGTAAACAGAACTCAACAACAATGTATTCATCATTTCTTTCAAATAATGATTCTTTCTTTCTGAATTCCGTTTTGTTGAAGAGAATAATGTGCAATTCTTTTGTCTATAATTTCGTGTTGAGCACAAAACTCAGAAATTGGTGACTCATATTCACCTTCACGATCAATTTTTAGTACCTTAATTTTCTTGTTAAGTTGGTTTAAACTTCATTTTTGTAGAGAATAAATTTTTCTATGGCTTCATCATTATTTTTAAGACAATACACAACATAATTTTGTGCTATCATCAATAATAGTAATAAAAAATTTATTTCTACCACGTGTTTGCACTATTTTTGAATCACATATATATGTGTGAATTAAATCAAGGGTTTACTATTTCTTTCAATATTTTAAAGATAATCTTGTCAGTTTTGCTTCAACATGTAAGAATATTTTTTTATTAATCTAAAAATAGCATCATATTGATATGACCTAGTTTATCATGTGACAAATTGAAACACTCAAGCAAGTAAGTGGAAGCATTAATTTTATTCATAATTGGCTTAATAGCCAATATTGAGCTTAAAAAAGACATCACTCATATGTCCTTTCATAACAGACATTCTATTTTTAGAAAAAATAACTTTATCTTACTCAAAGACAATGCAAAAACACGCTTGTTGAAAAGCGACCAGACAACAATTTTTTAGCTGATGTCCAACACATACATACATTGATCAAAGTCGGCTCTTTTCCAGATGTCATCTTCAACATCACCTTTTCTTGACCTTGGATTTCAGAGGTAGAGGAATTCATCACCTTTTCTCAAGATTTGGAAACATCTCTCAAGATTTGGAAACATCTCTTTATTGGATCAGACACGGCGAGTGGCACTAGTATCTATCCACCATTCTCGTGGGTTTGAAACCCACCAAGTTCACTTCAGAAATAACACACACATAAATTCATATTAGAAACCTCTTGAGATATGTCATCCACCATATTTATCTCCCAATTTTTCTTTGGTTTCTTTCACTTTATACCCTTGTGACTTAGACCACCACCATTGTAGCATTTTCAGAGAATTTCCTCTTGAAAGTACGTTTCTTGGGTCTCGACCTAGCAGCTCTTCCAAACGTGCTAGTGTTTTTCTTGGCCTTTGAGCTTTGACCATGCTCGACCACATTGGCTTCAGCCACATCAAGATTAAAAATCTTTTTCTCAGAATCCTTGTTGTCTTCTTCAATGCGAAGCTCGAAAACAATTTCCTCGACATTTATTTCCTTTTTTTAATGTTTCAAATAGTTCTTAAAATATTTCCAATCCAAAGACAGTTTCTCAATAATAGCTGCAAATTGGAAAGATTCACTCAACATCATACCTTCAACATGAATCTCGTATAAGATGACTTGGAGCTCTTGAACTTGTCTGATCACAATATTGGAGTCCACTGTCTTATAATCCAAAAATCGGCGAACAATGAATTTCTTGGGTCCAGCATTCTCAGACTTATATTTCTGATCCAAAGAATCTCGTAACTCTTTAGCTGTTATTTTGTCAATGTAAACATTGTACAGCGATTCGGCCAAGCCATTCATGATGTAATTTATATATATATATATATATATATATATATATATATATATATGAGCATCCTCAATCAGAAATTGTTAGATTCAAGTTAGTGATATCCAATTTGGTAGACATCTTTGAAACACAAGCCAAAACGGTCAAATGTTTGGAAATAAGAAAAATGTTTTAATATTGTTAACCGATATATAGGGAAGAAATCTATTAGAGATAAAATATTAATAGAAATAGATGAAAATATAAACATATACGAATATATATATATGTGTGTGTATGTATGTATGTATATATCAAAAACAAGAAACGTACGTAGTGGGCTCCAACGAGTTGAACGATTAGGTGACCGAGACCTGTGGAAAACACAGTTTCTTTAAAGAAAATTCGTCCCCTCACCGATGGTGCTTTGAGGATCGTATAGACATCTCTATCTCACGATACAACGGTAATATATGTGAGGCCTGGGGCCGAAGATGGCGGGAGGTGATCGCCGGTGCCATGAGATTGTACGGACAATAAGTGGCTCCTGGCAGACTTCTAGTCGGAGGGAACATGGATAAACCGATCTACACCGGAAATAGAGAGATTCTGAAACTGTTCAGGTATGGGACTATGCAGTTGAAGAGAGCTTAAAAGATTTGATATGTACTACTCCTATCAAGAAGATGCATCTTCTTTTCGGTAGCTCATCACATAAGAACCTCAAAGTTAAGGGTACTTGACTTTGGGCAATTTTGGGATGGGTGACCGACCCCCTAGGAATTTTCCTAGGGTGCGTGTGAGTGAGGACATAAACACGCTGGAAAGACAAGTCTTCAGTGAGGACAATCGTCCAATCTGGGGCGTGACAGAATGATATCAGAGCCGGTCACCGGCATGGAACAGCGAGAAATAAGTGCTATACGAGGCAAAGTGCTACGTGCATTGGAGCCACCTCTTGAACCTGCGGGACAAAGTGCTATATGACGGGAGCCACCTCTTGAAGCTGTAGGAGCCACCTCTAGATTCTCGGCGCTGGTGGATCGAGTGATCAGGCCGCGACGAGGACGTGGCGTTCTGAAGGAGGGGTGATTGTGATACCCTTGTCCCACATCTTAAAATTAAAAGATTTAAAATGAGCTTATAATGAGCTTACAATTGACTTCTATAGCAACTTGAGTTAATCATTTTCGTAAAAAGAGGACGAATACGAAGTAGTTGCTATAGGGATCCATTGTGCTGTCACGCAGGCGCGGGCCCCAGGCTCGGGGCGTGACAATATCAGTATCAAAAAAGCACAAAATACTACTACGTACAAACATAAAACATACATGATCCTAATCAGTCGTTAAAACAGAAAAAGGGAGAAAAGAATACTAGAAAGAAATCTTTTTTGTTTTTATTTTTTGGGAAGCGTGTTTTTATTGATAAAATTTGATGCAAAATTGTATTCTCATTCGATGAAATGTTTTAAAATTACGTAGTTAAATGTCTTTAATCCAAATCATAAAGCAACTTATATTAGCATTCATTAAATTTCCACATTATAGCGCGTCAAATTCAATTCAACCTAAATATATTTATTAAAATTTCCAACAAAAAACACACTCTTGGAGATCAAGTCAGTTCCAAACAAAAGGAAGAAGTCATGGAAAAATTTTCAGCAGCCCAAGGAATAAAATTGGCCATTGAGAGACAACAATAGCATGCCGACAAATTTTCAGAGTTGCATTTAATGATCTGGTACTATTTTGACAATGATTTTTTTAAAAAATCCGTATTCTAGAGGTGGTAGGACTCGAATCTGAGTCATTATAAAGAGAAAACAAGGTGAGACCATTATAACTAAAACTCGATCTCATTTTGATAATGCCTTTAAGGTTGTCCCAATAGAAGAAAAAAGAGATGTCCCATCGAGTACACATAGCTGCAAGAGAACTGTTTGAACAAAAGAATGACACAGAATATATGTTAGGAACCGCTCTCGAAAGTTTTATGCCCGTTGGATATTTGACTCTATAATTTTGAAGTGAAGACTTCATTAATGGTATTGAATTTGCGCAATATCAATCATTTCCCATTAAAACTTGCATTCAAGCTCTTCGTTTACTGCTTGAATGCTAGATACCTGATTTGACTCATTTGATACCCATTTTTTGTTTGACAATTTATTTAATGTTCAAGTGATCACCATAAAAGAGGTTAAGTTGGAGTTTTCGTTGAAGATGCTCAGGCTTAAATATTCATGTGGGATTAAGTATTCATGTGATTTAATACAAAAAAAATGAACATGTTCGGCACTCCCCATCGAGCACGGGGAAGTAATTAATTTAACACAAAACACCTAAATTGGGATATCAAATACATGATTTGGCTCATTTGATACCCATATTTTGTTTGAAAATACACTTGATGTTCGAGTGGTCGCAACAAATGAAATCCTGTTGGAGTTTCTATTGAAGATGCATTAGGGTGAATTATTCATGTGATTTAATACCAAAAAAAAAAAAAAAAAACAAACATGTTCCTCATTAATCATCGAACACGAGTAAGTACTTAATTTAACCTATAAGGTACCTAAATTATGATATCAGATATATGATTTGACCTATTTTATACCCATATTTTTTTTGAAAATACATTTTATATTCGAGCGACACCATGAACAAAGTCCCATTGGATTTTCCATTGAAGATATATTAAGATGGAGTATTCATGTGATTTTATACACCTATTAAATACGAGCAAGTGATCAATTTAACCTCCAAAGAACCTAAATTGTGATATCAAATACCTTATTTGGCCCATTTAATACCCATATTTTGTTTGAAAATGCATTTGATATTCGAGTGATTACCATAAACGAAGTATGATTGTAGTTTTCCATTCAAGATAGTTTAAGATGAAGTATTCCAGCAATTTAATACCAAAAACAAAAAAGAAGAAACATGTTCTCCACTAACCATCGAGCACAGGTAAATACTTCATTTTTACATATAATGTACCTAAATTGAGATATCAGATATCTGAGTTGGCCTACTTGATACTCATATTTTGTTTAAAAATACATTTGATATTCCCGTGATCACAATAAACAAAGTCTTGTTGGAGTTTCCATTGAAGCTGCATTAGGTTGAAATATTAATGTAATTTAATACCCAAAAAAAAAAAACCTTGTTCTCCACAATCAAATAAAAATTACTACATTTAATCTACAAAATACCTAAATTCTGATACCAGAAACCTGATTTGGCCCATCTGATGCCCATATTTTGTTAGAAAATAAACTTGTATTGGAGTTGATAATATCATTCATAATACTTATTGGTAATATTATATTTATTAGTAATTTTCACAATACTATTTGTTTTTTTGAAGCAACATATTATTTGTTAGTCATTCATTATACTTACTAGTATACATTCATATTATTATTGATAATCATACATTATATTTATTATTATGTTTTCATTATACTTATGAATACTAATTAATAATACATATAATTATTATTCATTCATAATATTTATTGGCATTCATGAAATACATGAGAATATTTAAATAGATCTTATACTTTGAAGTGTTAATTAATAACACTTGTTGATAACCATTTATTATACTTATCAGTATTCTTATAATATATGAATATTCATTCATAATACTCATTAGTATTTTTACATATTAATTATTGGTAATGTAACACATCAGTTTCGATAATTGTTTCCACTATACCAAAAAAATACTAGTTGTTTTGCCTCTTAAATACTCAATTCCATTATTCATTATCCTAAAAAAATATACATTGAGTGATTGATGTGACATCATTGGTCAATAACAAGATAATACATTGATTGATATAGAAAATACTTAGTTTTAGTCAAATAGTACATGTTTTGTCTCTTTATTACTCAATTAAGTAGTTGATGTTCTATAAAAATATATATGAAGTGGGTGAAGTGGCATTATTTTCCAATAACAAGGTGATGCCTAGATTGATATAAAAATTACATAGTTTTAGTCAAATGGTACATGTTTTTGCCCCTTCAATACTGAATTCGATTATTTGGTGTTCTAAAAAAAATACATTGAATGGTTGATATAACATTATTTAACAATAATAATATGATAACTAGATTGATATAAAAAGTATCAAGTTTTAGTCAAATGATACTTAGTACTCAATTCAATTATTCGGATTTTAAAACATATACATTGAATGCTTGATGTGACATTATTTGTCAATAAAAAGATGAAGACATACCATGAACACAAAATTTTAAACAAAAGAAAAAATAAAAAGCATGACTTATACCATAAATCCAACGCTTAATAATATTGTTGCAGCAAAATTATTTCAAACATAAAATTATCATCATACCAAAATATTGTACCAAAATCCTTAATAACTAGACAAGAAATTGGAAAAAAAAAAATAATTATCTCGCTAAATCTCATTCTTCTTTGTGCAACTGTTGTCTCGCTGAATCTCATTGTTCTCGCTTGCTCATCTCTATCACCTTTCCTTAGTGATGTATGTCGCTAGTGGTTGGGATGGGGGAACCGATGGTATTGTCTGGGTCGAACAATTGGGTTTGGTCAGAGGGGAAACCGATGGCTTTGGTCGAGAGGATTATTACTAACCGCCGTGATCTCCCAGTGACTTGCGGCCTTATATTTACTCGTCGGAGATAAGCGGGAGTTTCCGTTGAGGAGGAGGGAGATGATGTATCAGTGGGTATGTACGTAGGTGCGGGAAAGAATATGTATATTATTTCAACTTTTACAATAATATGCTTATATTATTATAGGGCAACAAAGTAAATTTGGTAGTTTGCAATCATCAATTCAAAATAAATATTTCATAGCCACTTCATATTGAAATACGGATAGCAGGATTTTGCAAAAAAATTAACCTTTATATAATTTTATTACACTTTTTTTAATGTTTCCGTTGCACCGAATTCGTTGTACAAAAGTAGTTGTCCGCTAGCAATATCAATCAGTCGATCGATATTCATCATTGGTTAGTTGATAAAACGTCCCCATTGACAGGTAAGTTGAGGCATCCTTTCACTTCAAAGACAATACACACACATCTAATTTCTTGGGAAAAAAAAAATTCACATCTGCCAGCATGATCATTATCTTCAACTAAGTTTTTTTTTTTTTTTTTTCTCATATCCGTATATTATGTTTAGTATAAGAAACTTCACGAAAAATTTAACTTCGTTTTTTAATTTGAATGACTTATTATCCTTTGAAATAAAACAAGTGATTATCATTTGTTCTCATATTTCACATCTCCCAACATATTTGTCACTTACAACTAAATTTATCACCGATTCCCAAGTATAATTCATATTTTATTGTGGGCTCTCGAATTATAATATCATCATTAATTTATACTTACGATAGAGCGGAAGCGTGTACAATTCTTGACTTTACAAAAGTTAACAAAATTAAGAATTCAACAAAAAAGTCACTGTCTTGCTAAATCAACATTTTCATTCTCAATTTTTGTTCTATCCGGAGTCTTGTAATCCTATATCTGGAATTTATAAATAAATAGAAAGAAAATATAAGTTAAGCCTTTGAGGAGTTAGTGAGTGAATAAAATTAGGCTTATATATTTATAATAAGTCAAACGAACATTTAATAGTGAAGTAATTCAATATAAGATGATATGTATCAGTAGTAACGTAATGTTATGAAAATATCCTATCAAATGAAATGCAGTAATTGTTCAAGACTCTGAAGTGAATATCTAAGGTTAAAGAAGTGGCTTTCACCAACATTTGGTATAACACTTTTCTTCGCATACTAAAGTAGGATTCGTACAATCGATCATTTATGAGCCAACATGAACTCACATTTTAAGGCCGAAGCCACATTTCCAGTGGATTAGCAGTCCGGTACATAGGTCGTTGTCCAAGCTCAATTTATTCAGTCATTCATTCATTCAGTCACTCATTTTGTCAGTAATAGTCGATCAGTAACCAGTCAAGAAGCAACAAATCCAGAAATCCAATATGAAGTACGATCTGATCAATGAATTAAGAAATGGACAATGTGATGCAACATATGAATAAATCATGAAACTTTACTATAAATTCCTGGTCAAAATGTCAAAAAATTTTAATGAAAAAAACTAACAGGAAACCTCACTTCGGTAGCTTAATTTTTCATCTCAGTTTCAATCCCAAGCCAAGATAATTTCCTATAAATATAATTTTTAGTGATTTTACACTAGTTAGAATAGATAATAGGTGTTGGAATCTTTAAAATAAATTCTGTACAAAACTTATACCGGGTAGTTGTGACTAACAATTTGAAAATTCATAACAATTAAAATATATGTCCAAAAATTATCAAACTTTTCAAAAATGCCTAAAAATAGTGCAGAATGGTTCGAAAATCGAAAAATTCATGAAAAACATCGGCGTGTATACCACACTCGCCCCCTTGCCGGCGCGTTGTCGAGATTTAGCCGCCATGCATGGCCGGAATTTTCACTGGAGATGTATCTTGTAATTTTCTACAACTTTTATGTTGAACATCCTAACGTTTCAAAAGCAAATTTGGAAAAACAATAATGAATGTCAAGCTTGTTTCGGACGATCAAAAGTAGTACTTCCGGCAATGGTTAGGATGATCAGTCGACATATATCTAAATTATAAAATATTTTGAAATCGAAATGAAATCCGTTCAAGAAGAAGGATAAAATAGGTTGAAAGTAGTTACATCATAAACAATATTTGGAAAATTCCAGAAACTGTTCTTCACGAATTCGAATTTTCTGAGACGATTTGGATAGTGATCATGTTGCACCTTCATAACATGATGGTTTTTGGGGAAGAAAGGATTGTTGTGTAGTAAACATTTAGGAATTTTGGATAATTTTTATATTTTCTCTTTTTCTCTATTTTTGCTCATTTTCTCTACTTAATTTCTTCTCCAATTTTTCTTCTCTAAAACCCACGAATTTCAAGGAAAAATTTCTGATAGAAAAGTCTCAAAATAGATGTATTTATAATAGGAAAGGAGCCATCAAACTTGGAAACTTGTCTTGACTTATTTTGTTAAGCTTTGGCACATGTTTGCCCAAACATGACACCTATCATATTTATTAAAATTAAATCAAATTATTTGATATCATACTTTATTTTATTTATTATTTTATTATCATTATTAAAACAAACTTATATATTTTATTGTATATATATATATATACCATGGGAAGCGCTATGGTCATCTTGGGATTCGGGCAGGGGATAGATCGGAAAGATAGGAGAAGCTGGAGTAAGAACCAACCCGGGTAAAGAGAGTGCTCTTTTGTAAATCATCTCTGGGTTTGCAACAACTAGGGAAGTTGATTAGACCAATGCATGATCAAGTGAGCCTAGACTCTCAGCTTAGCCCGAGAAATGTAAGGAAACTTAACATATCAGAGGTTATGTTTAAGTTCTCACATCACGATCACTACACGAGCACTTCGAGATAGCCGGAGATCATGGGTCCACATGTGTGGGAAGCCATGCATTGAAATAATTAGCATTTCATTCAGCGCACGAAGGGTTGATGTGAGAAGACCAGAAGCAATATTGGTTGTCAGTTGTGACAATGTCAAGAGGCAGGGCATGGGCAGCCATCCTACCATGAGAGATGGTCGGGAACTAAAAACAAGATCATCGTTGACTTCTCCCCTATAAATACATAGGTTTACTTCATAAAATATTCTATTCAGTGAAAATTTTTCACAAGCACTCAATATATATTCTTTATATGGCACTTTTCTTTGCGTAAACACTTTACTGCTTAAGCGTCGGAGTGGCAATGCCAGAAAATCTTCTGGCACCCCACTAATATTCTTTTCTCTTAAAAGTGTGCAGATCATTCAGCTTGGGGACCATCTACGCGGTCTCTAGTATTCCCATGAATCACATATCTGGCCCGATAAATTGACCACCCAGCTCACCTGATTTACCCGGCTAACATCATCAACGTCGTCTATAGGAAACAGATCTAAGACGTAGATATGGTTCAACCCAAAAATCATTGCAGAAGGATGATTCTAGGAGGGAGACCACAGAATCAGAGGTCTCTCAAGGGAATCCACCCCTCAGCAAACCTTCACAATCAATCAAGAACAGATGACGAAGTGGATAGCAGTGGCTGTCCAAAAAGCCATTGCAGATAAGTTATCTCCTAGAAACAACCATATGCATCGAGAAGATGGATCTGAGGATGAATCTCATCCTCGAGACAAGAAAAAAATAGAGGAAAGCTCCCAGGAACGTTCCAAGGCCCTTACCATGGCCGAGGAACTGGAAGATTTAAGGAAGAAGGTAAAGAAGTTGGAAGGAAAAACATGGTCCTCTCGAGCCCCTCGAGTCCAGCCAAGATGCTGTTTTTTCTCTACACAAATGGTAATGAGCCCCTTCATGTCCACTACAAGTCAGTTAAGTCAGAGAATATGAAACAAACACCGATCCTGAAGAAAATTTGGCCTAGTTTGAGAACATGACCATGTTGCATTGCTATGAAGATAAGATCAAGTGCAAAGCTTTCTTGACCGCGTTGGTGAACTTAGCCTAACGATGGTTTGACAAGCTCGATCCACAAAGCATACAATCTTTTGATGACTTCAAGAGCAATTTCGTGCACTAATTTAGTAGCAGAAGAGCTACAAGAAAACTTCTTTCAGCCTATTTGAGGTGAAACAGAATGGGGACGATCACCCGCAAGTTCAACAAAGCAACCCTGGAAGTGCCTTCTTGTGCCCCCGAGACCAAAATTACAATCTTTTTGCAGGGATTCCATGAAGGAGATTTGTTCCGGTCCCTGGTAAAAAAGCTACCGCGGGATTTTGTAGATATAACGTCTCGGGAGTAGAAGTACATTAACATGGAAGAAGCCCAGAAACGTAAGAGAAATGACCTAAAGAAAGAAAGGGACTATCGATCAGGGAGGGTAGAAGATCGAGTACAGAAAGAAAACCCCTTAGGGTGATTTTCTCAATACACACCCCTGAAAGTTCCGAAAGATTGGGCTGTACCTCTTTTGATGAGGATAAGGTTGTTTCCAGCCATCGCGGTCCTCTCAGGACCCGAGAGCAGCCATGAAATTTTTTACATATCACCGGGAATGCTATCATGATACTAGCGAATGTAAGCAATTGAAGAGGGACCATTCCCAATCAGATCCTAATGAAGTCGGTCAGCCATAAAAGAAAGCTCGGGGACCTCCATGGGTGCGCTGGAACTCGGGATCCCTAATTTCCGCCAACGCCCAAGGTTTCAAGCCCAGATAAGGAGGTCATGACAAGCCCTCCCCATCAGACAGGTCCCGAGGGGAGAAAGGTCGGGGAAAATTCCCTACTCTAGTTATAATAAAAATGATTTTTGGAGGGTTTACTGATGGTGATTCCAACCACGCTCGGAAGCATGGGACTGGTGATAAATTTTGGGAGTGATAGCACGGGCTAGGGAGATGGGTCAATAATCATTTTCAGTCCCAAAATTTGCAAAGCATCAATGATGCACTGGTCATTCAAGATAAAATTTCCAATTATGACGTAAGGCGAGTGTTTATAAATTATTATAGTTCAGTCAACTTCATATTCCAAGATGCCCTTGACCAAATGTAAGGGCTACAATTTAGAATTGGTGGAGACATCTATCTTTGTTTTCATTGGTCACACTGTGTACCAGATAGGAGAAATCGTGTTTCCCCTGACAGTTGGGAACAAGGATCTTAGGAAGTCAATCATGACACCTTCACGGTGGTCAGTTTGCCTTCCTCCTACAACATCATCTTGGGGAGGCCAACCATGAATGCCATTATGACCATTGACTCAACATACCATCAAAAGATCAAGTTCCCTATTGGAAACAGAGTGAGAGAAGTACAGGGAGATCAGTCATCCTCTTGGAAGTGTTATGCTGAAACTTCCACGTAGATAAAAATAGAGAAAGGATTGAAGAGATGAGAGAAGAATGGGTAGAAAAAGAGAAGTGGACTCGATCAAGGAGGTACAGGTCATAATGGAGAAAGAGCAAGAGGAATGTGTTTAGTTCCCGGTCATCTTGGAAAAATTACCAAAGTGGCCCGAGAACTTAAACCCATTATCCAGACCAAGTTATTGTATTTTTTGAAAAAAATGCTAGCATCTTTGTGGGGTCTCCCTCAGAGCTGGTAGGGATCCCAGTCCATATCATTGAGCACAAATTAAAAAATACATCAGGTTCCCAAATTTTGATGCAAAAGAGGAGACACTTTGGGCTCGAGAAGAACATGATAATTGTTGAGCAGCAAGAATTACTCAAAGCCAAGCACATCCGAGAAGTAAAATTCCATACATGACTTTCAAATGTGGTCCTGGTCCAAAAAGCACTGGAAAGTGGAGTTTGTGCGAGGGCTTGAGGTATTTAAACAAAGATTGCCTAAACATTGATATCCTTTGCCCCAGATCGACTGGTGGACTCCACCTTGGGGTATGAGTTATTGTGTTTCATGGATGTATATCAGAGGTATCACCAATCCCCTTGACCTGCAAGGATCGAAACAAGGTCATTTTCATATCATTTTCGTGGTTCGAAAAATTCAGGAGCAATTTATCTACATTTGATGGACAACATATTTGAGAAGCAGGTCGGGAGGAATTTTGAGATATATGTGAATGATATTCTTGTTAAGTCCAAGGAGAAATATTGTTTCATCCCATATTTTGAGGAGACTTTCTCAACTCTTGGAGAATATGGGTTGAAAATAAATCCAGTCAAATGTACTTTTGGAGTCAAGAGTGAAAAATTTCTCGGGTTCATGGTCACCGAAAGGGGGATTCAGGTCAATCCAAAAAATTAAAAGATATCATGGAAATGACTTCCCCTAAATCTATTAAAGAAGTGCAGAAGCTCATATGAAGGATTGTTGTTTTGTCCTAGTTCATCTCTTGATCGGCACATCGCAGTTATCCACTCTTTCAGTACTGATAAAGGCCCATAAATTTGTATGGGATGATAAGTCTGAACAATATTTTTAGGATATAAAAAGTCACCTAGCGGGGATACCCATCCTGGTGAGACCTGAGCGATGAGATAGGTTGTGGGTTTACCTATCTGCCACTGAGCATGCCATCAGCTCAATCCTTATCCGAGAGGAAAAAATTGATCAGAAGCCTATTTATTATGTCATCCACGACCTCAACGGACCCGAGTTGAGGTATACTGAGCTCGAGAAGATGGCCTTGGCCCTGATAATCACAACAAGAAAATTGATACCTTACTTTTTGTCTCATCCTATTATTGGTAAAGTGGAAAGTAGAGCTCTAGGAATATGATATCAACTACTAACCATGGAATTCCATTAAATTCCAAGGCCTATCAGACTTCCTGGCCGATATGACTCAACTCGGGTAAGAAGGGGTATGAAAGATATTTGTGGATGAAGCTGCTAGTAAGGAGGGAAGTAGGGCGGGAGTTGTTCTAGTCTCTCTGAGTGGGGAGAAGGTTAAGGTTGCAGTAAAATTGGAATTCCGAGCTTTGATATTTTAACTGGAATGAGAGTAGCTCGAGAAGCGTAAGCCACATGTTCATTATTTATTCAGATTTCCAATTGATTACTCAACAGATAAAGGGTTCTTATGAAGTCAGAGAAAAAATAGTGATGAAGTATCTGAGGGCTGTCCAAGTGCTATCGGAAAACTTTACCGACTAGAGTGTGAATAAGATTCCAAGTGAAGAAAATACAGTGGCCGATACACTGGCCAAAATGACACCTTTCTAACCGGGGTAAGAAAGAGGAGTATTATTCATCACACCAAGCTTGTATTTGTGATAGATATTGGTTCAGTGATCCCACGATATGAAACATAGATAACGCCCTGCTCAAGTATATCCTAACCACTAAATTTCCCAAAGATCCATGTGAAGCTGAGATAATCAAAAGACATGTTCCTCGTTTTGTAATGTTGAGTGGAGTGTTGTATTGATGATCCTATCAGGGCCCACTTCTCAAGTTCTTAAGAGAGGATGAAGCCAAGTATGTACTTAAAGAAATTCATGAAAGGTGTTGTGAGGATTATATCAGAGCTGTAACACTAACTCAAAAAACATTGCTAGCCAGATTCTGGTAGATACTATGAACTCGAATACTATCCAAATAGTCCGATCCTGTGAAGGATGTCAACGGCATGACAATTTTCATGATAGCCTGGTCTCAGTCATGAAACATATCTGAGCGTCTTGCCTTTTTTATTATTGAGGCCTGAATATTGTAGAACCTTTTTTCCGATAGCTCGAGCACAAAAGAAATTTCTATTGGTCACAATATATTATTTCTCCAAGAGGGTTGAGGTGGAGCCCCTGGCCAGAATAACATAGGAAGAAGTGTTGAGATTTTTGTGGCAGAACATAATATGCCGGTTTAGACTACCAAGGAAGTGCATATCTCACAATGGCCAGCAGTTTTAAGAACGAAAGTTATGGCCTGGTGTGAAGAAATGAAGATTGACTAGTCTTTTACTGCACTTGCCTACCCACAAACTAATGGGCAGACCGAGGTCTCTGATCGCATGATATTTCAAGCCTTAATAACTAGGCTGCAAGGAATTGGAAGAGATTGACTGGAAGAAGTGCCAAGTATTTTATGGACCTATCGAACGACTCCTTGGCCTTCAGTTTAGTGTATGGTACTGAGGCAGTGATACCTACCGAGATAGGCCAAACTTCAATATGGGTCGAATCCTACTCGAAAGGGAATGATGCAGCCCGAATCAAGAATTAGAACTCGAGGAAGAAAGAAGAGATAGGGCTGCCATATGAATGGAGGCCTATCGAAGTCGGATCATGCGAGTTTACAACAAGCGGATCCGACCCCGAAATTTTCAAGTTGGTGATATTGTTATGAAATAAACCAATCCAGCTAGGGACGTTGGCTAATTGGAAGCCCGGTAGGAATGACCTTAAAAAGTCATCCGGAAAGTTAATTCAAGATTGTTGTATTTAGAAGATTGCTAGGGCCAATCTCTCAAAAGGCCCTGGAACTCCTTTCATTTTAAAAAGTATTATTCATGAGTTGTATTGATCGATTGATTATTAATGAAGTTATCTTTCCATCTCAATATATGTGAAATCTTATCATAAGCCCGGGAGATATGAGGTTCCGACACTTTATCTTTCATAGGCCTGCGAGGGAGGAGGCCTTGGCTTCGTATCAAAGCCTAGGAGATATGAGGTCCCGAATTCCTTATCTTTCACAGGCCTCGGCTTTCTACCTAAGCCGGACAGATATGAGGTCCCAACACTTTATCTTTCATAGGCCCGAGAAAGATGAGGTCCCGACCCTTTATTCTTATCTAAGCCGGGGATTTACCAAAAGCTCCGACACTTTTTCATCTAATATCACGGGGCACCGAGCCTAATAAAAATTTATGATTATTACTCATAAAGTATGTAGAATGATTCAAGCATGCCCGATTATCATTCTAACACTTGAAGAATTTTTACAAGGTTATATTTATTCCTCAAGGTATCCGAATTGTATTAGCCCAATCTTGAAGGTCCGGTTACTTCTCAACACTTAGAATATTTTTTGTATGCCTATCTTAGTTCGATTTACTTGAAAATTATAAAGAGGAGAGGAAATTTGGGCAAAAGTAGGGAGAGAAATTGTGTTTACACATCAAGAAAGTACAGAGCAAGGCCTAGAAGTCGGAAATGTAAAAAGGAAATGAAAAATTTTACAAGCCTATTATACATTACTTGGGCACTCGGACTGTAAGGCTCGAGAATTCGATTACCGTGATCTGAAATGATTTGATGATAATTGAGGTGATTATAGACAGAATGAATTAGACTGAAAAGACGAAAGAAAACACGGAATATGTGCGAGGGAAGAACACCTCGCGCATATGCGCGACAAGGAGCAGCACATATGCGCGAGAATGTCAGAAGACCTCGCGCATATGCGCGAGCTGTGCATAAAGGGAGTGCCGAGTCCAAAATAGTTGGCGCATATGCGCGAGCATGGCAGAGAAGTTGGTGCATATGCGCCGGATGGAGGCGCGCATATGCGCGAGTTGTAATGCACCGAGACAATAGGTCTCGCGCATATGCGCGGGGCTTGGGCGCGCATATGCGCGAGTCATGCAGAATGAAAAAGTGCCACTTGCCCCTTACATGCAACGTGTGTATATATATACATATCAGTCTTTGGAAAATTGAAAAGAAAGAAACGAGAGCCGAGGGAATTCTCAAATTTTAAATCGTAGAGTTGTGGTTTCTGCAAAATCCGTCCCTCTGAATTTGAATCCGAGTACAGTACCGAGTTCCTAGCGACGACAGCTACAACAGGACGCAAGTTTTATTGAATTCTGATATCGTTTGAAATTATGATATTGGGGGAATTGTGATTTGACTGGTATTATGTGTTCTGGGTATACTGATCAGTATATAATTGAAGTCAGATCGAAGAATGGACCGTTTATGTAATTGTTATGATTTTCGGAAGTGATATGATTGAGATTGCACAGATTTGATGTTATGCCTTGTTATTATTGAAAATTATGATTCGTATTGATATCGATTATGAGTTGTGGTATTATATCTGTGATGTTGAGATTGACGGGGCTATCAAGACTGTATTGTTATGCCGTCGAAACATCAGTAGATTGATTTTGATCAGATTCAGTATTGATTGAGATTGTATCATGATATCGTTGATATGGATCAGATTATGTTTGATTTGAGTATTGATCAGAACAGATTTTGAATTGAGTTATACATTGATACAATGTATTTGATATTGTTATTTCAGATTGATATGGACAGGTTTGAATTCGAGACTTTGACTTCGTCAGACCGAGAAGAGAAATGTATAAATTGATGTTGATGCGGGATTGCACAACTCGAGTTGACTTGACTTGAGTTTTCCAAAATCACATACTTTACCTTATCGCATTGATATTTGCAATTGAATGAAATTGATATATTTGATCTATTGATTTATGTATTGAGTCATAGGTGGATATGCCTAGGCAGAGACGATTGATCTCGTGACAGGGGTGCCTGATAGTGATGGAATCGTCACGGGCACATTGTACATTGTCACAAGATACTGATTTGGCGAAAGTGCCAAAGTCTGTGACGGATAGGTCAAGACACCGGATGTTTGGCTATATCGAAGTTGATAGAATTGAAGTTTCTTCTATTACTGATGTTCGATATGGAAAGAGCCAAAGTCCGTGAATAAGAACGTGCCACCACACCGATCGGGAGTGTAGGTGGGTGTATGTTCTTATTTAGATCAGGATCCCTAGATTAGGATGAGTTGAGTCAGATTCTGGGAGTCACGGAGTGTGATTCAGAGTTTATATTGATTCATGTTTCTGATTTTGATACATGTTATGAATATCTGTTTCATGCTGTTATATTTGTTTATATGAAATGCATGTATACATGATTTATACTGGGAATGTAATTCTCACCGGAGTTATCCGGCTGTTGTCTTGTTTGTATGTGTGCTTGACAACAGGTGGGACAGGATCAGGATCAGGAAGAGGATGAGAGATTATAGTTAGCGTGGAGATCCAGGCCCAGAAGCAGAATAGGATTTAGCACTGGATGTATAGTTGTTGAACCTAGTTGAGATAGAGGCTTGTAGTACATAACTTGTACTTTGATATTGACATGTATGTCAGATAGATTACTGTTACGTTTCCGCATTTATAATTTAAAAAGAAAAAAATTTAGTCTCACTTTTCTTAATTGTTATATTTGACATTAATAATGATTAAGACATGAATTAGCGTCCGGGTCCTCACACGGACCCTGCAGAATCTGCATCTTTTCCTCATGCCCCTTCCTCATCCTTCGAAAGCGAGTCGATAGCAAGGTCAAATTCTGGGAAGCCTTACTTATACATGGAGATAAAGTCAGCCTCTTCGAACATCTCCTGGCACTTATCGAAGTTGGTTCAGAAGAAGGAGTATGCCTTGTCCTCAACCGCCACTTTAAATTCTTAAGATTGAAGGAAGGAGGTATGTCATTCCTAATCGGATTGCCACTCGACAGCCAAGGTAGACATTGCTGCATCTACCCAGTCCTTGTGATTATCAAGCTCTTCAATCAAGAACTGTACTCGCGTCTCCAAAGTTAAGAGCTCGGCCCTTAATGTGTCTGCCCTGTCAATAGCATCCCCCGGCTTTATTTGGGCTTTTTTCAGGTTCATCTGGGACTCTTCTGACTGCTGATAGGCCACATTAGAAATCTTCCTAAGCCCGATTACAGTCTCATTGTGTATCCCTTGGGCTCGATCAGTTCGTATCTAACTTGGTCATGAAGTTCACTGGCAGCCTGGGCCCGACTTGCTTCTCATTTGGCCATTGGAGCAACCTCTGCATAGGTAGCTACAAGAATTCGGAGACCTATGTAAACAAATAAGATGAGATAAGATAAATTATGATTCGCAATATAAGGAAAGACACAAGGCAAGAGTAATTACAGAGAAAGTTCGAGAAGTACTCTCGAACCGTTTTTGATTGAGGCCCATGACCCAGAGATGAGCGTCTTCAGCTAGAGAAGTCAAACTCTTGGCAAGTGTAACCATGCCTAAGAGATATCATCCAGAAAAAGGTTACCCCGAGCTCCTAGCGGGCTGGGTTGATGTTGCGCCGTGGAGACTTGAGTAGAGGAAAAAGGGGGTAGGTCGATTGCCCAAGTAGAACTTAGGGTCCCCCTCTTTAGTGTCGCCTTAGAAGGACCGCCTCAGAATACGGTCTTTTGCTTATGGTGAACGAGGGGGTGTGGTTTTTTGAGTTCCCAGGGGAGAGTGATCTATCGGGTTCTCTCTCCTCGATATGGGTCATGGTGGCCCTAGTTTCAACCCCTTCCTAGACTTGGTTTTTTATCGAGCCTCGACACCCAACCTCGCTTCAGTTTCCGTGGCCTCAGCAGCTGCTCGGGCTTCCTTGGCCGCCCTCTTGACCAGTGTTTTCTTTTCAGTGCTAACTTTTGAGCTGCTTGTCTCTTCTATTCTATTGCCTTCTCAGTGGCATATCTCTTGGCAAAGGCTTCTTGCATCTCGGGTTTACCTGCAAAAAAATAGGAAAATTGTCAAACAAAAAATTATAAAAAGCCAAAAAGAAGTAAAAGAGGGAAATGAATAAATATTAGGTTGAGCACCCGAGTCCTCAAATTCGTCTATTGCCTTCTTCATAGGATCCTTAGCCAGGGAGCTAAACCCCAAGGCCACTAAGTTTTCCTCTGAGATTAGGAGAGAAAAAGAAAATTTATTCCCTTCCACTTGTTCCTGTCTCTGAATATAGGGCTCTAGAGTTTTATAGTTAATAGGGAGCTCAGGCTGGGCAGGAAGATTGGGTTGGAATCCAATATTTCATTTGGGGGAAGAGGGAAGATTGGTGAAAAAATACCGACATTTCCACCCCTTCAAGGATAAAGGGATTTCATCAAGAAATCGGCTCTTTATCCAAGCTGTCCGAGAAAAGTCGTTGTCACCAAACCGACAGACGAAGAAGTTGTGGAGAGTAAAGGGTTGATTAGAAGATTGTGCATCTTGAAAAGGATGTATGCCGAGGTTATTATACAAAATGAGTTGGGATAAAGTTGGTTGAAAGGGACCCCGAGAAAATGGGTCACCTCAATAGAAAAGGAGGGGATGGGAAATTGAAGGTCACTACGAACTTGATTCCTGAATAAATTATAGAATCCCTATGGGGGCTGATTGGCTTGGTCCGAGAGAACAATAATATGGATAGTGTATGAATAATGAGTGGACCTGAGGACTCAAAAGTCCTCATCGGTCCCTGGACGAACAGTACTGACCATGGTAGTATGGATTTTTCCATCACCCTTCTCTCGAGCATTAGAAGGCCTGGAAGACTGGGGAACAGTTTTGGTTGGAATTTTGGGACTTTTTGGAAGGGAGGGCAAGGACTGGTTTTTAGTATGAGCTATGGGGAAGATGGCGGAAGACATAGAAGAGGTAGAATCGGATTTCGACGTGGAAGACTCTAGGCCGGAGGAGCCACGAGCATTGGCACTCAAGGTGGATGAGGTAGAGTTGGACAAATATAGAATAAAATAGAACTTACGAATAGAGTGAAGAATAAACTGGTCGGAGTAAAGGGAATGAGTTTGCCGGAGAGGGAGTAGGCGACGCCGGAATCTCAAAAGTAGGAGAGCAGAGTGCTAGGATGCAAAAGTGTGAAATGAGGTGAGGCGGTTAGTATTTATAAGAGGGAAGAGAGCAATCCAATCCGTTGATCTCGAAATAAATGAACGGATGGGATGCACCTCAAAAATTGAATTGGGTCAACCAGGGGAGGTGGAAAGTCGGGTTAGGTAAAAGAATAGACGTCTGTCAGAAATCTGTCTCTTCAACTACTAGGGCTTACTTCATGTTGTCATCAACCATAGCCTACTTAAAATTGAAAATATAAATTAGTCTCCCACCTGAGTCCATTGAACCACTTGTGACAGCGAGTCAGAGTATAACCCAATATAAAAAGAGGGAGTGGGGATGCCTTGAGAAGATTCACGATCATCTTGGGACTCGGGCAGGAGATAGATAGGAAAGATGGAAATCCAGGATAAGAACCAGCTCGAGTAAATAGAATGCTCTTTTATAAACCATCTTTTGGTTTGAAACAACCAGGGAAGCTGATCAGAGCAGTGCATGCTTGGTGTGCTATCGTTGAGCTACCAAACTTAATTTCCTACTTTCAAATATTGTAAGTGCAATGGTGAGTATGGTCGAATCCACAGGGAACGAGAGATGATTTCTTTCGAGGAAAAATAAATAACAAGGGGGTTTTGTTGATAAGAACAAAATAAAATATTAAAAATAAAATTAGAAAGCAATAAAAAATATAAATGTAAACAAGAATTAAATTACCAAACTCTGATTCAAGGGAATTTTCACTATTCAATCGTGTCAATGTTCATCGGCTAAAATATTATTTATTCATACAATTACAAGTAATTAACCTTAGAATTATAAGGATAGCCGCTAAAATCCTTGTGTTTTCCTAATTTAATTAACCAAACCCAGCATCCAGTCAAAACTTATCGATAACTAACTGGGCACGATAGCATTCCATATTAATTAAAAATATCATTTTCGTTTTGTGAAAACAGTTAATCCTAAAATCTAACAACCGAGATAGCTGCAATTGATAGATCGAGTTATAGCACAACACACCTAATCTATCGCTACTCATGTATCAATCGTTCATGACAATTACAGATCACTGAATTCATGGATAGCAATAGAAAATTATGTATCGAATTAAATTGTCAGATTAACCGAGATACAATTTTCATAGAATTAAATATAAATCAACAAATACTTGAACAAAACACGAATATTAAATTGAAGCACAAAAAGCCTCACAGTGATAAATTGAAATAGTAAAAATATCCCTTGAATCAGAAATAAAACTTAGCCTAAAAGTGTTGAGAGAAGTTGAGAGAAAATCCTTGAGATTTCTTCTTGTTCTTCACTTTTCCTTGCATCTTTTCCTTCTACTGTGCGTGAATTGTTGGAGAAGTTGTGAGTTGAATAATAAAATAATTGATGCCTCCTCCTTCTTCACGTGTATATTGTGTAGTTATTGGGCCAAGGAGAGGAGCCCATTAATCCAAATCCTAACACCTAAAAATCATATCAAAGATATGATAAACTTTTTTTTTTGGAATAAACCTCTATCTTATCTTTATTTCTCTCAATAAGAAAAAATATCTCTTCAATTATTTTCCACAAATCAAATACCATAATTAGGAATTTTAAGTATGATATTTTCTTTGCAATTTTCGGACTTCATATTTATTTATGCCGGCAGCTTAAGAATAGTCAAAAGGCGTGATCACGCCTTGTGGAAAGACCACTTCTGAATTTTTTCTGCTTCAAGTCTTCCACGAAGATCATATCGTCAATTTTAATTGTGATATAAAATCACCTTTTTAGTCCAGATTCATCGCAAGAGCATAAAACTTCCTCCTACAATAAAATCACACAAAAATGTGCCAATGAAGCACGTTAAAATTTTAACAATGAGATATATGACAATAAAAATGCAAACTATTATGAACCTATCAAATCTCCCACACCTAAACTATGCTTGTCCTCAAGCATAAAAGAGCTCAATTCATTATCTCAACTCTTTATCATCTTTCTGCTTCATTTACTTGTCCGTAAAATATTTTTTTCATGCATCAAAGCAATTTAGTTGTCAAGCATCTAACTACCAACATCATGAGCAATTGCTTCCATCCGAATGTGTAGAAACAAAAAATGCATAGGGTTCAAACACTCTTCACAGGATTCGCTCATTTCACTCGTAAGTGTCTAAGTATGTATCAAGGAGCTCTCATGTCAAAACACGGAAAATTTTTACCATAAGCTTGCAAATATATCACATCCTCCACCAAGTGAATGGATTGAAACACACAAACAAGGGCTATAAATGGGTCGTACTGTGGCTAGAGGTAAGGTAGGAAAGAAGAAACAATGGTTTATGGAACTGAAGAACACATACACACTTTCCACAAAGACTATTGCATCCTGCTTAACAATAACATCTTCAATATCATTATAACATCCAAGAACATTTTTTCTTCGTTACTCTTATTTTCCTTCTCACTCTCCCTTTTTTTCTCTTTTTTTTCATTCATTTTTTTCTTTTGCGCATAAGAAGTTTTTTTTTTTTTGAGACAACGACTTCGAGCATGAATCACTCGATCTTAACAATTTGCACTTTCTTGGCTCAAAACGATGCTAAATGCGAAAAGTTTGTATTATTCTCCAATTCAAGGTTCAAATAGAGGAATAACCAACAAAAAAGATTTATCATGGCTTGTAATGTGGTTATTTTCCAACGAATAGACTCAGGCTCGAACTTGGCTCACTAGGGGTAAATGAATCAGGGTGGGCTCAAAAGAACGACACTGATGATGCGAAAGAAAACGGTTTGAACCTAATGCCCTTTACTTTTGTTTGTGCACCTAATCCATCACAAAGTGTCAACAAAGACATGTATAACAATGCAAGTTCTAAAAAAATCAACAATGCATGACCAACACACAATAAAATAAAACGAAGCATGATATAGTGTTTGCTCATAGGCTCAAAGCTCACCAAAAAAGAAAGGTATGTGTGCTAGACCCCCTACACTTGACATTTCAACACATCATCAAGAGCAACTACTCATAAATGTAGCAGTAAGAATGCAAAATCAGTTGCACACAAAGAAAACATCAGTTTTTTCATAGACCCGCATCAGAGACATTCAAGATTCAAATGAAAGAGATAACGAATAAACACTAAATGCTTTATGGAACAAATAACTTCACTCTCCCGTACTCTCTCTTACCCCTTTTTTTTACTTTTCATATAAAAAAAATTTCGAATAAACATGCAAAAAAAAAATGAAAAAAAAATAGAAATTGAAACTAGAAATAAAGCTTTATACCCCCTTCCACTCCTATATGTGGCAATGTCCTCAATGACACAAAAAGTAGATGCACAATGCAGACAAAAAAACACAAGGGAAGTTAGAGAACTCCCCTGAAAATTGTTGGGCATCGTAGAGCAAAGCTTTCTATTGCTGTGGCGGGAGAAATGGTGGATTGATGATGAAAGCTGCTGAGAGAAGAAGTGAAAGGGGTGAAAACATATAGAGTTAAATAAAATGAACTGTAAATTCTGTTTTTTTTTCAGAAAATATTTTCTCACATGGCGTGATCACGCCTTGTTAGAAAACATCTACTGCATTTAGGACAAAATTTTTTTTTGGGTGTAGAAGTGATATTCTTATAAAGCGTGATCACGCCTTGTTAGAAGACATCTTCTACACAAAGGTAACAAAAATTGTACTATTTGAAAAAAAAAATAATAAAAGAAATTAAAAATAATAAGAACAAAAATTTGGGTTGCCTCCCAAAAGCGCTTGATTTTTAGTCGTCAGCTTGACCCTCAAAAGCACTCATTCAAAGAGCGGTTGACGTCCAAAATACGTGTCATATGACACCATATACGGACGGGTCTTGGTTCCATGTGCCCTCAAGTTTGGCTTGATGTATGCAATGTAAGCTCGTCTCCTCAACAAAACGTGACTTTAAATAATAGGCATGGGATGAGAATATCATCGTTGGACCTTGAAGAACAAAATCTGTTGAAATTGACAATGGAGAAAGACAAGGATCTCCTAGATGTATGTATGATAATATTATCGACGAGCTCAAATCGATAGTCTCAGGAGCTTGTTTATCTATCAACTTCATTGGTGTCTCATTTTCATTTGATATTTCTTCCAAAACTTCTTCAGACTGAGGCTCAACAGTTTCATCATTCAATGTCACACACTTGTCTACCATATCATTCAATCGACTTAAGATTATTTCAAGACTATATCCCTCATCTTTTTTATGCTCAAAAGGTTGGTTTGTAAAATTAGAGTGGCTAATTTCTGGAGGGTATTGGTGGCTCCAACTCTGCAGCGAAGGATCCCAATACTGATGGTAGTCAAAGTCGGCCATATCATTTAGCAAATATATCATATTTTCTTCAGGTCGACTAAGTAGTGGACTACCAGTTGTTAGTGTCCCATTAAATACTCATCTTCGTGTAACTACATTCAAACCTTTAAGGAAAAGTCGAAGAAGAACTTAGTTAGAAAAATCATGATTCCTGAATGTTGTTGCTAAATTATTGAATCTCTCCAATGCTACGTAGAATGACTCTTCGATTTGTTGGGCAAAACTTGTGAATGTTTGTCGATGAAACATCTCGAAGTATTGCACAAAAAAAAAATTCTCAAATTCTTCTTTTCTTGATGAATCACCTGTACAAGAAGAATGAGACACAAAAAAAATAATAATAACAAAACTCGAAAAAAACTAACCTTGCACCGCCAAAATTTGGTGTGCTGTCGTTGAGCCACCAAGCTTAATTTCCTACTTTCAAATATAGCGAGTGCAATGGTGAGTAGGGTCGAATCCACAGGGAACGAGAGATGATTTATTTCGAGGAAAAATAAATAACAAGGGGGTTTTGTTGATAAGAACAAAATAAAATATTAAAAATAAAATTAGAAAGCAATAAAAAATATAAATCTAAACAAGAATTAAATTACCAAACTCTGATTCAAGGGGATTTTCACTATTCAATCGCGTCACTGTTCATCGGCTAACATATAATTTATTCATGCAATTACAAGTAATTAACCTTAGAATTATAAGGATAGCCGCTAAAATCCTTGTGCTTTCCTAATATAATTGACCAAACCCAGCATCCAGTCAAAACTTATCGATAGCTAACTAACTGGGCACGATAATGTTCCATATTAATTAAAAATAGCATTTTCGTTTTGTGAAAACAGTTAATCCTAAAATCTAACAACCGAGATAGCTGCAATTGATAGATCGAGTTTCGTTGATTTATTTAGATTAAATATGTTATGATAGCACAACACACCTAATCTATCGCTACTCATGTATCAATTGTTCATGACAATTACAGATCATTGAATTCATGGATCGCAATAGAAAATTATATATCGAATTAAATTGTCAGATTAACCGAGATATAATTTTCATAGAATTAAATATAAATCTATAAATACTTGAACAAAACACAAATATTAAATTGAAGCACAAAAAATCTCACAGTGATAAATTGAAATAGTAAAAATATCCCTTGAATCAGAAATAAAACTTAGTATAAAAGTGTTGAGAGAAGTTGAGAGAAAATCCTTGAGATTTCTTCTTATTCTTCACTTTTCCTTGCATCTTTTCCTTCTACTGTGCATGCATTGTTGGAGAAGTTCTGAGTTGAATAATAAAATAATTGCTGCATCCTCCTTCTTCACGTGTATATTGTGTAGTTATTGGGCCAAGGAGAGGAGTCCATTAATCCAAATTCTAATCCCTAAAAATCATATCAAAGATATGATAGAGATTTTTTTTTTTTGAATAAAAATCTATCTTATCTTTATTTCTCTCAATAAGAAAAAATATCTCTTCAATTATTTTTCACAAATCAAATATCATAATTAGGAGTCTAAAATATGATATTATCTTTGCAATTTTCGGACTTCATATTTAGTTATGCCGGCAGCTGAAGAATAGTCACAAGCCGTGATCACGCCTTGTGGAAAGACCACTTCTGAATTTTTTCTTATTCAAGTCTTCCACGAAGATCATATGGTCAATTTTAATTGTGATATAAAATCACTTTTTTTAGCCCAAATTTATCGCAAGAGCAGAAAACTTTCTCCTACAATAAAATCACACAAAAATGTGTGAACTAAGCACGTTGAAAGTGGTAATAATGAGAGATATGACAACAAAAATGCAAACTATTATGAGCCTATCAATGCTCAAGTGAGCCTAGACTCTTAGCTTATCCCGAGAAATCTAAGGATACTTAACGGATCAGGGGTCCTGTCTAAGTTCTCATATCACTATCACTACACGAATACTTCGGGAAAGCCGGAGATTATGGGTTCACATGTGTGGGAAGCCATGCATTGAAATCATTAGGATATCATTCAGCGCACGTAGGGGTTATGCGTGAAGACCAAAGGCAATATGAGTTGTTGATTGTGACAGTATCAAGGGGCAGGGCATGGACAGCCATCTTGCCATGAAGAGTGGTCAGACACTGAAAATAAGGTGATGATTGGCTTCTCCCCTATAAATACATATGTTTACTTGATCATAAAACTTTATATTCACTGAAAAATTTCACAAAAACTCAATATATACTCTCTATATTGCACTTTCCTTTACGTAAACATTTGACGGACTTAATTGTTGGAGTGGTCATGCTAGAAAACCTCATGACACCCCACTAATGTTCTTTGCTCTTAAAAGTGTGTAAATCATTCAGCCCGAGACTATCTGCCCGGTCTTTAACATTCCCATGAAGCACATATATTGCTCGGTAAATCTCTCACATGGATCACTCGATTTACCTAGCTGACATCATATATATTTATATTGTAGTTTTCAGCATGAGTTTATTAAATTATATTTGTAGGATAATCAAATTTATATAATTAAAATATTGTTATTATTTAGAAGCATTTTTTATATTTTATAGTGTTCAATTTTTTAACATTTATTTTTAGAAGATAGAATTCATTTCTTTAAATTATTATTATTTCCAAGTATTTTTTTATTTCATTATAAATATTTTTTACAAATTAAGTAGATCAACGGATAAGGAAAATTATTTATATGTGTCAAATCTTTTGGTTAGACTAATTAAATTCATTCATTTATTATTATTATTATTATTATTATTATATTAATCAATAAATTTTGATTAAATACCTCAAAATTTTTCGGGTTTTATAATCTACCCCTTAAAAAAATCTAGTCCACATATTCATCTTTTGTTATAGGAAAATCCCAAAACTTTTCGATCTATTTCTCTCTCATATTATTATTAATATGTGTGTATTATTACAAAGTATTTTGGATTTTCTTAGCTAAAATCATAGCTCTATTATTGAAAAATATTTATTGATCCAATTATTTTTAATTCTAGAATATTAGCTTTATTTATTTATTTATAATATCAGGGTGATTTTATTCGTAAAATAAATGATAATATTCTAGGTAAAAGTGCTAGTGATAAGCCTGTGAGACTCTGATATCACATGTGGGCTCCCGAATCATAATAATTAACTTATACTTATGGTAGTGAAAGCTTGTAAAATCCTTGACTTTATAAAAGATAACAAAAATAAGAATTCAACGGAAAGTATTTGTTTTGCTAAACCAAAATTTTTATTATCAATTTTCATCATATTCGGAGTCTTGTAATCATGTATCTGTAATTTATAATAAATAGAAAGAAAATAGAGATTAAGTCTTTAGTGACTTAGTGAGGGAATAAACTTGGGTTTATATATTTATAACAAGTCAAAAACACATTTAATAGTGCATTAATTCTTCACTATGGTAAGATATGTATCAGTAGTGTAATATATCATTATGAACGTATCTTATTAAATGAAATGCAATGATTTTTCAGGACTCTAAAGTGAATATTGTGGGCTAAAGAAGTGGCTCCCACCAACATCGGTGTAGAAATTTTCTCCACGTACTCAAGTAGAATCCATACAATCGATCATTTAAGAGCCAAGTTGAACTAAATTTTCGGATCGAAATCACGTTATTCAGATGAACTATATACCAGGCTTTAAACTCGTTGTTTGTTGGACTCACATTTTCGGGATGAAGCCGCATTGTCTAGTGGAATAGCAGTACGGTACATAGATCATTGTTCAGGCTCAATTCATTCAGTCATTCAGTCA
Source organism: Primulina tabacum (assembly GCF_025594145.1). Classification (NCBI taxonomy): domain Eukaryota; kingdom Viridiplantae; phylum Streptophyta; class Magnoliopsida; order Lamiales; family Gesneriaceae; genus Primulina; species Primulina tabacum. The sequence continues at coordinate 31,560,906 of NC_134558.1, read as the reverse complement.
GTAATATTCTATCAGTAATCTGTCAAGATTCAACAAATCAAGAAATCCAATGTGGAGTACAATATGACCAACCAATTAAGAAACACAAAATACAAAGCAATATGTGACCGCACCTCGATAGCTTACTTTTTCTTCTCAATTTCAATCTTAAGCCAAGATAATTTCTTATTGATAACCCCGGATTGAGGATGGGCTCGGCCCGCTCTCGATAGCCCATCTAGTTGAGGACCCGACATTCAAAGAAGCACGGGAGGTCATCTGGGAGGTCATCCAAGCCGACCTCCCATATCAGCAATTCCGTCGATTAGAGAGGTCAGATGACCTCCCACGCCGAGCTCCCATGCCGACCTTCCAACATGAAGCTGAGCCGACCTCCAAATTATGATATCGGTGTGATTGAAAACGTCTCGGCCGACCTCCCACGCCGAGCTCCCATAGGGTCCAGACTTCAGGCAGGCTCATACCTACGAGAGCTCTTACTCAGGCATTAACGCGTAGTCCACAGAAATCAAAGCCCAGAAAGGTAAAGCTCATTAAATATCTAACCAAATCTGGCACAAGATCTAACCAAATCTAGCGCAAGATCTAACCAAATCTTTCAAGATTCTGAGGATCTAAATCTACCAAATCAGGACTCTATCATCCTCCTATATATACCAAGTTTCGTTCATTGTTTATTGATTCATATATTCACATTCTCTTAGCACACACATTATTCTCTCAGTTTTTTGTTTTCTGACTTGAGCGTCGGAGGGGCTACGCCGGAACAACCTTCCGGCCCCTTTCTAACACTCATGTTTGTGCTTTCAGATTTCGAAGGTCCGATCGGAGCTCCCCAAGTGAAGATCCGACCTCACAGCTACCTTTCGAAGGTCTGATCCGAGCTCCCCAAGCGAAGATCCGACCTCCCAGTACCATCCCGGATTTCAGCAATATCAATTGGCGTCGTCTGTGGGAAATACTGAGCAAAGACGTAGACATGTGAGAATGCAAAAGGAAATTGGATGGAAGAGCTCCCAAGCATGCTATGGTCGTACAGTGACCACTCCGAAGATTGGCATCGGGGAAACACCTTTCAGCTTGGTTTATGGAAATGAAGCAGTCCTTCCAGCAGAGATCGGTGAAGAGACATCCCAAATTATGTTTTATGATGAGCAAAACGATGAGATACGGGCGGCAAACCTAGACCTAGTTGAAGAAAAGAGAGAAGCCGCAGCCATCATGGTGGAAGCTTACAAAAGACGCATTGCCCAGTCCTACAACCGAAGGGTCATTCAGATGAGCTTTCAAGTGGGGGCCTAGTTTGGAAGAAGATTCAGGATGCGGATGTTGGGAAGCTGGACCCAAGATGGAAAGGACCATTTAAGGTGATAGAGAAGCTCAGTTAAGTCGCTTACTATCTGGAAGAACTGGTAGGGAAGAAGTTGAAGAGGCCATAAAACACTTATCACCTCCGAAAATATTATGCTTAGATGTAATTGTTTTAGGCTCATTTATTTGGTACATTACTTTTGTTGCAGGGACATCATATTTTGGTTTTATATCAAGTTATATTAATAAAATTATACAATTTTGTCAGAAACTGTTGCAGACACAGGGTTTCCACCCGACCTCAGTTCAGGAGCTTTGATTACTTCGGAGCTCACCTCATCTTGGTCACCCCAAGTTTAAAAAGGTTTTCACCCTAACTCAGTTCAGGAGCTTCAGAGCTCACCTCATCTTGGTTACGCCAAATTATAAGGTTTTCACCCGATCTCAATTCTGGAGCCCAGAGCTCACCTCATCTTGGTTACGCCAAGTTTATAAGGGTTTTCATCCGATCTCAGTTCAGGAGCCCAGAGCTCACATCATCTTGGTTACGCCAAGTTTATAAGGGTTTTCACCTGATCTCAGTTCAGGAGCCCAGAGCTAACCTCATCTTGGTTACGTCAAGTTTACAAGGGTTTTCACCCAAAGTTAGTTCAGGAGCCCAGAGCTCACCTCATCTTAGTTACACCAAGTTTACAAGGGTTTTCACCCAAAGTCAGTTCAGGAGCCCAGAGCTCACCTCATCTTGGTTACGCCAAGTTTATAAGGGTTTTCAGCCAATCTCAGTTCAGGAGCCCAGAGCTTACCTCATATTGGTTACGCCAAGTTTACAAGGGTTTTCACCCGATCTAAGTTCAGGAGCCCAGAGCTTACCTCATCTTGGTTACGCCAAGTTTACAAGGGTTTTCACCCGATCTCAGTTCAGGAGCCCAGAGATCACCTCATCTTGGTTACGCCAAGTTTATAAGGGTTTTCATCCGATCTCAGTTCAAGAGCCCAGAGCTCACCTCATCTTGGTTACGCCAAGTTTACAAGGGTTTACACCCTAAGTCAGTTCAAGAGCCCAGAGCTCACCTCATCTTGGTTAAGCCAAGTTTACAAGGGTTTTCACCCAATCTTAGTTCAGGAGCCCAGAGCTCACATCATCTTGGTTACGTCAAGTTTACAAGGGTTTTCACCCGATATCAGTTCAGGAGCCCAACGCTCACCTCATCTTGATTACGCCAAGTTTACAAGGGTTTTCACCCTAAGTCAGTTCAGGAGCCCAGAGCTCACCTCATCTTGGTTGCGCCAAGTTTACAAGAGATTTCACCCGATCTCAGTCAGGAGCCCAGAGCTCACCTCTTCTTGGTTACGCCAAGTTTATAAGTGTTTTCACCCGATAAGAGTTCAGGAGCCCAGATCTCACCTCATCTTTGTTATGCCAAGTTTACAAAGGTTTTTCAACCTAATTAAGTTCAGGAGCCCAGAGCTCACCTCATCTTGGTTACGCCAAGTTTATAAGGGTTTTCACTCGATCTCAGTTCAGGAGCCCAGAGCTCATCTCATCTTGGTTACGCCAAGTTTATAAGGGTTTTAACCCGATCTCAGTTCAGGAGCCCAGAGCTAACCTCATCTTGGTTACGCGAAGTTTACAAGGGTTTACACCCTAATTCAGTTCAAGAGCCCAGAGCTCACCTCATCTTGGTTAAGCCAAGTTTACAAGGGTTTTCACCCAATCTTAGTTCAGGAGCCCAGAGCTCACATCATCTTGGTTACGCCAAGTTTACAAGGGTTTTCACCCAAAGTCAGTTCAGGAGCCTAAAGCTCACCTCATCTTGGTTACCCCAAGTTTACAAGGGTTTTCACCCAAAGTCAGGTTAGGAGCCCAGAGCTCACCTCATCTTGGTTACGCCATGTTAAAAGGGTTTTCACCCGATCTCAGTTCAGGAGCTCAGAGCTCACCTCATCTTGGTTACACCATGTTTATAAGGGTTTTCACCCGATCTCAGTTCAGGAGCCCAGAGCTCACCTCATCTTGGTTATGCCAAGTTTACAAGGGTTTTCACCCTAAGTAAGTTCAAGAGCCCAGAGCTCACCTCATCTTGGTTACGCAAAGTTTACAAAGATTTTTCACCCTAAGTCAGTTCAGGAGCCCAGAGCTCACCTCATCTTGGTTACGCCAAGTTTACAAGGGCTTTCACCCTAAGTCAGTTCAGGTTCCCAGAGCTCACCTTATCTTGGTTACGCCAAGTTTACAAGGGTTTTCACCCAAAGGCAGTTCAGGAGCCCAGAGCTCACTTCATCTTGATTACATCAAGGTTATGAAGATTGTCACCCCAACCAAGTTAAGGAGCTTTAAGGAATTTATATCCCGTCTCGCCGAAGTCGTGATGGGCATATTTATCCGAACCTCAGCTCGGCAGAAACTTTATGGTTCACCATTATTACTTTATGAAGTGTTGGGCCGAGCTCCCAGCCGACCTCCCTCGGGATGACCTCCTCGGGTTATTATTTTATGAAGTGTTGGGCCGAGCTCCCATAGCCCAGCCGACCTCCCTGAGTATGACTTCCTCGGGTTATTATCTATCAAGTGTTGGGCCGAGCTCCCATAGCTCGGCCGACCTCCCTCAGGTTGACATCTTCGGGTTATTATTTTATGAAGTGTTGGGCCGAACTCCCAGCCGACCTCCCTCGGGATGACCTCCTCGGGTTATTATTTTATGAAGTGTTGGGCCGAGCTCCCATAGCCCAGCCGACCTCCCTGAGGATGACCTCCTCGAGTTTTTATCTATCAAGTGTTGGGCTGAGCTCCCATAGCCCGGCCGATCTCATTTAGGATGACCTCCTCAGGTTATTATCTATCAAGTGTTGGGCTGAGCTCCCATAGCCCGGCCGACCTCTCTCAGAATGATCTCCTCGGGTTATTATCTATTAAGTGTTGGCCGAGCTCCCATGGCTCGGCTGACCTCACTCAGCGCGGCCTTATCTGGTCAATATTTTATTAAGTGTTGGGCCAACTCCCATGGCCTTTCTAACCTCACTCAGCGCGGCTTTACCCGGTCTATTTTATTGTGTTTGGGCCGAGCTCCAATGGTTCGGCCGACCTCACCCAGTGGGAGCCCATCGGGTCATTATCTTATTAAGTGTTGGACCGGGCTCCCAAAGGCTGGCCAACCTCTCTCAGTGCGACCTCATCAGTTACTATTTCAATTAGGTGTGTGGCCGACCTCATCCAGCGGGACCTAGGGATGGCAATGGGTAGAGTATGGGTCGGATTTCATACATCCATCCCCATACCCATTTATTAAATTCATCCCCATACCCATCCCCATACCCATCGGGTATTGAATTTCATCCTCATCAACATATCCATCGGATTATCGGATACACATACCCTACCCAAATACCCTATTATCATATACAATTGAATTTTTTCAAATTTAAATTGTTTCATTGAAGTTATGAATATTTAAAAAATTATTTAAATGAACAATAAGAAAAATTATTAATGATAAAAATTTGCAAAAAAAACTTTATAGAAAAATTAACAAAATATTAAAAATAGTTTATATTAGTTTAACAAAATTACTTGGATTTGAGAAGATGAATCTTTAATAAATATAATTTATATATATATATATATATACCTACATACATACATATATATATATATATATATATACATTAATTTAAACGGGTATTCGGGTCGGGTGTGGGTCGGATTATATCAAACCCGCCTCCATACCCAAACCCGAAAATCTCCATACCCGATTACCCAATTATTTAATCGGATCTAAAAATCCCTCCATACCCTCTTCTATTCGGGTCGGGTATCGGATCCTCCAACGGGTTCGGAGGAAATTGCCATCCCTAGCGGGACCCCATCGGGTCATTATCTTATTAAGCATTGGACCGAGCTCCCAAAGGCTGGTTGACCTCTCTCAGTGTGACCTCATCAGGTTTCTATTTTATTTAGGTGTGTGGCCGACCTCCCAAAGCCGGCCGACCTCATCCAGCGGGACCCGTCGGGTCATTATCTTATTAAGTGTTGGGCCGAGCTCCAAGAGCCCGACCGACCTCTCTCAGGATGACCTCGGGTTATTGTTTATCAGGTGTTTAGCCGAGCTTCAAGAGCCCCGTCGACCTCTCTCAGTATGACTTCATCATGTTATTATTTAGTGTTTGCCGAGCTCCAAGTGCCTGACCAACCTATCTCAGGACAGCCCATGGGCCACCGAGAGCTCAAACCACAACGAGCTTTTGGTCTACAACGTCAGCTCGACTTGAGGTGGGGACTCGTGATACCCCCGGATTGAGGATGGGCTCGGCCCGCTCTCGGTAGCCCATCTAGTTGAGGACCCGACATTCAGAGAAGCACGAGAGGTCATCTGGGAGGTCATCTAAGCCGACCTCCCATATCAGCAGTACCGTCGATTAGAGAGGTCAGCCGACCTCCCACGCCGAGCTTCCATGCCGACCTCCCAACATGAAGCTGAGCCGACCTCCAAGATTATGATATCGGTGTGATTGAAAACGTCTTGGCCGACCTTCCACGCCGAGCTCCCATAGGGTCCTGACTTCAGGCAGGCTCATACCTACGAGAGCTCTTACTCAGGCATTAACGCGTAACCCACAGAAATCAAAGCCCAGAAAGGTAAAGCCCATTAAAGATCTAACCAAATCTGGCACAAGATCTAACCAAATCTTTCAAGATTCTGAAGATCTAAATCTACCAAATCAGGACTCTATCATCCTCCTATATATACCAAGTTTCATTCATTGTTTATTGATTCATATATTCACATTCTTTTAGCACACACATTATTCTCTCAGTTTTCTGTTCTCTGACTTGAGCGTCGGAGGGGCTACGCCGGAACAACCTTCCGGCCCCCTTCTAACACTCATGTTTGTGCTTTCAGATTTTGAATGTCCGATCCGAGCTCCCCAAGTGAAGATCCAACCTCACATCTACCTTTCGAAGGTCTGATCCGAGCTCCCCAAGCGAATATCCGACCTCCCAGTACCATCCCGGATTTCAGCAACATCACTTATAAATATAATTTGAGTGATCTGACACTAGTTAGAACTGTAGCAGGTGTTGGAATCTTTGGAAATTATTTTTGCACAAAATTTGTATAGTGTATTTTTGGTTAACATTTTAAAAATTTATAACAATTAAAATACATAATATTTGTGAAACTATCTAACAATCTCAAAAATTTTGAAGTGTTACAATTACATAATGTTACCCAAAATCTTCAAATTTTAAATTTTTTAAAGCATTATTTAACTACCACATTAATACTCCACTAAAAAAGAATAAAATAATTTAAAAAATGAACTTAACTAAACCAAGCTTAACCAATCGCAGGACCAAAACCAAAACAGACCAAGCTCAAGCTGTGGAATAATTTTTGAAATTTTTGCATGACAAAAAAAACAACTAGTTTAAAATATAGATTTATCAACTAAAATTTATAAAAAAACAAAAACAAAAACAAAAATATATGAACCATAAAAGACAGCAGTCACATAATGTATGAATTTGTTGACAACATTATGAAATATTGAGTCAAAAAATAGCTGTCTTCCCTGTAATATGATAAAACATCATTTCATGTCCCAATTAGCCCCTCATTACACGTTTAATCATTAATTAGCTAATAATGAGATTTAAAATATCACATACATATTATTTTTAATGTGGACAATCTAATAAAATAAAATTAAAAATAATATGATTGTAGAAATAAGGGAGAATTTTGCGACCGAAGTCCCGATGAACGGCGGCCGTAACTATAACAGTCCTAAGGTAGAGAAATTCCTTGTCGGGCAAGTTCTGACCAGGACGAAAGGCGTAACGATCTGGGCACTATCTCGGAGAGAGGCTCGGTGAAAAGATTTTCATTTGTTGAGTGGTAATTGAAAATAACAGCCAAAATTAGTGTCAAACTGAGAAATCTGCGCAGACGTGAGGTCCTGGCTTGCAATTTTGTGAAGATTTGAGCCTCCAGATGCCTTTGCTCTCTGCAAAATTAATTATACAAAAGACATATTACCATAAATTTTTATTTTTTTTAATTTTGACATAGGCGTGTTTGTTGCAATTAGATTTCGAATATTTGATTCAATTCCAAACGTGGAATTTTAGTGTTACATGAGCTACAAGTATTCGTCACCAAAAATAAACTTTAAAATTACCATGCTATCATGGATCTCTGGTTTGGAGTAATCACCTATATATCATAGTATGCATGTAAAATGATCATATAATATTAAAAAGAACTAAAAATATATTATATGAAAACCATAATCTTTAAAATAAAAAAAAAATCTATTTAATTTTTTACAAAAAATAATATTTTCATGAGAAGGTTAGGAAAAGGGAAATTAATTACCTGCAGGGCCTCCATGACATCTGTGTCTGAATTGAAGTCATAAACTGTGCTTGCTACATTAAGCTTCATAGATAGAAACTTAATACAAAAAAAACACAAAAAGGAAAACATTTAATTCTGATAATTTTTATAAATAATTAAGAAATAAATACCATATTTCATTTTTTTTCTAATTCCATTTGCTTGCCTCAACTTGATTTTGCAAAGACTGCACGTAATTTATTATCTCATCCAACATCACTGCCATCCCCATTGTCTGCAAATTGGATCAAATAAAAAAATTTCTTAACGCAAAATTCAATCTTTGAATTTTCATCGAGACCCTTTAACTAAATTTTTGGATCTCTCCCTCTTTTACCCGGGAAAAAAAATCCCCCGAGTTAATAAAATAATAATTACCTTGTAGCATCCCGGAACAATGTCTTGTAAACATCTAAGCCGTTCGTTGATTTTTTCTCTTCTGACCTACATATAGATAATTAGATATAGATATATTAAAAATTCTATATCTTATATTAGTATTGTTTTTTTAAAAATTTGATACATTTAATTAATTTATATATATATATAATTTGGATTTTAAATTTTACTCTTTCTGCTAAACTGTGACTATCTGTGGCTTGGCCTCTTTTGGCTCTGACGTGCACAACTTCTCTTGGCTTTTCCTTTTCCTTTTCACTGTCTTTTACTCTCTTCCTTCTTCGTCCGGTCTGTAAGAAAACTCAGATGTTAACAGTTATTTTCATTTGAGAGCATTTGCCAAAATTTATAAAGCCGATCGCATGACAATTTACTAAAAAAACTGTAGTTAATGAGACGATTTAACTCAAATATTTTAAATAATATAAAACAATCCATCTGTCAATACTTATATGATAACTCATGAGTTCTGATATCAGAGACCTTTTGTAGCTTTACTGGAAACCATAATTGGTGTTAACAGTAGAAAAGTAAAATAAATATTGATCAAACACCATTCTTGACCAAAAATCGAACTTGAAAAAATAATAAGATAAGAGTTTACATTTTTCCATGTAATCCCATTTTCAGAATCCTGAAATGAATTAGCTGTGCTGCTTTCTAGGTTGTTTATAATATCCATTGATTTCCTCTTCTTCTCAACCATATGATCATTAAAAGACTGCAACACCATATTGCTTCCATCCTGGATAAACAATCCAGCAGGGTCTGCAGCAGAATCAAGGAAATTAGGATCGGCATGAGGATAGCTAATCAAACTGCTGTTGAAGTTGATCAATCCCGATAGAGAATCCGGAATCGTGGTCGGATTCAGGCCCGTGAATTGGTTGAACAGGTCTATGTTTGATTCTGTGTCGGACAATGTGAAAGATTGATCAAGGTTTTGTAATCCTGGTAAGAAGTGATCAGCCATTTCTGTTTCAAGAATTTTAGTCTTTATGGTCGTGGATCCCTCGGGTAATCCTATATAAAGTATAAGTTTGCCACTTGGGGATAAGAATAGGATCAAAATTAATATAGGAGTGAACCCATAAAAAAAAATTAACAGCTTCTTGAATATTCGAGATTATACACAAATATATATATTTATATTAAGACAAAAATACAAACATTCAATATATATAATGCATAAAAAGATTGTGTGCCCGTATATATAATTAGGTATTTTAGTAAGGGGTCTCTACGATTGGTGGTTTTACCCTTATTAAATTACAAAATACACGATCCATTAAAAGGAAAAAACAAAGTTTCTTTAAAACAAATTAAAAATATACAAATATTCAAATAATATTTAAAAACATATATTATAATATATATATATATATAAAAGAACATATTGTAAATACACATGATAACGCCTGCTCCAAAAAAATCTAGTATATATAAGTGATTATTGGTATTCGTACATTAAAAAATAAAAAGTTTATCAGATGAAAATATTAGAATCTCTTAAATTATTGTGTATAGGGATAAATGTTGCATTTTATAGGGCCACGTGGCAAATTGAGGGTGATGTTTCGTTGGTGGGGTATATCTAAGGAGATATATCCAAATTATGGGGTCGATCATTCGTTAGCCCCTGCATTCAGATTTAAGTAACATTATGATGAAAGATTTAATTCCAAGCATTCACACAAAAAAATCCTACAAACTTTTTTAGAAAATTAGTTCGAGGGTATCTAATTTAACTTAAATATGATAATTTTCATGTTTTGGATTCAAATATGCGGAAGCATGATGTCTGTAGAAAGTACTTTGTATTTGTATTCGTTTTACGGTAATGATTAACTCAAGTTGTTATAGGAGTTCATTATAACTCATTATAATTTGTTTCAAGTATATATTTTCAACCTATACGATACAGCGCATTATGATCATTTCTCCTTCTAAATGTCATGTTTTCGTTGTCGTCTAACTAATCTATCAAGTGTTAGAGTAGATGCCCTGCAAGCCAACGGTTGGCTAGGGAATTTATTGACTCAAGTGAAATAAACAATCTTTATTTTAATATAATTTAACTTTTCATGGTCTTGTTATACTTTATCTGTATAATCATGCAAACAGCATAGATAAAGTCCTTGATTATGCTTTAATACAAATGAATCGTAATTCGATGTTGAAACTCATTTGTAATCACTGCATATTCTAAATTCGTTCCTAGTCGATTCAGCCGCCTAAAACAGGGATAAAGGTCGCTTGAACTCGAGACTAGCATCTGTGATGTTGTGTACTGCGTTTCTTGGTAAGGGCATGGAGATGTCCAAACATGCAGATGGCAGATGGGTAGTCATATGATGATTATACCGAACAATCCTCCCTCGGACTTTCCAAGTGGTTATCATTCATCGAGAGGATAAGTCTGTGGTTATGATTGTACACCATTAGTCCTTACGACCCGGGACAACACTGAGGCTCTATATGCTAGGGCTGTGCTTTGACTCGTTTACCGGCTCTAGGAGAGTCATCAGGTGGCGAGGTTGGGTACAATTGCGACACATATAGGAGCCAGTGCATTGTAGTCGGGGATTCACCGCTCACCTGCGGGTGTGGATATCCTATGTGATCTGATATAATAATAGTGCATGGAATCTCTGGCCAGAGTATGAGATGTACGTTGGAGAATGAGTTCTCCAATAGTACACGCGATGCCACTATTATATGTGTCACATAGTTATCGAATTATTATGCAACCCTCGATGAACTAATGTTTGCAGATTCGATCGGGATATATGAGATGAAGGGACCGTACTGTACGTTAATCATAATCGACTTGTTCTTGCAGGCACTATCAGTGATACCTAGGGGATCATGGGGCGATGCTACTAGACGCTCTTACCATGATCCGATGGGTGTAATCAGAAATGAGTTCTGGCATTCTTGATCAAGGCGTTGATGAAAAGAATGGGGCTAACTAAGGTAAGCCCGAATAAAGGATTATGTCCTGAATCACAAAGAGTTGTGAACCCACGGCTAGCTGTATCCCTGAACCATTGAGGGTCACACAAGCACTAGATCGTTTGTTCCTGTTGAGAGAATAAATTCAAGGAGTTGAATTTATATTATGATATAGTAAATTCAAGCAGTTGAATTTATGATAATAAATTTTGAGAAAATAAATTCAAGGAGTTGAATTTATGAGATAATAAATTCAAGAAGTTGAATTTATGAAATTTGGAGAGAATAAATTAAAGGAGTTGAATTTATAAAATTTGATAATTTAATTTATTAAACTCAAAAGTTGGGTTTATTAAATATTAAATTTTGGAGGTGATAAATTCAAGGAGTTGAATTTATAATTTAAATATTAAATTCAAATGTTGAATTTATAAGAGATTTAAATTAAATGTAATGGGCATATGTATAATGGACTTGTAGGAGTACAAGACCAACATACATATTATTAAAGTTCTTAATTAGACTTTAAAAGATTAATTAATTAATTAAACTAGTTGAACTAGGATAATTAATTGATTAAGCCCATTAAGTGTTTAATTTAATTAATGGGCCCTAAGCTTATATATATGTGTATTATGCTTAGGGTTAGATACAATTCATTCACAATTTTGAGAAACCTTAGCCTCCATTCCATTCATTGAACTTTTCGAAAAATACATCTCCTTTTTCTCTCAATTTTCGGCCACCTTAAATGTTATTCAAGGTCTTGAGCCGCCTCTCAAGTTTTAATCACCAACGAAAAATATCTTCTAAATTTCTAGAACAATTTAAAAGAGGAACAAATCTTCTAGTCGTGGACCTGATTAGAAGGATTGAAGGAAAGAGTTCTTGAAGAAAGTTCGTAGGAATTTCATAAAGAGCTATCTCCGCTAAACCCGGAATAGTTGGAGCCGTGTGATTAATTCACCAAAGGTATAAATTCTTACGCCCTATGAATGTTTTTGTTAAAATTATACGAGCGCCCAAAGCAAAACATATTTTGATTTTCAAAATAAATAAAATTTTTAAAATTTCCGCTGCGTTTGGGCGTGTAGAAAACCGAGATCCAACAGTAGGAAAGTGCTCCTACATATTCAAAATGTGATCAATCTTGTGCATGTAGCACTTTGTCATGCAAGTTTAAGAGGTGACTTTCACGCATTAGCATTTTGTTTTTCATTTCACTTATTTCTCGGTAAATATAATGTTCTCGTTACCGTGCAATCCATTAATTATCAAGCACTAGAGATATACATATACTTCCTACATGTTAAAAAGTATTTCTGGTGCACGTGACACTTTTTTTTGTAGGTTCAAAAGATGACTTTCACACATATAGCTTTTTGTTTTTCATAGAACTTATTTCCAAGTAAATAAAACATTATTGTTTCTACATAACCCATCGATCAATTAGTATTAGTAATCTAGAAGTGAATTCTACATATTTGAAAAGTGGTTCCTATGCATATACCACTTTTCTTGCAGGTTTAACACAAGCAAGTGATTGAATGAGTGGGGGCCTCGAGTCTTTTTCACCATGTTCCGAAATGGGAAGTATTTTGGAATGATTTGATTGGAAACCTACTAAGTGAAGACTTTCAACTCTTAAACATGTAGCGATTATTTTTAATAACACTCATTACTTGTATTCTTACTTGGGGCTTGTTTCTGATGTCATTGTGTCACGCCTTGATCCTAAGTTCTACACAACTATGACTATGCATTTGACTCTTATAGATATTACTTCATACATGATGTTACTCTACGACAATGGTCAACCCAAGTTTTTATATTTAAAATTGTCTTAAGTTTCAGTGATAACAATTATTGTTGGCTGTTACAATATCTTATTGATTGGTTAGTTGTTTGGATATCGTGCTGGACATGTTTTTGGATGCTGGTTGTTCTACAAAGTTTCTATATTGTTTATTTTTGCTGGATATTATTCTATATCTGTTAGCAGCTATCAGAGCAAGCTCGACCATCTCAAGTCATCCATCTTATCTGCCTTAAGCTTGCCAAATGATTTTATTATCAAGCTTTTACCAACTAGAAACAGACAAAAACATATAGTACATCAGTTGAGCTTCTCATATTTCAATCAAGAATGTTCGCAGAAGAAGGTAAAGTTCACTACAGACATGACATTCCCTGCATAAAATAATGTTCATCGTATATGTTAGGACTTAGGAGTACTGTTTTCAAAAAATTTAGTGTTGGAGATTTCGTTTATTCGAGGAACCAATAACCCTATATTGAAGACTAATTAGGATCATCTACGTTATTTCAAATAACATTCAAGTCCTCGAGGACTGATCTTTCAAGAAACATGTATCATGCTGCTCCAGGCACACACTGAATATCATATTTGATCATTAAGGATCAATTTATTATACATTTTTTTTCACTCTATTATTTATTATATTTAGCTGATTAGAATCGTGAATTGTTATATTTGTCATAAATTTGTTTATGAACAGATTAAGAGTATCTGTTGAGTTACTAGGAGTTAAGTGGTTAGAGTTTTCAAATAAATGAAGTGAGTTTGTACAATCTGCTGTCACGCCCCGAGACCGGGTTATGACACCTGCGTTGTTTAACAACCACACGATCGAAAAACAACTAACCTCGCAGTACATCATAAACCGAAACCAATTTATTATCATAAATTTCCCAAAAGTTCACTGTCTTTACAACTCAAAAAAAATAGAAACATGCGGAAGCGTAAATACACGATACTGAAATCATAAGACAGAATAATCGACGGGTCCCGAATTAGACTGCTTCATCACCATCCCCAAAAGTAGTCTTGCTCCTTATCCTCAATTTGATTCTCATTCTTATCTGGGTGGGAAAGTAAGTGGTGAGTATTTTGGAGAAATACTCAGTAAATGGGGGCCGATCGCGCATGACCATTATCGAGGATATACATATGAATAAATTATCAAAATTTCAATATTAAGCATGTTGAATCAAATACTAACACAATTACGAATATAACACTGAAAATCATCTCATTTTCTATGGTTTTTACTGATCAGTCCCCTATATGTTACTCCTCTAAGGGGAGAGACCAAAGGAACGGTTATTATAACCCACCGCATCAAGGCATAAACAAAGTATATCAAAGTTCGGAATTTCCTTTACCATTTCTAAATCGAGTCATTACAGTGCATTTCAAAAAAATTCAAACATGCTTTCATATATTTAACTGATATCGAACAAAGAACAATTCAAGGGATTTCAATACCAAATAAAAATGAATATATCACGCCGACCGAATTTTCAAAGTCATGTTTAATTTATTTTCGAAACATATTATGCCCACTTAAAAAGAAATAAGTGTGCCAAATAAAATAGTATCAAGAACCCACTTACAAAGAAAGATATATAGCAAAAGCTCACTTACCGTATTCTGACTGCTCAAGGAAACGTAAACGTGAACGGTGAGATTGCGGCAGAGCTTTGTTACTAGAGGGCGAAGAGCTTCGAGAATACGGTGCTGCTAGAGAGGATTTCGAGAATTTGGATGTGCAAGTTTCGAATGAAGAGCCTTCCTTTTTATAGGCACGAATAATCTGCTACAAGGTAAGCTCTGAAGTCGCTCCACGTATGACGCTGCGTTGATGGCTCCACGAATGACGCTGATGGCTTAATCAATGGGTGATTGCACTAACCTCTCCCGGATGAATGTGGCCACTTTTTGGTTCAAGGTGCTCACTCGAGATTTATGCTGAAATGGAGTGATTTTGGCTGTATGAGTTCCTCCACAATTGGTGCACTTCCATAGTGCATGGTCTTCACATCTGCTGTGTTAACCAAAGTCTTCCAATGAACCTTTGACCCAGGAAGAGAGACGTAGAAGAATTGCTTTCGAACTTTCATTAACAAATCTTGCCTTATTTACTTACTGCATTTATCTTTTAGCCTATAATTTTGGTTTGTCGCTTGGATCTTGTTGTTTGACCAGCTAGTTGCGTATTCATTGAGTCCAACGTGCTCTTTTGGAATTTAGAAAATATTTTTACTAATTGTCTGATGCACCCAACTGATTGAGATCTTGGCTTTAGTTGTTAACCCAGCTGAAGTTTCTTGTGAGTTTTTAAACCATACAGGTTTTAATTGTGCTTATTCAACCTCTTTCTAAATATCTTATTGATTCGAACACAAATTGTTATAATATTTCATTGTAGCTTATTATAATCAATTTTTAAAAAAATCAACACATGTGACATCAATATCATTACAATAAATTTTTTTCGGACTAATTAATTATTTTAAAAAAAAATTATTTTATTGGTCATTGTTTATACGCTAAATCAGCAAAGCATAAGTTAAGTCCCGCTTAATTTTGTTCCTATATACATCATGAGTAGATCTCTTGTGAGACGGACTCACGAATCTTTATCTGTGAAACGAGTCAATCCTACCGATATTCACAATAAAAAGTAATAATCTTTCATGGATGACCCAAATAAGAGATCAGTCTCACAAAATACGACTCGTGAGATCGTCTCACACAAGTTTTTGCCATACATCATGTGACGCCCCAGATTCGATGACTGTCCTCATTGTACCAAAACGAGTCTTTCCAACGTGCTTATGTCCTCACTCACACGCACCCTAGGAAACTTCCCAGGAGGTCACCCATCCCAAAATTGCCCCAAGTCAAGCACGCTTAACTTTAGAGTTCTTATGTGATAAGCTACCGAAAAGAAGATGTACCTTCGTGATATGAGTAGTACAAATCAAAACTTTTAAGCCCTCTTCAACTGTACAGTCCATTATATTGAACAGTCTCGGAATCCCTCTCATTCCCGTGTGGGTCGGTTCATTCATGTTTCCTCCACCTAGAAGCCTGCCAGGAGCCGCTCATTGTCCGTGCAACTGATGGCACCGGCGATCACCCCCCGCCCTCTTCGGCCCCGGGCCTCACACATCATATCCTCTTAATATGCTCAGCAACCAAGTTTCAACTCGCACATTCTCATAATTAAGAATTCCTATTTATATTGATGAAATTCTGGTATATATGGATGTCACATTTAGAAATACAAATTTTTTTTTGGAGTGGCTCTTTTATTTTCTAAAATATCCTAGTAGGGAACAACAATTCCCCTCATTGGAAAAATACTCAAAATTGACGCTTGGGTTATTATACATATATAAAAGATTTGAGTTGAATCGTTGTTATCGGTTATAACTTTTGAAAGCGGAAAATGATATATCCGAAAACTGATATTAAATCCAAGATCGTGTATAACTTTTTATAAATCGATAAAATCCAATCTTATAATTAATTGATATAAGAGTTAAGATCACGTGTTTGATTTTCTAGATTTGCATTTCTAGGTACACAAATTTGTTGGAGAACAATAATTGATCTTGCTAAAAGAGCACCTGAAACTTGGTATTTGGGTTGCGTTATTATATGATTTAAAATATTAATCAAATTGCGTTATTATATATATATATATCCAAATTTCGATATATTTGAAGGTAAATTTTAATTTCTAAATTGCTAATGTTAAAATTTTTTCTCAAAATCATGTTTTTACGTATACATGAACATGAAAAATCAATATGCTGAAAGCTTAAATCGAGTGTTACCTCCGGCCATTGAAAATTTGTTGAAGCTTTCTAATTTTTTTTTGATTGAAGCCTTCTAAACACTTCAACACTCCTTTAGATGGTGTATTTTCTGTATGAGATTGTGTGTTTAGGGACCTCAATGCTTTCGGTATTTATAGGCACACTCATACCATCACCGAGTGTTTTTGGGAGCTCGAGATTCAAACCAAATTTGTATACGCATCTCAATTTTCAAAATTTGAGGCTGCCGTGTTTAAATTTTTTCAACAATTGTTGGCAATGACCGTCATCATTTTCAACACGTTTATTTTACGGGTCACAATTTTCTTACATTCTCCCACTTGACCCGTATATCTCATTTATCATAGGAGAAATTAAAATACATGAATCATGGCGATAGATCATCTAAAAACGATTATTATCTTCCATGTATCACAATGTATTATATCTCTCAAATAATTTAATGAATAAACCCTATATTTATTCGAGGTCCAACTTTATTGATATTTCTCGAATCAATGAATGTGTGCATAATAAATATGAGAAAATATCACATCATAGTTTCATTAACTTTGTTTTTACAACAAAATTACATAAAGGAACCAAGTCTCATTCTTTCTATATGATCCTTAAATTTCAATGGTCTAAACCTGGATTACTCTGATATCTTCCCAACATCCCAACAATAAATGCAATGTCAGGTCTAGTGCAAACCTGAGCATACATCAAGCTTCCGACAGCAGAAGCATAAGGAATGTTTTTCATTTGTTCCCGCTCTAGATCATTCTTTGGGCATTGGCTCAAATTGAATTTATCGTCTTTCACAACGAGAGCTATACTTTGTTTATATAGGTTTCTTGAGACAGACCTATAATACCTCGAATTCTGTCTCTATGTATCTTAATGCCAATGACATAAGATGCATCGCCCATATCCTTCATATCAAAGTTTTTAGAGAGAAATTGTTTCACCTCATATAACAAACCCTTATCATTGGTTGCAAGTAATATATCATCCACATATAGAATAAGGAAACAAATCTTGCTCCCACTGACCTTCTGGTATATACATTGATCCATGGTGTTCTCAACGAATCCAAATGAAGAGATAACATCATGAAATTTCAAATACCATTGACGGGAAGCTTGTTTCAATCCATATATAGATTTCTTAAGCTGACAAACCAATTGCTCACCATTACTAGAGAAGAATCTTTCAGGTTGTTTCATATAAACATCTTCTTCTAGTTCTCCATTGAGAAAAGCTGTTTTCACATCAATTTGTTGTAAATTTAAGTCAAAATGTGCAACTAATGCTAGAATGATACGAAGAGAATCTTTCTTAGATACCGGAGAAAAAGTCTCCTTATAATCGATTCCTTCCTGCTGAGTGAATCCTTTAGCAACGATTCTTACTTTATACCTTTCAATGTTGCCTAATGAGTCATTCTTTGTTTTGAAGACCCATTTACATCCAATGACTTTTACACCATCAGGCAACTGAATAAGATCCCAGACTCCATTAACTACCATAGAATTCATCTCTTCTTTCATAGCATTAAACCATAGTTTTGACTCATTACAACTCATGGCTTGTGAAAACGTTTCAGGATCATTTTCGGCTCCGATTTTAAAATCCGATTCTTGTAAATACACAACATAATCACTAGATATAGCTGATCTTCTTGTTCTAGTAGATCTCCTAAGGTTGTTTGGTTGATCAACAATTTCTTGTTGTTCTTCATTAACAACTTGATCTACTGGATTTTCATCAGCGATTTGTGGAACTTCAATAACTGGTTGTCTAACACCCATTTGGTCTTGAAGGGTGTGAATAACGATCAATTTGTCATTTGAATAAGAGGGTTGTGCATTAATGTGATCATTCTCAAGAATTATGTCATTTGAATGATCACTCCCACTAATCAAATCATTCTCAAGAAATTTTGCATTTCTTGATTCCACAATTCTAGTGTTGTGAGATGGACAATAGAATCTGTACCATTTGGATTTTTCGGCATACCCAATGAAATATCCACTTATAGTTCTTAGGTCCAGTTTCTTTTCATGTGGATTGTAAACTCTTATTTCAGAAGGACAACCCCAAACGCGTATATGTTGCAAACTCGGTTTCCAACCTTTAAATAACTCAAAAGGCGTCTTTGGGAGAGCCTTAGTTGGAACTCGGTTTAATATATACACAGTTGTCTTAAGAGCTTCAGTCCACAAGGATTTAGGAAGTTTGGAGCTACTTAACATGCTCCTCACCATGTCCAATAATGTTCGGTTTCTCCTCTCAGCTACGCCATTTTGGTCCGGAGAACCAGGCATAGTATATTGGGCAACAATCCCATGTTCTTGGAGAAATTTCGCAAACGGACCAGGTGCTTGTCCATTCTCAGTGTATCTACCGTAATATTCTCCAACTCTATCAGTTCTCACGATCTTAATATGTTTTCCACATTGCTTCTCCACTTCAGCCTTAAAAACCTTAAAGGCTTCAAGTGCTTCGTTTTTATTATGAAGCATGTAGATATACATGTATCGTGAATAATCATCAATGAAAGAGATAAAGTACTTCGGACTTTGCATGTTCATATCTAGACAACAAATATCTGAATGTATGATTTCTAATATTTCTGTACTCTTCTTGGCACCCTTTTTAGACTTATTGGTCTGCTTTCCCTTAATGCAGTCCACACAAGTCTCAAAATCAGTAAAATCTAAAGTACTGAGTACTCCATCATTTACTAATCTTTTAATTATCTCTATGGAGATGTGTCCCAATCTCCTGTGCCACAATATAGAAGAATCTTCATTTATAACATATCTTTTAATACCTCCCTGAACATGCATAGTGGTGTTATTATTTTGTAAAGAAATAGAGAAAAGAACATCAACCATTGTACCATTTCCAATAAGATTTGATTTATAAAATAAATTTATTGATTTATCCAAAAACTGAAATGAATAACCAAGAGGTACAAGTTTTGAAACTGAAATTAAATTCCTAGAAAAACTAGGAACATAAAAAGTCTTTTCTAATTTTAAAATATAACCACTATTCAACACTAGGTAGCAACTCCCAATAGTCTCCACATGCGAAAACATCTTGTTTCCTGAATAGATGCTTCACTCATTTTCTATTGGCTTCCTTAGGTTTTGCATACCCTGCAAGGTATTTGTAACATGGATTGTAGAACCAGAATCAATCCACCATATGTTATAAATCATATCAACCATATTAGATTCATAACAGACAAATGAAGTAGGAATACCTTTCTTTCAAGTCAGTTCTTAAATTTATTGCAGTCCTTCTTAATGTGTCCCGTCTTTTTACAGAAGAAACACTTGGATTCTTTCTTGATGTCAGGTTGGGGTTGAATTATTCCTTTCCCTTTACCCTTGACTTTGGCTTGCTTTTTATACTTTCTTTGTGTGCTCATAAAGATATTATCATTTGTTTCCATCAACAACCTTCCTTTCTCTTGAACACACATGGTCATTAATTCATTAATCGACCATTTATCCTTATGTGTATTATAGGAAATTTTGAAGGGTCCATATTGCTGTGGAAGAGTGCATAAAATGTAGTGCATAAGAAAAGTCTCAGACATTTCACTTCAAGTGTCTTGAGCCGAGCCGCTATGTCCCGCATTTTCATGATGTGCTCTCCCACACCTCGCTCACACTAGTGAGCTTTAATGAAGAGAATTTCATAATTAGGGTGCTAGCAAGTGCTTTATCCGAAGACTGAAATTGTTCATCAATAGCCTTCAGTAATTCTCTGACATTATTATGCTGATCGACAGAACCACGCATACCAGCAGAGATTTTGGTCTTTATGAACATTACGCAGAGTCGATTAGATCGCTCCCATTTTTCATAAAGATCAACATCATCCGGAATGATGTTTTTAGTAATAGCATATGGTTCGTCTTTCCGTATAGCATAATCAATATCCATCCACCCTAATTGAAGAAGAACTTTTTCTTTCCATATTTTACAATTATCGCCCTTTAGTTCGGGAATGTCACATTTCATATCAGAAAAACTCGCAGGTTGCATAACTGCACAAAATATCATATGCTTAAAATTTTGAGACAATATCATGTTTTACCAATGTAATTCATGTTTTAAAAATCTAGTGACATAAAATTTGCCTGTGGGCTAAAATTTTAATTCAATAAGATTTTTCTGTAACTTTATGATAAAACTATCAAAATGTATTTTCCTTAACTCCTGTGTGTAAATTAAGAAAAATATAATTTGATATTTTAATCTAATTAGTTATATAAATATAATAAAAATCCATGTGGGGTAAAATTTATTATGTTTATATAATTAATTACAATTGATGTCCATTATGTGATCCAAATCCACTTAATGCATAATTTTTCATAATTAAGGATGCTGTGGCTATTACTCAATTATTTAAAATTATACGGTTCACCGAACAAAATTTTGGCTTTACTTAATGCTTTATATAATAATTATTTCGCAATCAACACTTTCCAAGAGTGCTCCCAGAAAAGATAGGTAGTGCTAAGGCCCTTTAAATACCCAACTCCTAGACAGAGCAACGTTCCTCAGGGAGACCAGTGGCTAGTCAAGGCAGTTTAAACCGATCTATGAAGAACTCCCTCAGATCATGTTTTCTTACGTCACCTTATAATTATTATTCAACTTTAATTATCCACATTTATGTGAATCTTTATAAGCCAAAATTTTTCATTAAATAACTTTATATTCACATTTTTACTTAATATGAACGAATACATTCCCCATCAGTTTTTCTCTTCAATCAGAGTAGTGATAAAGCGAGGATCACATTTACATAAAAATGTGGTCTCCTCATCAGTTTTTCTCTTTTATCAGAGTAGTGATAAAGTGAGGATTATTTGTTCGTTTGTGAATATCTGAAATATTTTATTATATTCACATCTTACTTGATATGTTCATTTCAAATTATAAACAACTTAATATAATTTAATATGAACAAAATGTGAATATTGTTTTTCCAAAATATTTTTCAATACAATTTGCATTTAAATTTCTAGAATAAATGCAAACATAATATTAAATTTGCATGTACAAATCAAACACTTATCCATAATATTTGACATTATCTAACATGCAAAAATAATTTCTAAACATGTATTAGAAATTACGTCGAACTTGAAATTATTTTAATGTGTACAAATTATTTGACCAAATTTCAACTTTCATTTTTCATACGTAAATTTCCCGAAGCAAAATTTTCAAGGCAGAGGTATCATTGCTCTGATACCAAATTTTAAATTTTTTTCTCAAAATCATGTTTTTACGTATACATGAACATGAAAAATCAATATGCGGAAGCTTAAATCTAGTGATACCTCCGGCCATTGAAAATTTGTTGAAGCTTTCTAATTTCTTTTTGATTGAAGCCTTCTAAACACTTCAACACTCCTTTAGATGGTGTATTTTCTGTATGAGATTGTGTGTTTAGGGACCTCAATGCCTTCGGTATTTATAGGCACATTCATATCATCACCGAGTGTTTTTGGGAGCTCGAGATTCAAATCAAATTTGTATACGCATCTCAATTTTCAAAATTTGAGGCTGCCGTGTACAAATTTTTTCAACAATTGTTGGCAATGACCGTCATCATTTTCAACATGTTTATTTTACGGCTCACAATTTTCTTACAGCTAATTTATCTCCGATTAATATATTGTATTAGTATCTTTTGAAATATTTTTGTTTATTTTCTAAAAAAATAAAATTGTCCTTTTTTTAGGCCCATTGATCCCTAGAACCACAATGTAATCAAATTATCCAAGTAGGGTTGAATCCATTCTTGGCGAGATTATCTTATCAAAGTTGTATTTATAAAACTCGATCCTGAGACCATATTAAAGAAAATCCATGCTCTATATCACTTGAATCAATAGGCTATGACAAAAAAAAACATTTATCTTAAATAATAATTAGTTTCTCTTGGCACACGATGTATGCATACATGTTAATTTTTTTTATATTAAATACTTTTTTGAGTAAAAAATATAGATATTATAATAAAATTCAAAATTTTTAAAAATATTATTTACAATAATTTTTATGTTATGGGTGATAACAACTCGTTTTTGTCTGCTAAGTTGTCTAACTGGTTGTTTAGATGTTGTTAGGATGTCCTGCTACATGTGTTTTGTTTGTTAACTCGTTGGATGATTAGAAGGTTGCTGTGTTGAGTTGTAATTCCTTAGTTTTTGTGATAATAAACAGTACCTAATTGTTATAGGATCCAACCATATTTTTTATGTATTTACAGGTGGTGGAAGCGGAGCTCAAGTAGTTTCACTGCATTGCTTGCAACTAGATCTTTCAAGATTGGATCAAAGTTCAACCAGACGGGATTACTCATGTATTACTACTGGATATTATCCAGTTCAACCGGATGTTGCAAGTGTGTTTGGAATAGAACCGGATTTCACAAATTCCAAAGTTATCATGCCTACCATTTCTTGACTAATCATGCACAGGACAAGGAAATCGGTAATTCATAATGTCAACCAATGAGACAAGAAGTGTTTAAATTTTATCTCTTTTCTAGATCAATTTTTCAGAGCTCTGTTAGTTACCATTTTTTGTAAGACTCCAACAAATCATTAAATGCATCTTACTATGATTTAAGAAATGACTGAAGATAAAGTTGCTTTTGCAACAGAAAAAGAAAAAAAAAGTTGAACGTTGCAAGGGTTTGAACGTTAGAATCAAGATAAACTATAAATTGATGGTGTCTTCATTCATTTGAAGAGTAGTGAACAACTTAAAAGCTTTCAAGCTCTCAATTTTCGCAAGATTTCCGAGCACAATGATTTGAATCAATCTTCAACCGCCCTCAAGTTCCCTTGTTCAAAGTTCATTATAGATCACCAAGGATCAAACCAGGGCTTATTGCAACTTCTCAAACAACTGTTTGATCACTCCCAATACTTGTTTTGAATCTAATGATTCATTTACTTAAAGTTGATGTATTGTTCTTTAAGTGAAACTAGTACTTTCAAATTAGGGCAAGATATAACTCATAAATTGAAGTGTGTTGTACAAACGGTTGTAAACCAAACTGTTCTAGTGCATTCCTTTTATAATGGAAGAAGGGGAGATGTAGGAGACTATTCTTCGAACTTCCATAAAAATCTTATTTGTTGCTTTCATTGCCGTACTTATTTTTATCTTGCTTTTCTTGTTGAAAACTTAGCCTTTTGATTATATAATTATCAAATCCATTCGAAGTATTTTTCACTTTGAAAAACATTTTAAGTGGTCCAGCCGCATTTATATAATCGAGAAAATGATTTTTTTAGTTAACAATTGTTGAGTTTGGTTTGAGAATCATCTCAAACTTGAATATTTCGAAGA
This sequence comes from Primulina tabacum, assembly GCF_025594145.1. Taxonomy (NCBI): domain Eukaryota; kingdom Viridiplantae; phylum Streptophyta; class Magnoliopsida; order Lamiales; family Gesneriaceae; genus Primulina; species Primulina tabacum. Next base: position 31,536,809 of record NC_134558.1, on the reverse strand, counting down.
AAAAAAAAATCAAGAGTTTTGATAGGGTCGGTTTGGGGAAAAATCAATGAGTTACAATAGCTCGATTCTTGAAATTTTGAACACCGATGAATTAAATTAAGTTTTGTTTTCAAATCAAGCGGAAGACACTCGAAATAATCATTCATAGAAATCGATTAAATATTTTGTAAAACATTTAAAATACAGGCACGTAGAATTAGTAAAAAAATTGGTTGAAGCATTTTATCAAACACTTGGTATGCAATATTTTAGTATTTGAAGAGCACATAAAATGTTTCAACAATGCATCTTTAAAACAATGGAGATGATAAGTAAATGCAATAAATAAATGAACACAAATTTTTTTATGGATGTTTGGAGACTTTAAATGCTCTTGCGACACCCCTTCTTCCCTCTGGGAACTATTCACTAAAAGATTTAGATTTATACAACACATTGTACAAACCCAATCCAAAAGGGCAGCACTCAACTAGAACTCATAGCACTAAAGAATGCATGCAGCACCTCACAATCAGCATATTGTTTAACGTCTCATATGCAAAGACTACTAACACATTGTTTTACGTCTTTGTGTGAAGACTCACTCAACTAATCTTTGAAGTTCAACTCTTTTGTATATGTGTGAATGATTGTGTGTGAGAAATTTATCATTTATAGTGTACATCTCAAATATATCATCACACAAGAGCTTGTGCTCTCAACTAGAAGATTTCTTAATGATAATTGTCCATAATTTGAATCCCCTTCAAAAGCTCTTGTTCGATCTTCAAGGTATTGTATTTATAGGCCTCAAAAATGATATATACATTAGATAAAAGAATATGATCGTTTGGAAAGTTTCTGCACTGTTTCTGAAATTGCAATGGTCAAATTCGTCTTGCTGAAAATTTTGCCGAGCCTAAATTGGTCAGCTGGTCAACTTTGGTCAGCTGCTCAACTGGTTCAGTTCAACTGGTCAGCTGCTCAACTGGTTCAGTTTCAGCTGGTGTGCTGAAAGCAGCCTTGCTGATTTCAGTTTGTGAAGAATAAATACATTCATCATCATTTATCAGCATCTTAAACTTCGATTCAGACTTTGACTTATGAAGATGATTTGTAGATCATCGTCTTATCTTTCCAACACAGACTGTATCGCTTCATTCCAATAATCGAGCTGAGAGATATGTCTAAATACTGCAACTGCTCATATCCAACTGATTGTTGTTTTCGTGCAATCAGTTTGACCATTCAGTGATCGGTTTGAACTAGATGACATCCGATTTTACCCAACTGAGGTGAAATACGACTTGTTATAAATTGGGTTTTCTGATCACTTGAGTTGGCGGATTGCATTTGAATTATCCAGATGATAGATATCATTAAAACACCAAAACTCGCCAAAAATTTAGTTCGGTTAAATTCAGTTTCAGTTTCCTTTTTGTGTTTGAAACTTCACACGTGAGTAAATATGTTAGAAATACAATAACAAGTTTTGTTAATATCAAAATCAAGATTGCAAACATGAAATGTTCCAACAAGTTTATTAAGTCGTCCCCCTCTAAATTCATTTATGGATAACATGCTAGCATGGATGATCCTAACAATTTTTGGGTCTGAGTTTAACTTTAGAAAAAGGCCCGTAAATCATAATTTGTGTTCATATTATTTTAATTTCATAATATTTTTTGAATTAAATCAATACATTATAGACGATATAAAAAAATCAAACAATACACAATAGAAAAAATATTTTTATTATAATTAAATAATAAGATCAAACATATCTAAAATATTATTAAAAAACCCGCTTTATAGTTTTTAGAGGCAAAAATACTACTTCAGATTGTATAATCAATATATTCAGTAAATTCTTTTCCAATTGATAACACAGTCAATCAATTCAATCTTTCTTGTGACATGGTTGATCGAAAAAACTTTGTTTTGCACTTGTTATTGTAACCGGGATAATCGACAAGATTTTATAAGCAATGTGAGCATTGAAAAACATTCATCCACTTTTTCATGTAATTCACGACATCAATTGTCGATTTTTCTTTTCTTGTTAATGAGCACTTCAAGAATCTCAAATCCAAAGTAAATCATCCAATTAATGTGAGAACAAGCCATATGAGTCAAAGAATAGGATTTCTATTAGGTCAGTTACGTTATTGTATAATAAATTTAGGGAATAAAAATAAGTTTTTTGTTTATATTTGGCTCGGAAAAAATAAGTTTATATTGAAAATAAATTTATCAAGAGGCTCAAGATTAATAAATTTTATAAATAAATTTATCAAGAGACCCCTAGTAAAAGAAAGTTTATATTGTGCCAAAAAATAATAATTTTTGGTGACGTGTGAGGATAAAAATCTCATTAATAGTACATTTATATTAGGTCAATTTAAACTACTATACAATATATTTTTTTTCAAACATATGGGCCCCTCAAATAAATGGGCTTGAGTTGTATGACCACCTCTTAATGGAAATGACTCTGATTGCTGGAAGTCCTATTGGAGTATTTGGATGTTGCTAGGAAGATCCTATTGTATGTATTCTTCATTTACCAGTTGTTATCAGAGGAAGCTGGATCCTTTCAAGTCAATTCAATGGGTTTGCCTTAAGCTTATCAGAAGACCTTTTATCAAGCTATCAAGTTAAGCCTTATCAGGTTGTAGTATCAATCGATTACCGGTCAACAACAGACAAAGACTGACTGTTTATCAGTCGAGCTAGTCAGAGTTGAATTTAAAATTTTCCCGTTTGAGTTTATTGTAGTCTTTTATCTCCTTGAACAGAATCAAATAATTGTTACTTACTGAATTTAGCTAGTGTCCATAAGTACTTATTGTTATATGTTATTTCTGAAAATAAGATAAAATACACATGACATTTTCTGCATGCAAAATTGACGATCATGAAAAATATGTCCGTTTTAAAAAATTCTACATTGGAATCTCGAGTATTTAAAGAACAAATCATCTTAAATCAAAGACTATTGAAACCATCTATTCTCTGCATTACTTTGAAAAATACTCAAAGCTTTCGAGCACTACTTCAAGTGACCTATTAAAATGCCCAAAGGACACGCTGATCATTTTCAGTATCTGATCATTAAGGATTAATTTGTGCTACTTTATTTTTACTATATATTTGTAACATCAAGCTGATACAAGACTGAATATTTGTAAATTGCAAGAAGTTTGTTTTGGACAGATAGCTCGTTGTTGAGTGGAAATATTAAGAGTTTCAGTGGTTAGGGTTTAGTAAACAAATGATGTGGGTTGTTACAAGTTCCTGTATTAAATAAAATCTTCTAGTAAAATCCTTTTTTAACTTGAAAGAAGATGAAACGTAGAATGATTGCTTCAAACTTTCATAAATAAATTTTGCGTATTTTATTTCATGTTGCTCTTATTATTGTTTATTTATTGTGTGTTTTTTGGACCTCTTGTTTATTGACCAGCTAGCTATGTATCCTTGTTCATTGAGTCCAGTAAAATATTTTTGCACTTGGAAAATATTTTTATTAGTTGTCTATTGTACCAAATGATTAAAATTTAAACTTGGGTTGCTAATATAGCTTAAGTCTTGTTAGTTTTAAATTGCTAATTTTTGAAATGCACCTTCTCGATCCTCACATATATAATCATTTAAAATTCAAAAGTATAATTTGAGAAGAGAGGTGATTTTTTTTTATAACAAAAGATATCATAACACCAAAGTTACCGTTTGGATTAAAAAGTTCTTCCAAGAAAAGTTTTTTAAAAAAAAATTAAACGAAATGCTTTTTTATTTTTATGGGTTTGGATAGGCTTTTTAGTGCTTTTAAAGCACTTAATTTAAGCTAATATTAGAGCTTTTTGTAAACTCAAATTATGAGCCTTTTAAGAGATTTTTACCTAGAATCAAAACACTATCCTTTCATCACAACTCTCAACCTAAATTCTCCTCCATTCTACAAGGTAGATTTTTTAAAATATGCTCCATCTTTCAAATAAATTTTTCTTTATAATGCACGACTAATCGCATTGAGATGGAATGAGTCCCTTGATTTTTTTCTTAAATAATGTCCATTGATTTTGGGTCATTGGTCTCCATATTTGGGTTAATCTTGTTGTTCAAGCTCATGCGACCTTTTGGTATGTCTTGTTTATAAAATACTGAATCAATCAATAAAAGTTAGTCTCCAATGTTTATATTGTTGCTTTGTGGAGTTGGAACTTGGAATAGTGACATTGACAATACTAGAGCACATACATGGAATAATTGACCATTATGTGTTGTATTCATATGTTTGTTTTAGGATGAAATGGCTCATCATTGATAGAACAACTGCAAAAATCGAGTTATTAATTAATTATAATGAACCTTATGTACTGTTTGGTTTAATATTTTTGTGCTTTATTTTTCGAATATAGAATGTATTCAAAGTTAGCTGTAGGACCGAGTGATTACCGCTTTACCAAAAGCTATAGCTAGTAGTAATGGTACAACTCAAATTTTTTAAACCGCATAGCAGCTCAAGTACCACGTTTCGATCGCTCTACCAAGCAAGGACAATTATTGCACCCAACAATCTCCTTCCCAATAATTACATTCCTTGCAATCAATGGGAATCGAACCCCTGATCTTGGCTCTCATACCAATTATAGGATCGAATGATTGTCACTTTACCAAAAGCTATAGCTAGTAGTAATGGTGCAACTCAAATATTTTAAACTGCACAGTAGCTCAAGCACCACGATTCGATCGCTCTACCAAGCAGAGACAATTATTGCACCCAACATTAGCCCATAAAATAGGATTATCAACTCCAAGCCAAATACCTAGATATACGATTGGGAAGTTGTTGCTGATGGGAATACTAAGGTGGATTGGACCAATCACAATACTAAAATATTTTTAAAAATTTGTGCTGAGGAAATTGAATCGGAAAATAATCTTAACAGACATTTAAACAAAGAGGATTATGAAATTTAGTTTCAAAATTTCGTGAGAGAACAGGACTTTCGTTAAATCACATACAATTTAAAAATAAATGGGATGCTGTGAGAAAATATTTTTATTGTGCGCATAAATTATCGGAAATAATGAGACTAGTCTTGATTGAGAACATAACAAGATGACCGTGCAAGCTGATAATAGTTGGTGGGAGGAAGGTACATAATTTTGATGATACATTTTAAATTATTTATAAAATTATTTTTATTTATTTTTGCTTCACATTACGCGAAATCCCAAGTATATAAAGTTTAGATTAAGGGGACCCAAAAATTTATAATTATTGGAATGCATATTTAAAGGTTCTATATCAACTGGATATGCTGCAATAGCACCATTAGAGGATCAACCAGATCATAATAATTTGAATGATGATACAAATGATTGGGATATTGAGTTCGATGGAGAGTTTCAAAATTAGATTTATACTAATGCTAGAAACCAAGAGGTTATGGTAAGCTCAACAATGGATATTGACAACTCTAAGCAACAAAGAACGAGAGAAAAACGATAGTGGAAAAAAGGGTCATATTGCCACTAGGTTAGCTAATCAACTTAATCGTGTGCTCCAAGAATTTGAGTCTCAAAATTCTATGTATGAAACATCAAAGGATGGTCCATGTTGCACTGAAAATTTCTTAGAGGTTCTACATAATTTGCTTGATACGGTGGTTGGAAGTGAACAATTCTTCATAGTTACTAGAGTTTTGGGAAAAAAAGCAATATACACAAACATTCATCGGATTGAAGGACCTGGAACTGTAGCTTGGTTGTGCATCAGCTTTCACTGAAGATTATTTGAATCGTTGTTGACATGAGTTTTGTTTTTATGCAAATTATTTCAATTTTCCACTTGATTTTTCTTTATTGATGAGTTAATTTTATTTTATAGTATCTTTATATTTTTTCATGTAAGATGAGTCAACATGCTTCAGTTAGAAATGTTCAAGAGCATTTGCTTCAAGAAAATTTAATAGCGTTTTAGTGTCCATATGAAAGTTGTCGAGAGATATCATCAAACCTGTCGATCCTAAATTTACAGATGTCCCTGGACATATTAAGAATGATAAAAGATATTGGCCTTATTTTAAAGATTGTATAGGGGCTATTGACAAATATATGCATTTGTCATTTGTGTTCCTCCTAGCAAACAAATAGATTTCACAGGAAGAAAAAAATTACTTCAATAATTATTATGGTTTTCTGCGACTTCGACATATGCTTCACTTTTGTATGGGCTGGTTGAGAAATTTCTGTTCATATTTCTAAAATTTTTAAAGATGCTATGTGAAGAGAAAATTTACATTTCTCCCACATGAAGATTTGATACTAACATATTTTATGATTTTTAATTGTTTAAATCAATATTTATAGCTTAACTCCAATTTTTCGCAGGTAAATATCATTTGGTTGATGTTGGTTATCTTATTTTCAAATGATTTATAGGGCCGTATAAAGATACTAGATATCATTTACCTCAATTTCGATTGGCTCCAAACTTCAGATCAAGAAATGAAGTATTTAATTATTAGCATTCAAGTTTAAGAACGGTTATTGGAAAAACATTTGAATTTTGCAAGGCACGATGGGAGGTATTACAAAATATGCCGAAATTTTTTCTGGATACCTAATTCAAAATTATAGTGGCGTGTTTTGTTGTGTACAATTTCATAAGACGGGTATGATGCGAGTGAAGAAATTCTTGAATAACTGGAAAATATTGATGATTTGCAAGAAATCAATCAAGATGATGAAAATGGTTGTGTCCACGATAGAGATACAAGATGGCAAGAGCCAACACAAGACAACATTAGGTAAATGAAATAAGTGAGAGATGATATAAGAAATTCATCGTCAATACAATAAGGTCGACATTAAAGTAAGTTTTACTATAAATTATAGCCAATGGAATATGGAAACTAACAATTGTTTTAGATATTTTTAGATTTTCAATTTGTATGGATATTTTTATGATTTATAAATTTAATATGTTATTTAAATTATTTATATTTTATAGATTACATCTATAGAAGTATAATAGAAAAATATATATCAATTAATGAAATAAAAAGCATTTCAATGATATTCATCCACACATTTTATGAATTTAAAAAGTGTTTTTTTATCTATTTATTCAAACATAAAAATAGCACAATTTTTACTTAAAAAGCACTTTTAAAAGTCAGTTTAAACAAGCACTTTTTTTGTTAAAAAAACTAATAAAACCAAACGGGCCCTAAGTCCCTCAACTTTAATAATATACCTTATGCAGTTTGAATAATTTTCTATTATTTTCTAATTAGTGATTTTTTCTTAATTTAATATTTTAATAATATTCATAAAGGTATGAATGAATATAAAAATGTAGCTAAAACAAGATTGCAGGATTTTAAAAAAATGTTATTTTAAGAAAATATTAAAAAAATTCAATAAAATTATATAACGAGTGTATAATTGTAATATTAAATAAACTTCAATAAATCAATCAGCCTCAACTTTACTTATAGTAAGATGATGATGATTACGATGATGATGTATTAGATATGGCAAAACTTGTATGAGACGGTCTCACGGGTCGTATTTTGTGAGACGGGTCTCTTATTTGGGTCATCCATGAAAAAATATTACTTTTTATGCTAAGAGTATTACTTTTTATTGTGAATATCGATAGGGTTGACTCATCTTACAGATAAAGATTCGAGAGACCTACTCATCACATATTTATAAATATGAAAAGTTTTAAACAATTATAATTCAGATATACACAAGGCATTTACAATATCACAGTATAAAAAAAATTTAAAAAAAAGGTGCGGGAAATTTTTATTCCATTGAATGTCTTTTTTTTAGCCCGTTCCTTTTCTTTTGGGCCAAGAATTTCTAATTCATCAAATAATTATATTTCTGCTGACAGAGAGTGCTTTGGAATTTCACATGGCTGAATCTATCACTAAATAACAATCTTGATGGATCGGGGAGCTCCATCTTTTTCATCCCAACACCAAACCAGCCTATTATCACACTCTTGTCAAACATTGATCTCGAAAATCATAAATTTAATCGAAGTTCGTATAAGACACCGTTTGATGTAAAAGATAAATAGTTGAAGTATTTGTTACATCTATTGTTTGTCTCGAATTCTACGATAATTGAAACAAAAAATAATAGTGTTATCCATGTTTTTTAATTTAATATCACCATATTATAAGTTTTTATCATCGTCGAAGATCTACCTACGTGTATGAATCGAGAGGTCGAAGTCGAACCACCCCACAAAAAAACATGTTATTGTCTGGTATGTTTATGTTTTTGTTTTTTTGTTTTCCCAGAAATATTGAATAGTGTAAAAGGGGGTCGAAGACAAGTCTGAACGCAAACAAAGTGTACATCCTAAAACATCAGGTTGATCACAAAAATTAACAAAGAGTTCAAATATTAAAGATGAACAGTACATTACTAAAGATTTTTACATCTGCAGAATCAAATATCCCCTCTACAAACTTCAAAACGAAGATAAACACGAAGCGATTCCATCCAGATATTTCACCTCTTAAACCTCCAAGCTGATACTGAGAGAAGGGGTCGATCCTGCCAGCAAATCACGACGCTGCCATTCTCTTCTTTGATCTTATAGCCATCACAACTATAACTTTGCAGCAATCTTTTCGCTTGCAGCATCGCGTAATAGCTCAAAGGAACACTCGCAAAACCAGCCAGCTCAAATCTTTGATTCCATTTCTCGAGCTTTTCGTGTCTTTCTTTCCTCTCCATTCCCTCGCACGCTATAACATTCTTAATCTCCTCGCCCAACATCTTTTCCATCCTTAATCTCTCCAAAGATGCTCTAGGTAAAGCTGACTCCAAGCAATCGAACAGTGCAGCATAGAAGTATAAAGATTCGGACAACCTTTCCATGAGGGAATTCCCATTGTGATCTGAGTCTTGTTCTGTCACTACCATAACTTTCGGAGAAAGACCCCATATGGCATTAAGAAAAGTGTCTATATTTGAGGAACCATTTGAAGATAAAGGTGAGGATGAGGCTGAGTCGGTACTTGGACTATATCCATTAACCATATCTTTCTCCAGCAATTCGCCTAAGGTACCTTGATTCATTTGTGCTATTCTTTGCAAGTGAATACCAATCGCATTCATAGGCGTCGAGGGAGACTTTTTCTTAAGCTCGTTATCCGAGGCCAAAAGAGAATGCAACTGCATCATTGAACTAATAGCTAGAGCTTCCCCTGTTTTGACGCGCAACTTTTCGACATCGAGATTTTCTAGTTTACTGACAATGGGGTTGAACTGAAACGGTATATCCAACTTTTCCGCCTCTTCGGTTAATATATGTGCCATCTGTTCCAGTACCTCCTTTTGTTGATGAATCCCAGTAATCCTCAAATGAGGCGGACCTTCGGGTCGTGCACTCAAATCTCGAATAAGTGCACACCATTGTGCCGGTTCAGTCACATTCAAATCGATAACATGAACCATCCTCTCCCCCTCCATTGCTTCGACAATCGCTTGATTACTGATCACAAAAGCCACCTTAACAAACGGCAAGAACTCGAAAAACATCTTTTTCACCAGAATTTCTTCAGAAACAACAGAGATTCTAGTCGAGCGAAAGGCCTTGTAAACACCAGGCCAGGTTCTGAGGATCCTATCGGCAAGAGCCTCCGAAAAATACGACGCAATCCGTTGCATGGTATCACCATCCGGCGATGCAAGATGAGAGATTTGATCAAGGGCTATGTTTGCATTTTCAAGACTGCCTGTTGACACATGATTTGCACAAGTGACCAACAAATGGATTAAATAAAGTCCTCTTTCTTCAGGTTTCAGATCCTTAAGCCATGGATACGGTGACATAAAACCGGGTGACAAAGACATCATAGGAAACATTTGAAGCGGTGAAGAAGTTACAGACGATGATCCATCTTCTTGAAACATATTTTTTGAATTAAAACTCCCAGGAAATCAGCAACAAGAACAGATGTTTTCCTGGAAAATCACAAACAAACAAACAACTACTTATTCAACAATTCCCAAAACCACCACATGAAGCCAATCAACAATCCATCAATAATACCAAAACTCGAACTACACACAGGAAACACGACGTAGATATATCACACCAAAACACAGTCAGTATACTTGAACTCACCAACAAGGCCGAGATTTCTAATTCGCTTTCTGGGTTTTCCAATTCATCAAAATCCCACAAAAAGCCCCCAGAAAATTCCCACAAAACAACCCAGATTTCTCTGTCTTCTCCAACTCAAATAGAGAAGGGTTTGGTTGGACTTAAGGCTGAGGATTACGAGATGAGTCAATCTCGGGAAATTTGTCATTTTGTTGGTACAACATAGCTCGGTTGTCTACCATGCGTGACATTAGTTTTTGTCGTGTGGAATTTGGTGTCCTTTTGCTTCTTGAAAGAATATGGAATTTGTGTGAACAAGTGCCCCTTTTCACTTGTTTTCTCTACGCATAAAGTTAAGAGTGTCTAGGATATCCATTTTTTTCCCTGGGTAATTTTTTTTTATCAATTTAGATTTAGGTATTTAAATAAAAAGTATTTCTATTATGAGACGAATCTATATTTATAAGACGGGTCGACTCGATCTATAAAAATAATAAAAAATATTTTTCATTAGTCAGGTCAAAAGTTCGTCTCATAAAATTGAATTGTAAGACGTTCTCATCTGTTGTGATAAATTAATATATTTTCAAAAAATATTAGTAAATGCTTTTAATTCAATTTGTTTGGATTAAATTATATCTGACTGAATAAATATATTATAAATTCGATCGTTTGTTGTTTTAAATTAATGGTAATAGTACAACTCTAATATTTTAAATCGTATAACAGCTCAAACATAACGTTTCGATGAGATATTTTATTGTTTAGACCTGGTCAAAATTTTTAAAAAAATAGTCATCCCAAGTGTATTTAAATACACTATAGAATGTCATTTTCAAATTGAAGAGTTAAACAAAATTAGGTAAACAAATACTCGTGTCTCGATTATTCTACTCAACAAGAACAATTATTACATCTCACTATCTATATATAAGTAACTATTACCACTTCAGCACAAATATTTTGTGTGCGAAAGATATAAAACCTATTTTATATGTAATATTTTATAAAATGGGTCGACATGAAAAAAAATTATCCTTAAAAAAATGTTTATATTAGACAAAAAATAAAATAAAAAAAACTAAAAATGATGGTTTGTTTTATGTAATCTCTAATATAATTACTAATTAATATCTTCTTTAAAATAGCAGTAGAATTTATTTAAAAAACCTAATGATTCTTACTTTATGTAGTGGTGTTAATGGATTTTAAATTTGGAAAATTTGGATGTACATTTAAAGTTACACTCAAGCTTATATTTTGCGTGATAAATTACAAAATTACTTTTGAATTCAATTAGATGTTTTTTACAATATTTTCTAATCCTTTATTAGATTTGATAAAGAAAAATGTCATCATATGTGTGGATTTCAATATACATCCTAACATGACTCTTTTAAATTCAGTAAAAATTGATATCATTTGAAATTCCTAATTATGACTTCTCTTTCAACCAAATCTTTCTCGGACACCATTTATAAATTGGTAAAAACTTGTGTGATGGTCTCACGAGTCGTATTTTGTGAGACGGATATCTTGTTTGGTTCATCCATAAAAAAATATTACTTTTATGCTAAGAGTATTACTTTTTATTGTGAATATCGATAAGGTTGACCCGTCTCACAAATAAAGATTCGTGAGACCGTCTCATAAGAGAACTATTCTTATAAATTTTACTAATATTTTTCAAAATAATTTTTAAATTACTATTAAAAATATTTTATGATTCATAAAAAAATATTTTTTCTTGTTACCTTCGTTTAGTATAACATTGGTTGACAAGCAAGACAAATTGGAATAAAAAACACATACAAAAGTTGTATAATTTAATTTTCTTAAAAAGCAATGATCTTGCCATACTCTCAAATTAAATACGTTTTGCCGATACAAACTATTACAAATAACAATTAATCAATTGTTTGTCGACGGATAATTCAAACTTCGTATTTCGTAAGGATTTTTTTGTAATTTCACTCTCGTATCTTTGTCACTTTCAAAACTCGCCAAATTTAAAATGGAATTATGATCATGAATCCCATATTTTTATTCAGCAAAACCTTTTTTTTTGGATTTTTAAGAAAATAAAAAAGTATAAAAAATATGATAAATATTTTATAAGACGAGTCTATATTTTTCTGGAACGGATAATATTTTGTGATTCGACTGTAGTCTAAATAATTTATCTTCAATATGTATTAAATCACTAACTTCATGTCTTGATTAACAATACAACATTAACAAATATACATCACCTCACTTAATACGAAGGATAAGACGTCGATTGATCACATATTCTTGTTTTGTCTGATGTTTGGTTCAAGTTCTATTAAAAAAAATATTTTTATATGCTATCATTTTATCCAAATAAATTGGTGTATCATTTTAAATTTTTATATAACAAAACTTGTGTGAGACGGTCTTACGAGTCGTATTTTGTGAGACGGATATCTTATTTGGGTCATCCATGAAAAAGTATTACTTTTCATGCTAAGAGTATTAATTTTTATTGTGAATATCGGTAGAATTGATTCGTCTCACGTATAAAGATTCGTTAGAGCGTTTCACAATAGACCTATTCTTTTTATATTATACATTATTGATAATCTCATCATTAAAATTTGAACCAAGCATTACAGGTTCAAAAAAAAATCTTGCTTGAAATGGCTTAAAAAGCTACAACTTTAGTAGTGCCCCCCATTCAAAATTTTTACATTTTGCATGATATTTTTCTATAATATTTCATATAATAAGATAAAAATATATGGCACACTCAAAACTAGAAAATCCGAAATAAATGACTATGTTTCTTGTTCTAACATGGGTTAGGTTGGTTCACCCCACTTCAAGGAAGCCTTTTCGTGGTGTTCTTGTCATGACATAAGTGTATGGGGAATCAAGAACTGTCCCAAAGCAAATAATATTCTTGAAAATCAACTAAGTTCCAAATATGCCCTAACAAAGCCAAACAATGGGCCATGGCTTTTGTTCCCAAGTGCGTTCCAAGTGTGGGAATAACAAGAAAATTCTCCCACATGCTTCCAACATTCAATTCCTTTTCTTCTGCAGAGCTAAAACAACTTTAGTTTGGTATTATCTTCTCCTATCAAGAAAAAAGAGGAAGAGATAAAAGGAAAAGTCCAAACTACGACATCAGAATCCTAAGACATGGTGGTGACCTTGAAATCTCGCTCACCTAATTTGATTGAATATAGAAAATTAACAAATATTTGTTGGATCTTATCTAAATGGGAATTCTCCATCTGGGTTTCAAGAAGTTCCCTTGATTAACATGTGAGGTTCCAAGTCCAAGAGGAAAAAAGTAGAGATCGATTAAGAGACTCTGTTGCAGAAAATTATGCATATATGACAATTCTGGTGTATTCAATCCCCAACAGATTCTACAGGGAGAGAAGTTGGAACAAACAGGGAAATAGTTTTGAAAAATCTAGAAAGATTAGACTGCAACTCCTCCAAGTGTAGCGAGCATGTCTGTTTAGTTAACATTGAATTCTCGAAAGATAATGTAGCAATTAGGTCCTCACTGTTTCATAAGGCACCTGCAATCAAATATTAACAAGTTTGCTGGTAGTTCATAGCAAGTTGAAGATCATGTTTTCGAAGACTTACTTCAGAAATGGATACAGAGGTGCATCATTGTTTTAAAGCAATAAACTAGAAAGACTAAAGAGACGCTCACCTTTAGTACTATTTTGTCTGAGATGAGCGAGGGAGACAGCAATCTGAGCACCAACTCGTGCATTATTTTTCACGAGAGCTATATCTAACATTTCCGTTAAGGAAATTTAAAAAATGAGATGTTTAACGCCCTTCAATCGATGTTTTATATTGTTTGGTTAGTGATGCAAAAGTATCTCTGACAAAGAATACTTGAAGCAAGGGAGGTTCCTCCGGTCAGTTCGTTTACTCTAGTAAGTAAGAAAGGAGTTTCAGTGCTGCCAGTTACGTGCTGCTCCCTGTGTCACTCAAATGAAATATGTATATAAAAAATAGGAAAAACAAGACTGATCATCATTATTTCACATATTTGATTATCAGGTACAAAGTTTTACCGAGCATCCTTAAGAGCTTTCTGTATGGCTGATTCAATTTTATTTCCTGAAGCAGAATGTTCTCTAGGAATAGGGACCGCTATCAGGATTCCAGATCCGAGCTCAAGATTCATGTTTGAATCTATAGTGGTCGAAAATAGTACTAAGCTCAGTAATGTAATTAACTGAGGAAAAGGAAAGAAAAAGGAAAGCTCCCTACCTATTAATCGAGCACAGTCCTCAGGTGAGTCAACACGACAAGGTGCCTGAAATTTTATAGTAAACTATCAACAGTTTTCTCCCGGTAACAACTAAAAGCAAGCTAAATATTGATACTGAGAGAAGACCGCAGTTTTTTGGTAATACAGATTCAACACAAGATGAATTATAAACTTTCACAAAGCAAAACCAGGACCCAGGTATAAATTTTAGACAACTTTGATGAGCAGTATAAAATGAAAAAAATGGAATCGATCCCATAATACTTCATCGCATAATTCAAGACATAATCATAAAAATTCTGGGACAAGGTATAGTAATACCGCAAATCTTCTGCTAGATCTATTATTTTGAAAAAGGTTACCTTGCAACCACTTGTTTCAGAGAAAAAAGCAGGGAATTCATCAGTCTTATATCCAGCCACACAAACTCCTTGAGTTTCCTGAAACTCAACAGAAAATGAGTATGCATTCATTGCATAAGATGGTGTGACATGTGAAACAATAAAGGGTCATACCAAATATTCCAAAGTTCTTGGAATATCTAATATTGATTTCACACCGGCAGAAACTACAGCAACAGGGGTCTTTCCCAGCTCTGTGAGATCTGAAGAGATATCCATAGCTACAAAAAGAGAAAAAAAAATCATTTACCAAATCAGGACGAGTTAATAAAACTATTCTTCAGAAAATAGGTAACTAAAAGGTCGTGCATATTCTCGACGGAACAAAAGGTTCAGTTTATATCAGGTACTTGTTCCAGTAATTTACTTTTGGATTTTCCAATAATAATTCACTCTCATTGATTTTGCATGATGTGTACGAAAAGGTTTAACAATTAAGTTATTTCTCAAATGAATGAGCTCATCATGGTTTTAACTCCATTCTACCAAATAGTTTACTTTTTGGTTTCAACCAATCAAGCAACTCACCGAATTGAAATCATAACTGAATATATTAAAACAAATGCAATTATAATATATACAGCACAGAACATCAAATTACACCACATCTTTTTACTAGATACTTCAAAGCAAGAAGCACCCCAACATATTTCTCACTACATAAATAAAATAATGATAAAACATACTACTCTCTCCATGTCTGTGAACTCCCCCAATGCCACCAGTAACAAATACTGGAATGCCCACCTGCAAATAATTGAAGTCTTGACAGTTGGTAGCACAACTATTTGCCTTAAAGGAGTGTTCATAAGAAGGAAAGACGTATTAAAAATGATTATTACAGAGCAAGGAATACCATGGAAGCAAAAAACATTGTTGCAGAAACCGTTGTCGCACCGTTTCCTCTAGTAGCTACCTGAAAAGTTTGTTGATATTCAAACTCCAAAATACTAGCTAGCTATATGAGGGAAACAAATCCTAGTTCACGAAATGCCATGCAGTTGACATGTATTGTGAATCAATAAATTTGAAGAATCGGGTGGTAGACATTAATCTCAGTATGAAATCATATTGATATAGTGAATAAGTGAGTATGATGGCAAGATCTTAGATAATCACCCACAGTCATTAGGATTTTATTAACTTTTCAAAACATACGATTTACTAACAAACACAAAAAAATATTTTGAAAAAATAACCAAATTGTAGATCTCATCTAGCATCTAAGCATGGCAACCAAAATTGATAAAGGCTTGAATTTGCTGTGGTGCAATCAAGAATTGAAAATTTTAGAGTGTGGACACAAAACCAACACAGCAAACAAAGTGTGACTTATCTTCAAATACTCACAACATGGGCGATGTCTCTGCGAGCTGTTTTTCGAGCCTTTCTTCCCAGAATGGCCAACCTTTCAAGTTCTTCGGAGCATAAACCTACAAATTTAAAGCTTCTTCAATAATCAGAAGATTGTCACCATTTTAGTTTCCCTCCAGTATACAAGAAGCAAGTTAAAAGAAAAAACTCAGAAGATATCAACCAAATAAATGTAAAAGAATGTGAAATTTCAAACATTCACAAGAAAATCTAAGTTCATTGCAGGGATTTCCTTCCTCCACTCCCCCACCCAACTAAAAATAGAAGAAGCAAACACAGGATAAATGCCTGCTTTAATCATCCAATATTTTAAAATGAAATAATAGTTAACAAGACAATTATGCAATACGATATATAACGAGAATTCATTTCCTACCATTGCAAAAAACATCACTTTCAACATGAGACGAGAGAATGGAAGCATTCATAAAAAGTGAAATGAAGATAAGTGCAAGTAAACATAGAAGAGAGAAAAATGTTCTCTTATTTTATTATTCTGCATATTATCAATACAATGTACACAAATATAAAATGGAGAAAGTACAACTTAAAAAGAAATATTACAAAATATAATAATCATTGAAATATTATCATATCTCAATCAATCACTAAAATATGAGATTCTAGCAGTGATTTCCTCTTGATTTATCAAGAGGAAACCATGGTGCGAAGATGTCTGCCATCCCCAACTTGCTGATTTGAATCTCAAACGGTTGTCTCAGCAAACCCTTTGTAAGAATATCTGCCATTTGTTGCACGCTTGGGACAAATGGAATGCATGTGGTCCCGTCTTTCACTTTTTCCTTTATAAAGTGTCTATCTATTTCTATGTGTTTTGTTCGATCATGTAGAACCGGTTATGGCAATGCTGATAGCTGACTTGTTGTCACAATAGAGCTTTATCGGTAAGCTTGACGGTTTTTTTAGATCTTCTAAAACTCTATTGATCCACATAATTTCACATATTCCATTTGTCAATGCTCTGAATTCGGCTTCAGCAATAGTCCTTGCAACACCACTTTGTTTCTTATTTTTCCATGTGACTAGATTACCTCCACATAAGTGTACAATATCCAGATGTCAATCTTTTGTCGACGACTGATCCTGCCCAATCAACATCCGTATATGCTTCAATTCCTTTTCTTCACATTTTTTAAACAAAATTCCTTTCCCAAGAAAACTTTTCAAGTAATGAAGAATTCAATAGACTGCTTCAAGATGTTCTTCGTATGGAGAGTGCATACAACAAAGGTAATGTCAGGACGTGTGTGTGACAGATTAATTAGCTTTCTCACTAATCGTTGGTATCTCTTTTTGTCAACAAGTGTACCATCTTTCACTTCCCCAATTTTGACATTCGTATTGGGTTATCAGCTGGTCTACAACCACTCATCCCCGTTCTCTTTAAGAGATCAAGGGTGTACTTGCGCTATGACATGACAATTCCCCTTTTTGATCTAGCTACTTCCATTCCCGGGAAGTATCTTAGTTGGCCTAGATCTTTAACTTCAAATTCAGTAGCCAATTTTTTTCAATCTGTCCATTTCCTCCATGTCATCCCGTCAGAACGTTATCATCCACATAGACAATGAAAATAGATATCTTGTCTCTGATAGATTTTATGGATAGAGTATCGTTAACTTGTCCTTGGGTGTAGCCTTGACCCTTAAGAAATGTTGTAGACTTCCTCTTCTAGGTCACCATTCAAGAATGCATTTTTCATATCTGACCGGTGACTGGTGTAATGGCCAATCCAGATTGACAACAATTGATAATAGAATCCGAACAGTGTTCAACTTCGCAACGAGAGAGAATGTTTTGGAGTAATCAACTTCCTAAGTCTGTGCGAATCTTTTTGCTATCAAATGTGTATTGTATCGTTCTAAGGATTCATCTGAGCCATACTTTGTACTGAATACTCATTTGCGGCCAATTGTAATTTTTCCTTTGGGTGGATACACTAACTCCCACGTAGCATTCTTTTCCAGAGCTTTTGCTTCCTCTAAAACAGCTTCATGAACATTGTTAGGGAGAACCAGATTCGATAATTGTGAAATAAAAGCTTCAAACGAAGATGCAAGGTTTTTATATGATACGAAATTAGACTAAGGATGTCATGTGCAAGACCTAACATTTTTCCTCAAAGCAATAGGAAGATCAAGATCATTAGAAATTTTGGGACTACCCGGTACGGTGACATCCGGATCACTGAGACTCTCATCGTGAATTTCCTGATCCAACCTCTGAGTAGATGCTTGGTCGTGCTTTGGGACAGAGTATTCTCGTTTTTTTTGTTGAATGATGCTTTAAGTAGACAAGACCTTTGAACCATTTTTCAGTATCGTTTGTTCCGTTCAAAATATGGTTCCCCAAGGTTTGATGTGAAAAATTAGTAGTGTGAGGGACATCAAGTTGCATGGCAAATTCAGACTTTTTCCCATCTTGATGGTAATGCTCCCCTGAAGATGGGAATCTGTGTAAAAAAGTGTCCCTTCAAAAAAGTGACATCCATTGATACAAAATATTTTTTTGATGTCTGGTCAAAGCATTTATAAGCCTTTTGATTTTGGGGATAGCTTACAAAGATACATTTACGCGCACGAGGGTTCAATTTAGAACGCGAAGGATCACGATCATGAACAAATGCCACGTTCCCAAAAACTTTTAGAGGGATTTCCATCATGAGTCTAGACACGGGAAAACAAGTAGTGAAACACTTAAAAGGTCATTGAAAATGTAGAATCCTCTCGATTTTTTGCGTTTAGCGAGTCGCATCACATGAGATTTCCCATTTTTCTTCCTCGAAAAATTCAATTCTTGCCAGAGTACAAGCAACTGGTTATAGTACGTGGTAACTGACCGAGAGTACCTTGCTGCAATTTCCACATCCGTGTGGTTAATTCAAACATTTGGGAGTGATTGTCTTGATCTGAGTAGGTCTCCCATATCGCCTCCAAGACATATTTGGTCGTGGGGAAAAAGAGAAGGTTTACCGATGGCTGGATCCATGGAATTAATTAGCCATGCAATAACCATCGAATTCTCGGAGCGCCACTCTGGGTAACGGGTGTCGTCGACTGGAAGGTGATTGTGTTGTCGAGGGTCAAATATCCGAGTTTGCCTTTGTTGTCAATCACGAGTCGGACCGACTGAGCCCATTCCAAGTAATTGGTTCCATTTAATTTATGGATGGTGACTTGGAGGGGATGTTCCAGCAGAGAAACGGTTGGAGATGGTGAAGTAGCGACCTTGGACCCTTCACTGGTACTGGAAGAAGATATACCGATGGACGAAGAGGTGTTGCTGGTGGTCGAAGATGAACGAACCATGGATGCTTTAAAGTTCATAGTTGAACCCTGTTGATACCATGCAAGTAAATGTAGAAGAGAGAAAAAAATTCTCTTATTTTATTATTCTGCATATTATCAATTCAATGTACACAAATACAAAAGGGAGAAAGTACAACTTAAAAGGAAAGATTACAAAATATAATAGTCAAGGAAATATTTTCATATCTCAATCAATTACTAAAATATGAGGTTCTATCTGTGATTTCTTATTGATTCATCAACAATAAGATATCTAATCTGCTGACGCTAATAAACCAAAACACAAAGTATTTTCCGACATAAGAGCTGGTTCGCCCACGATAACACATGGTGGTGGAAAAAAGAAGCCAATTTTAAAAGGTAATAACCGTATATTGCTTATCCTATGAGAGAATTTATACTGAAGTTGTGACAAATTCTGTCAACCAGAATCGCATCCAAATATTCTTGAAAATCTCATTGTGCTTGTATAGATCTAAAATTAGATTCGGATCAATATCTATCTCTAAGCATTAGCTCAAGTCTTTTGAACAATAAAGTAAGATTTGGATCCACTAGCTTCATTCTTAATTGTTATGGCATCCAAAATCTCCATAACAAAGAAACCCATATTTCTCCAGAAGAAAAAGGAAACAACAAGTTGGAACTCCAAGCGACTCAAAGTGAACAGAGGAAAAGTTTTGAATAAACACCTACGCAAGGTATGCCATCCAAAATAGCAATTGTTGCTGGTATAGCTTCATTTTGTCTCACAATTGCCTCCACCTCTCTTGCAGTTTCGAGATTCTGAGGATATGGCATTCCTAAGTACATAATGCGAGAAAAATGATTAAATGTCAAAGTACAATAAATTATGTGAGTTATCATGGAAGCAATTAATAAAAAAACAAGTTAACTTTCATTTGTTTAAAAGGGGATTATATGATCAAATGACACTTGAAACAGGAAATACAAAAGGCAGAAAAAACATGGCTTATTTTATTTATTGTACAGAAACTCATTAATGAGGAGGAAAAAAACTTCAATATAGAAGGATTTTATTCACGAAAGATGATTTAGATGTATTCCAACAAACCATCACAGTCCAAATATGACCTCCGTTAAATTGATTTATTGCTCGCATAGAAAAATTCAACCAAAGTAAAGCCAATTGGGCCATATTTTTCAATTGTTCTGCACTTGGTGTTGATTAAAAAATTGAGCAGGAATGAGAAGCTTTCAAATCATACCATGAGATATTATGGTGGACTCGAGAGCAACCACAGCTTTTCCATCAGATAAAGCTTCTGAAACTTCACTGGATATCTTAATTATTTTTTCACCCTATACACACAATACATCAGTCTACCAGAGCCCCAAAAACAGAAAAAGTGCACATGGTGATCATTAAGCATGAGGGAAAAAGTAAACAATCCAAAATCACAATAGCAGCCAAGTATGATGATTTGAACTCAAACAACAAAATGAGACTACTAAACAATCTGTATACACAGAAACATTCCAATTCATATGGTGCACAAACCGGAGAAGAACAGGGACGCTTTACTTGTTCGTGTCTTACACATCATTTTTTTCTACAACTTCATTGCAACATGTCGATGTCTACCAGTTTGGATACATAAGTTATAGATTAAAATAGCATTTTATTGAGGCCCAAGTGTAAGCGCTTATTTTGAATAAAATGCAAGCATTTTCTGGGTATAGGATTTTCTACTTGCTTTTCCAAACTGCCACTTCTAAAAGCCCTCCAACCCCCCAGAGAAAGCAAACAGAAACAATATATAGAGTCGAATTTAGGAAACTCTGATTTCTAAACCAAAACAAAAAACTGAGACAGCAGATTTAATATGAACATCAAAACTTCAGTTGACACCTTGATCATAACCCAGCACCACACGATCATATAAAAAAATATTATCCATAAATGGGGCACGGAAATGATACCTTTGAGGTGGGATTTAAGGGGTTGAAGTGTTTCCGGATGTTGGATATTCTGGAGACAGCGGAAGAAGCCATTTTTTGCTCGATCGATTGCATAGGATGGGTAAATAGCGGAAGAGGGTGAAAATAGAGCCGAAACTTTGAAATGCGTAGTTGAAAATTACTCCCTACTCCAAACTTCCAATCATATCATTCTTATTCAAGGGCTATGACATGGTCCATCCGATCTATATATATATATATATATATATAATAAAAAATAATAATTTTGACATAAAAAATATGTGAATTAAATCGAGTTAGATATTTGGATATGACAAAATTAACATGTAAGATCGTCTGACAACATTTTTTTGTGTAACAATAAATATGATATATCGTCTATTAAATTTTAAATTTGGAATGAGATTTCAAGATATTCGTCTCTCCAACACAAAATAAATAAAATAAAATAAGTGATACTCCACAATAAATTTTTTTTATTTTATACTTGTCAAAAACTTGTATGACGATCTCATGTGTCATATTTTGTGATACGGATCTCTTATTTAAGTCGTCCATGAATATGCTAAGAGTATTACTTTTTATTGTGAATATTGGTATGGTTGACCCGTCTCATAGATAAAGATTCATGGACCGTCTCACGAAAGATCTACTCTTGACACTTATATTTAAAGAATGGATAAGGAAACTAGATTGTTTTCAGGCCTAAGAAATAAATTACAAAGGGTTTTAGATTTTGCCCAAACATCATTAAAACCACGTTGTTCTGGTTTAGATTATGGATTGCGTCAATTTGAATTAATTTTTTTTTAAAAAAATCAACGGTCTAAACTAAAATAACAATATTATATATGACCTAGTTAAACAATTTATACTATAAAATACTGCTTTTTTTCTCACTGAAATTTAAAATAAATGGTTATACATATTTTATATTAGTCAAATAGTTTATTCACATAAGTTAAGTTGTGTATGTGTACTACTACAAGATTTATAATTTAGCCACCAGCCCTTTGGTTTTGTAGCATGTTACTCTCAAAATTGAATGTCCCATGTTCGAGGCTTTCCCTCCCTATTGCTCGAAAAAAAAATCTTAAAATTTAAGACGATTTTATTTAATTTCGTTTCCGATTTGGGATCTTTTTTTTATAGAAACCGAAATTGAACCGTATGTCAATAGTTCTATTTCTGGTTTTTTAGAAACAAAACCAAAAAAACAATTTTGATCTTGACTTTTAATCAAAGTTTTCTTTAAAAATTTTGATGTATGAGAAAAACTTGAAAAATCGGACGCAAAAACACTAAAATATAATCAATTTTTTCATGAATAAGATGTTTTTCAAAACAAAACATGTAATGTGTAACATAATCAAAACATAACAAACATATTCTAAATAATAATCTAAAGTATTACACATCTAGTTGTTTTGGCAGCAATTAGCTCTTTTAAAATTATTAGCTATGCATATTCATGTATTTTCACGTGAATATTTTCTGCTCGAAGGGGATTGATCATTTTCTTTATAAATCTTATTGTTATATATTGGATATAACTATAAAACTTCGTGCTTCTGAATCTTATAGTCATTTTAAAGAATTTAATTGTCTTACATAAATTGTATAGTGATGTAGCCAAATAAAGAAGTTACCTGAATTGGGAAGATTCAGACGATCAGAGTCTAGATGCATAATTATTGTTCATGTAAACTCGGAAAAAAAACTCAGAGGATCGTCACTTGCGTCCCGAAACAGAACATTAAAAACGTCAGAGATAACCGAATAAATCTTCTGACGCACAAGTCAACACTAGAATTAAAGTGTATCTCATATTTATAGATTTTCCCTTGGGATGGCATATGGGCTTCGAACTGTGCGGACCTCTTTTAGGGATCAAAGGTTTAATGGAATTATTATCAAATCGTCTTAGTCAAATAAATAAATAAGTCTGATCATTGTCCATCATAGGCTCCCCATTCTCGATTAAGTGTAGCTGGCTCGAGGTGGGACAATAGTAAACCATTATATTTGTGTAAGTTTGTGAGATATTAATAGTTTCGGTTAGGCAATGTTGAGTTCTGCTGAAATGGACAGTTACAAATTATTATATTTGTCAAAGTGTTTTAGTGAAATCCTTCCGTGAGAAAGAATGGGTGACGTATGAGTTATTCAAGTCTCCAAACATCCAAAAAATAAACTTGTGCAATTTACATTTCAGTGTTTAGCTTTCATTTCATAGCTTAACGGTTTCATACTTAAGTCATTTATTGTGTTCATACCGTGCCGTTGAGCTTCTTTCCGCGCAGTACCCATCTGCTAGTTTCTTGATACCTAATTGACGAGAATTATATTTTAGTGTTGCTAAGCCCAACCGAAATTTTCTTATAATTTATTGAGATTGTTTGTTCCTCCTCCTCATAAATCAATCTCTCATCTTAACATAAGATAAAATCGGAATTTTTTTTATAAAATTAATTTTTTATTAACTTTTCTTAATTTGTTTGAAAACACATAAATCCAAATACATAAGACTGAGATAATATGTAATGACCATGGTCTTAGGCTGACTCAACTTGAGCCGTAGCCCATCCATGTACCATTAGTGGTCATGAGTCATTGATTGGTCCGATATGAGTCGTATTTCATGCTGATATAATTCACTCATAGAATATCTCACCCCTGAAAAATAGTTTTTTTCGCCTCCTCTAACACTCGAACTCAGGACCTTCACGTTTAAGTATCAAAATTCCTAGAGTGTTGATACCAATTGGGCTAGTAGTACCAACAATCTAGGAATTTAGATACTTAAATCTAATAGTCCTGAGTTTGAATATTGGGGGCGAAAGAAATCACTTTCCAGATGTGCGACATTCTATGAGTAATGATGCATATGCAATGGGATACGGCTCATATTAGACCAACTTACAGGTCCATGACCAGTAGTGGTATATGAGTATGGACTGAAACTCATGTTCAGTCAGTCTACGACCATAGTTATTACATATATATATATATATATATAGTACATGAATATTTATTTTATAAAGTGTTTATAACTTCACCAAAATTAAAACAATAAATTGCGGATATATTAAAATAGTGTTATATATGTATACATGACTCGCATCTGTACTGTTCAAATTCCCAAAGTTTTTAAAACAAAAAAGGTTTCTCATAATAAATGTTAATTCCACGCGGTACACCCTCACTTCGGATCTAGACTAGTCTTAAATTTTGTATATTCCTAATTGGGTCGCTATATATATATATATATAATATATATATATATATATATATATATATAAAAGGTTTCTCATAATAAATTTTAATTCCACCTGGTTCACGTTCGGTCTCGATATAAACCCACCGTCCTTACAATTTGCATTTAAAATTGTAAAATTCCTCGAATTTTGTTTTTTTTTTCTAATTAGATAAAATTTAGTCTTACTATAATATTTATTCATTTACTGCATTAAAATAGAAATTTGAATAAGTAGATTATTACAAACAAAATTAGGTAAACTTACATGGCTAATTCTTCTATGTTGTCGTCGTATATATATATGTGCATGTTTTGTAAAAATTTATTCGTGTTTTAGGTAAATATTCAAATATATGTTCTACAAGTTATTATAAAAATCATTTTCACAAGCTCATATTCAAAATGAACTAGTTTTAGTAATGTTAATTTTCAAATTATCATTACAAGTTATTGTAACATAAATACTATTGTAAAAAATAATTTTCAAATTTTAATATAACCTCTAAATGTTTTCCACAAACATTATTTTTCATTTAAAAAATTATAGAACGCTAGTGCAAACAATCTTTAGTACACGTGAATTTGAAAAAATATGAAATAGTTTGAAAAGTATAATGATAAATACAATTAAATATAATCCTAACATATAATAAATAAACAACGTCCTTTTCTTCTTCTTCTTCTTTAATCCACCACTTTTAAATATAATGATAATTTTGACTAAATAAGGAATAATTTTGTGACGCTTATTAAAATATTTTAAACTAAAAATACTATAGCAAATTCTAAAAACAATAAATAATTAAGTATTTATAATGTAAATATATTTCTTTTTTATATTTTTATCATTATATAATTAATATAAACTTATAATAATTTTTAAACATAAAAAATTGTATAACATTATAAAAATTTTAAAATTTATAATTAAAATTTTAAATTATAAATAGTTTATAAATCAAAATAAAAATTATTTATAATATCATAATGTTAGAGAATTTACGTTTCGATGAATTATCAAAGTTGTTGATCTAATAGATTAATACAGAGCTTAGCCAAACTGATTTCAGGAGAAAAACTGATCATTTGTGTGTATACAAGTTTCCATGAACAAACTGTTAAAACATAGCCTAACTAATGTCATAGCATAACTCATAGAGCAGTTTGACTCAGTGAATCAGTCAGTCTAATCAATGGACATTCTCTGAACTTCTTTGAAGAACATAGTCTAGCTAACTATTGGATAAAATCCCGTAACTTTTTCAGTCCATTGAATGTCGAAGTTCACGCGCACTACCCAGAGTGTATGATTTTCGGAAAAGATGATAACTTGCCACAAAAACGTCTGTATTAGGAAACAACCATTAGATTTAAAAAGACAATTGTCGCAGACGATGCCTATAAATATAGCAGTCAACAAGTCTCTCAAAATGCTCATCTCTCTGATTCTTTAACATTCTAAACTATCTAAGTAATTTTTGGAGATCAAGCTTTTCGAGAGACCAACTGATTAGAGCAAGCACACACTTATTTGTTTAGTCTGATCAATGAGTATCAATTTGTGCTTAAAATTTTCATTGAGAAATCATTGTAATTGACAGTAAAAGTTTTACTGATCATAGACTTGAAAATTTACTAAGTTCTCTATCATCATCTACCGTCATAATGTTGTATCATCATAAATTTAATAAAAAAATAAATTGATTTTAGGTGAGAATAAATATTATTCTTCCAACTTAAAGCTCTCGCAAATTTAGAATATTTCAATAAATTATATATACACATACGTAGATAAGCAAGCATTAAAAAACTTCAAAGATTTAAGTATGTAATGTGTCGGGCTGTGAAAATACTAGCAATCTTGATTTTGATTATAACAAAATTTGTTTTGTATTTATAATATATTTACTCACGTATACAATTGTAATATGTCAAGTTGAGAGATTTGGCAAGTTAGAACTCAAATGAAGTAAAGCTGAAAATCTAGTTAGATAAATTTTTTAATAATATCTTGCAAAACAATGATGCAAATGTCTAGAGACCAAAATGGTTGGAAAGCTAACACAATTCTCTAGAAATTGTATATCAAGCCGGTTGGGTTAATTCTGATGTTATCAAGTCAACATGGTGGTCAAAAAATCGAACCGGTCACACATCCTCGACCCTGACGGCTCGATAGATTAGAATGAGTTGCAAAGCTAAGACAATGCAGTACAAGAAAAATGATTTTCTGCAGCACGTCATCAACAGCGTGCATTAAAAGCATGCTGCGAATACTACTTTTAATGGCGTGCACCCATATGTGTGCTGTTAATATTGTTGCACTTGACAGAAATAACGGCGTGCATTAAAAGCACGCTGCGGATAGTAATATCTGCAGCATGCATTTATGTGTGCTGTTAATAAATTATATAAACGACAGCGTGCAGTTATATATGAGCTGTTAATAATCTATGCAATTTTCGCAGCGCACAATAAAGACACGCCGTTAATAGTATTAGTAACAGTGTGCATGTTTATGTGCGCTGTTAAAAGTAAATCATTTTTTTAAAAGAATCGTGTTTAGACATTGACGGCGTACATTAATCGCACGCCGTCAATAGTATTATACACGTCATGCATATTATTAGCACGCTGCGGAAAATGGGTGCGACCAAAACCGTCGCTAATTTAAAGTTGCGATGGTTAAAAAAACCGTCGCTATGGTTTTTAAAGAACCGTCGCCAATTTAAATCAACGACGGTTGAATAAAAACACCGTCACTTTTAGCGACGGTTACTACTAACCGTCCCTAATAGCCGTAAATAAGTGACAATTTAATTAAAAAACTATCGCTATTAGCGACGGTTCTACTTTAACCGTCGCTAATAGGCGCAAATTGATTATAAATAATCTTCCAACATTGAAGTCTAAATCGGAGCTTGAGAAGCCGATAAGTCGTGATGATGTTGCTGGTATGCAACACGGATGTAGCTACCTGCTAGACTTGAGTAGTTCCAGTATTTAAAGCATATTTCTCTCGGATGAACTCGAAATTGAGTTATTCTTGAGTCTATGGAAAGCTACAAGAAAGGGTTATTACTTTTATGTTCATCACTTTGTCCAAAAATCAATGAATCAAGAGTTATAACTACTAGATTAGACCATATTTATTCAACCGTTTTGCTCATCCAACAGTCTCATCCATTCAACTGTTTTGCTCATCATTCAACTGTTCATCTCCTGAAGCCGGAACGGACCAGTACCCTGCTAGAAACACGAATATGACTGTTTTACGTCAGAAATCATACAGAACATTTTCCAACTGTCATATTCTTGTGTCTAACGTATATATCACTCTTGGAATCTATATATACAACATCTTAAAGAACAAATATAAGCTTTTGAATGAATTCAAATAATGGAAAGCCTAAATGAAGAAATTAGATATAATAAGTGTAAACCCAAGAAGGTGAGTCTAAATAGATATATTATCTTAGTGATAGTTTTTTCTCTTATGTGTGAGGATATATTTGAGAGTATATACATTGTAATTGATTAATTTCATCTCACACGCAATCAATCATATATAAAAAAGAGATTATCTTATAACTTTAGTTGAGTACTAATCTTCACACCAAGATATTAAAATTTGTGTTTGTAGTCTTGATATAAAATACCTTAATATTATATGGATTATTAAGTTGTGGCCTACAATCGGAAGTTTGTTAGGAGTTTCGATTAGGAAAGTGATAAGTCCTAAGTCAAAATGAGTTTGTACAAATGATTGTATAAATCAAAATCTTCTAGTGAATCATTCCAATAGGAAGAAAGAATGACATAGGAGTTGTAAATCTCCGAACATCCATAATCAAATTCGTATATATTTATT
The DNA here is from genome assembly GCF_025594145.1 of Primulina tabacum. Taxonomy (NCBI): domain Eukaryota; kingdom Viridiplantae; phylum Streptophyta; class Magnoliopsida; order Lamiales; family Gesneriaceae; genus Primulina; species Primulina tabacum. The sequence goes on along the minus strand of NC_134558.1, from coordinate 31,508,232 downwards.
TATTGCATTTACTTACTTTTGCTACTGTTTTTTGTAGACATAGTTGAAGAATTGTATCTTTTAAATACCAAAATATTATATACAAATTACTTGAAAAAAATCTTTCAATCAAACTGTTTTGATTATTTCAACTTATAAATTTTTGAAATGATTTTCAGAATGTTTAATATAATCTCCGGTTGGGTATAACCAAACTCAATATAACCTCTCGGTGCTCGGTCCATTGTTGAACATTTCAAGAACTAGCTATTATAGTTCCAAAAATTTTAAACAAAGTTATTCACCCCATCTAAATACACAATCGATCCTAACACAATTTATGCTTCTATTCAAACATATATCAAACATGAATTATATTATATATGTCACAAAAGTTATTAAAATAAAAACATATGTAAATAACAATTCATCGGATAAAATAAAATCTAATTTCTTATTGATATATATTCGAGATATCATTTTGGTCATTCCCTTCAAGAGTCTATTTGATGGAGTGAATTTCAAGAGACAAACACCATAACTTATCTTCAAATATGATGTCTTTTTCATCTCGAGATTAATATCTTTCTCCCATCTTTTAATCAATGATTACATCAACAAATCAAAGTAGATAATTGATCCATTTTAGTCAAGTATATCATCGATTAAGCTCTTCCAACATCCAGGTAGAGAATCTCTTGGTAGTCGAACTATTACATCATGTACAAAATGATGACCCAAATGCATAAGAAATAAACGTTTTTTGTCCCAAATTTTAATATGTTTGGATATGATATGAATATGATCCTGTAACGATCATGAGTCATTTGGCTGAACCAATACGAGTTTCGGTTCATACCCATGCACCACTATTGGTCATGTGTCGTTAGGATAATCCAGCATGAGCCATAGCCCGTGTCCATCCACCGTCACTAATAGAATATCTCACACCTGGAAAGTGGTTTCTTTCGCTTTCCCCAACACTTGAACCCATGACTTCCAAACTTAAGTACCTAGATTCTTAAAATTTTGGTACCAGTTTCCAAATGTTTCATGAACCAGAAGACAAATCCAGCACATCCGAGTGACAAAGAAATTGATGTCAGTGAATCGAAATCAAGTTAGATAATTCTCTGCGGACAAAGAACAGTTCTCGTGGAGCAAGTTAGTCATCGGAGATTAAGACAAAAAGAACAAGCGCTGTTGGAGAGTTTAGTAGCCATTAGAGCAAAAAATGGAGTGTTGGTCGAATTATTGATCGGTTGAGTTTGCGTCTGCTTTACTTATCATATTTGCTATCAATTCAAAAATAATATTCACTACATACACATTCGAGGGTGCTCAAGCGATTGATTTGATCAAGAAAATCACGTTTTGTTAATTCAACCCAAAAGTTGGCAAAAAAATCCCCCGTAACATTTTTTGCTACATTAACAATTGATTGTCACATATTAGATATTTATTGGTGTGATTTTTTTAAAAAAAAATACGTTGAATTAATACAACAGTTATAATTTGAACATAACAATTATTATTTAGTATAACATTGAATGTTATATAAATTGTTGCACAAGAATTTTCCACCCGAAAGTTCAGAGAGTTTGAGATAGCCGAAATAGTTTAATCATCGACCCTAACAATTCAGTTACCGATCGAAATAATCAGTATTTAATTCACTTTCACTTTGTTGAGCGTTGGTGAAAATTTTGAACGGTTCGAATTTCTCGAGAAAAATTCGATCGATCCAATTTTATAAAATTGATTCGATAGATAATCGAATTAACCAAATGATCACACCAATCCATCCACATATTTAAAAGTTTAACATGACTCAAAACTCTTTCACTCCCCACCAAAATAAAATTTGTGATTAATTAAATTCAAGATCTACAATCTTCTTTAATCATCCCGTATTATATATTTGAACAATCCCATGAACTTTAACAGTGTCGGCCTCAATTTTTTTGGAGATTATAAAAACCAAAAGAGAAAAATTTAAAAGCCCACATTTATTTCCCAAAAAGCCACCTGTCGACCGTTACACGACAAGAAACTCTGATATCTGCTAAAATAGTCATTGGTTTTTCCTGAGTCAACAACGTCACCTCCCACAAAACAAAAACGTGTGAATTTTCCATTCCCCCGCGTCAGCATCTACTTTTTCCACGCATTTCTCGTTCTAGGATTCCTCCTTATCCTCGCCATATTTTCTATATAAATGCGTGATTCATCCGCCAAATACTTGCAAGAATTCGACTAGATTTTCACATTTCAAAAGTTTACAAAAAGGAGCCCAGATTGAAAGATGAGTTGCGGCCAAGAAATTATGAGCTTCGGTTCAGAAAATTTATTTGATCGTTTGCCGGATGAGATCTTGCATTCGGTCTTTAGCAGATTACACGATGCTAAATCTCTGTGTGCATCCATGGCAGTGTGCAGGCGTTTCTGTAGCATAGTTACTCAAGTTGATGAGATCTTTCTTCGAGTCCCTCGGAGAAAACCTGTTATCCAAGCTCATGAAAATGGGCATTGGAGTAGGATTTTCCCCAAGAATCTGTTGGTTAAATCCCTGATTATCAAACCCCTTCGTTTCATTTCTGGATTGATCAAACTGAGGGCCAAGAAAGAGGAGTGTGACTGTGATGGCTGCTCGTATCACGCACCGAATGAGATTCTCAAGCCTTTTGAAGAGATCCGATCGCTTCACGTGAAGATTCCCAGTTATGGCGATGAAAACGTGGGTTCAAAAACGGGGAAGAATCGAGATGTTTGTTCGAATTTGCTGAAATGGAAAGCAGAATTCGGAAGCCAAATGCAGAGCTGCGTTATTCTTGGAGCCAAATCTTACTCGGAAAGCGACAAAATCGAAGAGAATTTGCGTGAAACAGTGTGTGGACCGGATCTGATTTCCGATGAAGAGATGAAATTGAGGGTTGTATGGACGATCTCATGCTTGATCGCAGCATCAGCCAGACATGAATTAATTCGAGAAATTGCGAAAGATCAGAAAAACATCGAAAATGTGGTGATTACAGACGAGAGTGATCAAGGGAAAGTGTACATGAACAGAGGGCAGATTCAAGAGATGAGGAATTCGAAGAAAAAAGGAGACAATCAAGTTCATTCCTTGAGTATGAAAATGTGGTATGTTGAGAAATTGGAGGTACCCAGTTTGCAGAAAGTGATGGAGGGCGCGACAGTGGTGGCGATAAGGCCGTCTTCCGTCGGAGGAGACAGCGGGATGGAGGAGTTGGTGGCGGCGGCGTTTGGTGGGGACGGGGAGGGGAATGTGGTTGGTGAAGCCGTGGGGAGATTGATGGCGGCTAGCAGGTGTTACACGTTGGAAATAACTTCTTTTTGAATGGTCAATTTTTTCCAAATGTAATTGTAAAAGATAATTTATTTTGGTCAAATTATTACAGTGTCTTTGTTCCATTTTTGCAACCTTTGACAAATACATGGTGGGGCAGTCTTTTAAAGAATTTTTGAAGAATGAGAATGAAAATTTCGAAATAATCTTGGTCAAAATTTTATTTTTAAAAAAGATTATCTCCGAATGTATTTAGATGTCATTTTTTACTAAAAAAAAATATTTGATTAAGGTTATTCTCCTAACTAGAATTCTCATAAATTATATCTGAAAATAAAAAAAGAATTTTATTTCCAAAAATATAGCCATTTCATGAAATGTAATGTCTCAATTTAATCATATAATAAATCAATAATAAGCATTAATAATTGAGTAAAGCAAAGCATAATAAACAGACATAAAAACAAGGCAAAAATTTGTGTGAGACGGTCTTACATATCGTATTTTATAAGACGAATATCTTATTTGGGTCTCATCCATGAAAAATTATTACTTTTTATGCTAAGAGTATTACTTTTAAATTGTGAATATCAGTAGGGTTGACCCGTCTCACAAATAAATATTCGTGAGACCGTCTCACAAGAGACCTACTCTAAAAACAATAATGAAATGAGGTATAAACAAGCTCTTAATTAATTAAATTAGGAAAAACAATCTTTATTTTAATATATGAGCCAACCAATTTCAAATCTACAAGGATTTCATTTTTATTAACGCTATCTACATAAAGAGAGTTGACACAATTTCTTATCATTTTTTTCTTTGTATTTAAAAAGAAAATCAATATTTGCTTTAAAAAATGCAAAAGTTCCCATGTTGTTCAAGGCACGAGTCATGAATAGGTTACTTATGTATCAATTTTTCTTTTTTCTTTTTTTAATGAAATTAATGCTAAAACTATATAGATATCCATCTATACATTCCAAATTTCAAAATTATATAATTTATACCTATAACATATGGAATTTAATTTTTTTTTTGGGATAATAGTAAGTAATCAATGACTCCAAAGATTTGTTTAGGTGTTAAAAAAGAAAAAAAAAAGGTAAAAATACATCAACTCGGAGTTATACGAAAGATATCGATAAATATTTTAGGAATAAGTCTTTTGTGAAACGGTCTCACGAATCTTTATCTGTGAGACCGGTTAACCCTACCGATATTCACAATAAAAAGTAATACTCTTAGCATAAAAAGTAATACTTTTTCATGGATAACCCAAATAAGATATCTGTCTCACAAAATACGATCTGTGAGACCGTCTCACATAAATTTTTGTCATATTTTAGTTGCGACAGTAGAATAACGCTGAAAGAAATAATTGATAATTTAAATGATGTGAAACGAGAAAATCAAAATTACAATAATTTTGTTGAATAACTTGATTTGTCTGTGAATGAAAATGAAAAATTAAAATAAAGTTATTCGAACTCTTATGCTGAACAAATTCAATGAAAAAAATAAATGGATACTGTCTCTCTAATTGATGAAAAGATCAATAAAAATAATTTCCGAAACATGCATGATAAACAAGTATATTGGGTGTGCATAACATATGTATAAAAGTGTTAAAATTTAAATATATTATTTGTGTATTCAAGTTAGAAGGTCAAATGATTCTAAGTTTCACATTCTTGTCTTTTAGGAAAGATTTCACTACTTTGAGTTATACAATCTTATATATTGTACTAATCGACTCTACATGACGTGAGACTCTCAATTGAAACTCATGGCGCACACACTCGATCAATTTGATTGTAAGTCACAACTAATGTATTATTCAATTATACAGACAACACGACTTATAATATGCTGCTACTATAACCACTCTTCTTCCACTTAAATCAAACTGGCGAGAATGTTGAGATTAGGTGCATCAATAAATGTTGCAAGGTGACTGTAAGGCCCGAGAATTTTATTCTATTAATCTGAAATGATTTGGGGATAATTGATATGATCATAGACGGAAAGGATCGGACCGGGAAAGACGAGATAATGCATGAAAATGCGCGAGACGTGCAGTATGCACATTGAGCCACTCGTCCTTTTGCATGTGCGTGGATGTATATATATATATATATATATATATATATATATATATACCTTACAATTCTTCAAAAACAAGGAAACGAAGGAAAGAATCGTGAAGAAAGATTCAGAGAAGCTCCGAAAATCCTTACGTCTTTTGTGAGAAATCCGTCCGTCCGATTTTGAATCCGACTTCGGTATTGAGTTCCTATCGACGTAGACTACAACTGAACGTAATTTTTACTACGTTTTGATATGATTTGAAATTATGGTATTGTCAGAATCTGATATGATTCATATATGATGTTCTTGTCATGTTAGACATCGTATAATCGAAACCGGACTGGAGAACCGATACCATATGCAATTGTTATGATTTTCGGAGTTGTTTTGGAATCGATTTGATATCAGAATTGAATTATTACCGATTATGAGATGTTAGAATTGATATCTGACTGAGATGATATTGCTGGGTATATTGAGACTATGACATTGTGCTGTTGAAACAGAATTTGATTTAATTCTGATTATATCCAGTATTGTTTGAGTGGTGTATTGATACCGTACCCTCGATATTATTATTGTCAGATTGAGCATTGACAGGCTTTGAGTTCGAGACTTCGACAGAGTCAGAGTATCAGAAAGAAAGGTATAAATTAATGTTGAGTTGGGATTGCACAACTCGAGTGAGGTTTGAATCGAGTCTCCCTAAATCACATACTTAGTTATTACATTGATATTTGTAATTGATGAGATTGATGTTTGTAGTCTATTGATTTATAGCCACTGCATGTATTGACTACTGATACGCTAGTCATCGGCTGATTCGCCTAGTTACTGTATGCATGTATTGACTGCTGATTCGCTAGTAATTGGCTGATTCGCCAAGTTACCGGCTGATTCATCTGGCTATCGGCTGATACGCCTAGTCCCTGACTGATTCGTCTAATTATTGGCTGATTCGCTTAATTACTGGCTGATTCGTCTAGTTATTGGCTGATTCGCTTAATTCTTGACTGATTCGTCAATTCTGCGGCTGTTTCGCCCAGACACTGGATATATGAATTATATCGATGTCGTTTAGGGTTGATTCATTCCTATCGACTGAGATTCGATATAACTATCAATATCCAGACATTGGGATCCCTAGGTTAGAGGTTGAGTCGAGTCTGAGACGACGCGTTGTTTGAGTCGAGTCTGTGATGACTAGTTGATTTACAGTTTTGATATCATACATGTTTGTTGATTGGCTGCATGTGAATGATATTTGTTATATGCTTTTGTATATGTTTTCATATGATTGCATGTTTACATTGTTTATACTGGGATTTATTCTCACCGGAGTTATCCGGCTGTTGTCTTGTTTTGTATGTGTGCATGACAACAGGTGGGACAGATTCAGGGTCGAGGAGATGAAGGAAAGATCGTGATTAGAGTGGAGGCTCCGGACTTGGATTAGAGATAGTGTTGGACACTTGATATTAGTTATTAAACCTTAGTTGAATAAATGTATGCAATACAGGACTTGCACTTTTATACTGAGATGTATATATGTTTTATTTCACTACGTTCCGCATTTTAAAAAAAAAAATTGTTAGACCCTATTTATCTTAATTGATAATTAAATCCCAAAGATGATTAAGATGATGATTAGCGTCCGGGTCCCCACAGTGACCATTGACGATATTTGATAAACTGATATAGACTAATATATTATAGAATTTTGTTTTATTTTTCAGACAATAGATATTTATGATAAGAACTCTATATATAATATTAGTATCTAAAAGAGTTTATTTTCTAAGAAATTAAACTCAGGTTTCCATATCTTGTAGGATTCATCGTATGAATAATCAAAGATAGCTGTTGTGCAACATGCGTGAAAAAAGAGAGAGACACCGCGGGAGAATTAAAGATTTATGTCGAAGAACCAAGGGCTCAAGCCAAGACATTGTGTTGTATTGTCATGAAGTGCTGAAGACACGCAGACATAACACCTAATTATAGTACCGATTAGTGTGTTGTTCATCATAATGATTCTCGACTTCACAAAAGCTGCGTCCGTAATTTTGATTATTTAGTTTGATAAGTCTTATTTATTTACGTAAAGTTTTGTGTGTCGAAATATTCCGCTGCATGTTGTGTTAGATGTGACTGTTGGGGAAAACCAATAAACTGCAGAATCCATGATGATAAATCATCAAGAATTTGATTGAAAACTTAAGCGGAAGCGTACCTCTGAAGTCATAATCCTGAATTTTTTAGAACGAGACTTGATCTTCCAGATCTACTCGCTCTTTCCTTGAGAGAATCCTTTAGTTTTTCTTCAGAACTATTTTCTTAATGGGGGAAGAGAATAGTGAAAGTGATAACGCGAGATCTGGGGACCATGACCCATATTTATAGATAATGTTTATCAATATCTTCTGATATTTCTGTTTTAGCCCATCATTAAAACAGAAATTACACTTATGTCTCTACACATTAAAGGCCCACAACCCATTAGATACATTAAAGCCCAATAACACAAAACATTAATTGATCACTTTATTTTGGACTTAACTTAATAGACAACTCACAATATATAATTATTCACATATAAGCCCATATAAATAAATTGATCCAACAATCTCTCACTTGGGCTATATGTGCAACTTTATAATTATGTTTGTAAAAATAACCTTATGAGCTCAAAATTGTTGTCACTCCGAAATGTATCTATAACCAATCTGGTCCATCAATCACATCAACATAGGATCAAAGCAGTCTTCGCTACAATCAAGGTAACTAGACCCATCAATGGTCATATATGCCAACACAACTGAATGACATGGATCATGAAGTGGATGTGTAGCATGAAAATTTCATGCAATGTGATCGTAACATGCCTATTTCAAACTGGTCCTCTCTTAACCTTATTGAGATCAAACTTTAAATCATAATCAGAGTGTGACTTAACTTGAAATTTATTTCTGCAGAAAATAAATTTATATAACTGTAACTGAAAATGTCTACAACTGAAAAGCATTTAAAACAACAAACTCCCACTAAAACTGAACTTCCTCAATTGACATAACACCCATACTAGCAATGTGCTCATGAAACTGTTTGGGTGGTAGTCCCTTAGTAAGCGGATCCGCAACCATGGAGTTTGTACCGATACGCTCAATACACAACTTTCCACTCCGAATTTTTTCTTTAACAACCAGAAACTTGATGTCAATGTGTTTTGACTTCGTCGAGCTCCTATTGTTATTGGAATACATAACTGCTGATTTATTGTCACAGTGTAATCTTAGTGGCCTTTCAATGCCATCAACAATGCGCATTCCCGTGACAAAATTTTGCAGCCATATTCCATGATTGGATGCCTCATAACAAGCTACAAACTCAGCTGCCATGGTTGAAGAAGCTATAAGAGACTGTTTAGCATTCTTCCAGGAAATGACACATCCAGCAAGGACATAGATTTAGCCCGACGTAGATTTCATACTATGTTGGCATCCAGCAAAATCGGAGTCAGTATACCCAATGATCTCAAGCTGATCCAACCTCCGATATATGAGCATGTAATCTTTTGTTCTCTGTAGGTACCGTAAAACCCTTTTGACTGCTTTCCAATGTTCCACTCCTGGATTACTTAAATATCGTCCCAATATTCCTGTCACGCGCGCAATATCTGGACGTGTACAAACCTGAGCATACATCAGACTCCCCACTGCAGATGCAATGGAACCTTCTGCATTTCTTTTTCCTCAAAATCATTCTTTGGGCATTATTTGAGACTAAATTTGTCTCCCTTAGCCACAGGGGTATCTGTTGGCTTACAATCTTGCATCCCGTATCGCTTGAGGACTTTCTCTATATAGCCTTTCTGAGATAATCCAAGAATACCCCGAGAACGATCCCGATGTATCTGAATACCCAGTACAAAAGATGCATCACCAAGATCTTTCATCTCAAAATTCTTAGCTAGAAATCTCTTGGTTTCATGCAACAACTCTATATCATTGCTAGCGAGTAGAATGTCATCAACATATAAAACCAGAAAAATATTCTTACTCCCACTGAACTTATGGTACACACAATCATCGACCAAATTCATCTCAAAACCAAACGAGACGATGACTTGATGAAATTTGAAATACCATTCCACATTGCCTTTCGAATCCTTCTTGGTTTTAAATATCCATTTGCAACCAATGGGCTTCGTACCTTTAGGCAATGGGACAAGATCTCATACGTCATTGTCCTTCATGGACTTTATCTCCTCATTCATGGCATCATTCCACTTTTGAGAGTTAAAACTTTCCATGGCTTGACGGAAGTTAATAGGATCATCCTCCATCAATCCAATGTCTGCCTCATGTTTTTGAAGAAATACAATGTAATCATTTGGCAATGCATTTCTCCGCTCTCTAGTGGATCTCCTTAATGGCATAGGTTCTGGAGGTGCTTGAGTTTGTTCATCTGGGATGGGAGGATCTCTGATATTGTCTTCCTGTATTGTGTCTTGGTCAAAGTGAGGAATATGATCCTGATCCATGTCCAAGACACCTGTGGGAATATTTACATATTCCTCTTCAAAGACAATATCTCTTACTTTATCCCCCCCCCCCCCCGCAAACTCAACATCCTCAAAGAACCGGGCATTTCCTGACTCAAAAATCGACTTACTCGTGGGATCATAAAACTTGTACCCCCTGGATCTTTCAGAGTATCCAATAAAATAACAACTAACCATCCTTGAGTCCAGTTTTTTTTCATTAGGCTTGTAAGGCCTTGCCTGAGCTGGACATCCCCAAACGTGCAGATGCTTAAGACTGGGCTTTTTTTTTACCCCGTCCAAAGTCCATAAGGGGTTTTGGTCGCTACCTTAGTTGGAACCCTGTTAAGGATATATGCTGCGGTCTTTAGTGCTTCTCCCCACAGTGATTCTGGTAAGGTAGAATGACTTATTATACTCCTCACCATGTCCTTAAGCGTTCTGTTTCGTCTTTCAGCAACACCATTCATACTGGGCGAACCCGGCATAGTGTACTGTGGGACGATACCGCATTCCTCCAGGAATCTAGCAAAAGGTCCTGGACGTTGTTCACCTGAACCGTCATATCTACCATAGTATTCACCACCACGGTCAGATCTAACGCTTTTAATCTTTAAGCCAAGTTGATTTTCAATTTCAGCTTTATAGTTTTTGAACACATTCAATGACTGTGCCTTTTCATGAATTAGATAAATGAAGCCATATCTTGAAAAATCGTCTGTGAACATTATAAAATATTGTTGACCATTCCAAGAAGCCGAAGGGAATGGTCCACAAATATCAGTATGTATAAGTTCTAAGACGCCTGAACACCTATTAGCTTCAAATCTCCTTTTGTTGGTTTGTTTTCCCTTTATACAATTAACACAATTGTTAAAATCTGTGTAATCTAAAGGTTCGAGAATTTCGTCTGACACGAGTCTCCTTATTCTCTTTTCAGATATATGACCCAATCTTTTGTGCCATAACGCAGCTGAATTCTCACTGGTTAATTTTCTTTTAGTGCCTCTACTTGTTTGCAGGGATTCATTAAATAAAGTAATAAAACATCCAAAGAATAAAGATTATCGTATCCTGATAAAGAACCAGAACCAACCAATTTTGAATCGAGAAACAAACTGAATATTTCATTTCCAAAAGAACAAGAATAACCAAATTTGTCCAATGCAGAAATGGAAATCAAATTCCGTCTAAAATACGGCACAACAAATGTTTCATAAAGATCCAAATATATTCAAGTCTTTAACAATAATCTAAATTTTCCTATTGCCTCAATTTCAACTTTGTTGCCGTCACCAACATAGATGAATCTTTCAGCATCACTTGATTTTCGGCAATCCATGCAACCATGCATAGACACACTGATGTGAGATTGTTGCCCCAGAATCTATCCACCACGTGTGTCTAGGCACTGAATCAGAACAAATCATATTCAGAAGCATACCTTTCTTAGCACGCCAAGCGTGATAATTATTGCACTGCTTCTTCATATGCCTATCACTGCCACAGAAAAAACAACCAGAACTTTGAGAATCACTAGGATTCTTCTGTTGTTTCTTCGGAGACTGTGTATCCGCAGCTTCCTTATTCTTTCGTTTCTTTCCTTTATCCTTCGAGGTAGAGGCATAATGAGAACTTTCTGTCATTGTCTTGCTTCAACCTTTTCTCTTCCTGGACACAGTGCGAGATGAGCTCATTCAGAGACCAAGTCTCTTTCTGACAGTTATAGCTCACCTTGAACTGGTTAAACTGAGGAGGAAGAGATATCAAAACCAGATGCACCAGGAAGTCCTCAGAGAGGTCAAGCTTCAGTGCTTTCAACCTTGAAGCAAGATGAGACATTTCCATAATGTACTCCCTGATGTTGCCCTTACCTCTGTACCTCATTGAAACGAGGCTTGCCAAAAGTGTACCAATTTCAGACTTTTCACTTTTAGCATACCTCTTTTCGAGGTCTTGAAGGAAAGCCTTAGCCGTAGCAATGTCGCTAGACATTGTGCCCCTGAATGTTTCTGGAATGGCCCTCTTCATGATCATCATACACATGCGATTCGATCTCTCCCACCTCTTCAAACTCCCTCTTTTCATCAGAGGTACTCTTATCGGTAATGGCGGGAGGAGAGTCAACCCTTATCGCAAGGTCCAAATCCATGACTCCGAGAACTATCAATAAATTCTCTTGCCACGATTTAAAATTAGAGCCATTTAACATAGGAATAGAATTTATATTGGAATGAATATTTGCAGGAGTCAAATCTGAATAGAGAACAAAAAACAAAGCATACATGCTCAACCAAATATCCAAATAAAATAATCAATGAATTCAAATAATGTAAACCCTCATAAACAAAATATCGAGCACTCCATTAATGTTTCATCTTTGGACAAAAGATTAACTTGTAAGTGATATCATGGCGCAGTAGTCAAACACTGATAGTAACTATCATGTCAAATAACAACCTTCCTTTGGGCCGATTTATTATTCACATGAAAAACCGAACAACTATCACATGTTTACCATATGTGATTATATTAAATATTAACCTTTCTTTGGGCCGATCAATATTCATATAAATCACATGTACCCAAAATCCTTTTGTATTTCAAAATAAAATTAATTTCCATAAAAGATGTCACTTTGGCGACATTTTATTTCAATTAATCAATTTTAAAAATACATATAACCTTGTCATTATTTGAATTAATGAATATTTAACCTTAAACGAATAAACCTGAACCTGGAAATTTTTTTTTAATTTTCGGAAATTCCGTACGGGTCGGGTCGACCCGGTTCCGTACGACCCGACCCGAATCCGTATCTTTTTTTTATCCTGAATTTTCGATTTTCTCTAAAATATTTTGTTGAACAAAACTGGAAGGAAAATCGAAATCTTATACCAAATTTTTTTTAAAATTTACAACCAAATCTTTTTACCAAAACTGAAACTTTAAAAGATTTGGTTTTCAACCAAAATATTTTCCAGATCTGAAACCATATCAAAATATTTTCAGATCTAAATCAAAATAATTTTCAGATCTGAAACCATATCAAAATATTTTCAGATCTGAAAACATATCAATATATTTTCCAGATCTGGAGCCATATCAAAAAAATTTTCAGATTTAAAACATAACAGAAAAGTTTTAAACAAAATTTTCTTTTCCAGATCTGGATCCAAATAATATGCAAAACTTTAAACAAATCTTAAGGATTCAAACATGACTGGCTCTGATACCACTTGTTGGGGAAAACCCATAAACCGCAGAATCCATCATGATAAATCATCAAGAATTTGATTGAAAACTTAAGCGGAAGCGTACCTGAAGCCATAATCCTGAATTCTTTAGAACGTGTCTTGATCTTCCAGATCTACGCGCTCTTTCCTTGAGAGAATTCTTTAGTTTCTCTTCAGAACTATTTTCTTAATGGGGAAGAGAATAGTGAAAGTGATAACGCGAGATCTGGGGACCATGACCCATATTTATAGATAATGTTTATCAATATCTTCTGATATTTCTGTTTTAGCTCATAATAAAAACAAAAATTACACTTATGTCTCTACACATTAAAGGCCCACAACCCAGTAGATAAATTAAAGCTCAATAACCCGAAACATTAATTGATCACTTTATTTTGGGCTTAACTTAATAGACAACCCACAACACATAATTATTCACGTATAAGATTGATCCAACAGTGACAACATAGTACACAACACCTCACTTTGACGTCATACAGTATACTCTTTGAATGATTCGGTAGACATAAGTGTGAGTACTTAAATCACTAAGATTTCTATGTTAAAAGCGAGATGCACTGACATGGTGTGTGAGTTCTCTTGGTCAACTCTACTTTTCTTTTTTGCATATCTCTGCTGTTTATACCAAAATTTCCGATAATCATAATTTGACTTTCCTGCACTTCCATCTGTATGTCTGAAACACACTTATCTCTGCATCTTTATTTAATTAATGATATTGTTTCATTAAATATATATTGTTATTAAATTATGATTTTCTCACTATAATATAGTAAGTCCACTTACGATCGTCTACATATAATAAAAAAACAATTCTAGAAAATCAAATATGAGATTCAGTCGCATTTAATTTTTTTTTAAAAAAAACTATATTTGATAAAATATAATAATTAACCCTATCTAATCCAAAGCAAGAAGCGAAATCCCGGCACCACTTGATTTTTGGGCAGCAGTCTTCATCTTCAACCAACAGGTTCCATCAAATATTTCTTTCACACACTGATTTCCATGTGCATGTTTTACTTGTATTCTCATCAAGAATCAATGGATGGATTTTGGTTGTTTGAATCAGATGCAAATTTCAGAACTCATCTGTTTTTCTTGATTTCCTTTCTGGGTTACGGTTTCTTAAAATTTCAAATGATTCCCATCACTCGAAAGTTTAAATCACATCGCATGCTTTTATTGTATATCTGCTCATATTTTATTTTTTTTGGCTTTTGACATTGAATCTCTCGATCCTTGGATATATACTTTTTGGGAATTTGATGAGCCTTTTCAGAAGCTCAGAGTATTATGTTTTAAGATATTGAAGCAGTGTACCTATCCTGAACTGTTAGTTCTTTCTTTAAGATTAATGTTTTTTAGATATGAGTTTTAAGTTTGTCTTAAATATAAGTTTCATGATATATGTTGTAATTTTTTAATATGATCAATTGGAGCTTGAAGAACTTTGTTGATGTATTTTTATTTTAATATATAATTCTTTTTGTAGTTTTATCATTATGTGATGGATTATTTGTTAATTTTATTTAAAACAAAGATATATTTTGTTATATAAATTCAGTTGAAGACATTTTCTGTTATATTTTTCTCCAACATGTATATTAGGCTACTCGTGATCGAATTTTGGTTATACATCTTTAGGACTTTTTTGGTTATACATGTTTTGGATTGATTGAATCATTGCTTGTTATTAATTAAATTTGTTAATAAAACTAAATGTAGGTTATTGATTAAAATGCTATTTTATCATGAATATTTTGTCAAAGAAAATTTATGATCTATATTTATTTTGGTCCACCCTAATCCTGTGTGTTGAGGTATGATACCTACGGTGCAATATCGTATATCAAGATTCTCGTGTCATTTACCGAGGTTATTGGTTTGCTTAGCAATGTGTCGAGGTTCATTTTCAAGATATCATAATCCCCTTATTTTGCTTGTTATGCTTTCATTTCAGTTGTGTCGTTAATATGTGTCGATTCATTCCATATTAACTCTTATTTCAAAACTTTTTTGTGATCATAAAACTTGTATCAATCGTGATTCTTGTGGTTGATAGCACGACATATCCAATGTCTTTGTTTGTGCACTCAAGCACAATCAAAATAAAGTATTGTCTCATTCGAATATTTTTCATAAATTTTCTCATCAAATATATCATGACAAATCGACCAACGTTTTAGCATGGGATAGATATATGTGGAACTTCCCAGATCCATTTCCATCCACAATGCATTTAATGACTAGGTAAGTTGCAAAAGAACTGTTTTAGGAGTTCCATAGGAACTTTTTGCCGTTTAAACATAGGATAGATATATGTGGAACTCCCCCTCAAATCTTTGTCTTCTTCCAGGCTTTGATTTGCGACGAAGTAATGTGCTGACGAGTTGGCAGTGTGATGGATCTCAGTGTGGCTTCTCTATGCTTCATTACTTTGATTTTCTATGTTCTGTGGGTGATATACTTCCTCTTCCGTCGTCACTACACTGTTCGTTACAGTAAGAACCCGACCCCTCAATCATACCCTCTCATTGGAAATCTTGTAGGCTTACTCTACAATCGCCATCGCTTCCATGACTGGGTTACCGACTTACTCTCCGCATCACCATCCCTCACTATCCAAGCGAACTTCTTTCTTGGCCTCTCACATGTAATTTGCACGGCTGATCCTGCTAATCTTGACCACCTCCTCCGTTCCAATTTCTCCAACTATGTGAAAGGCTCTCGATTCCAGTCTGTCCTCAATGAACTGCTCGGAAATGGGATCTTTAATGTGGATGGTGAAATCTGGTTCACTCAACGCAAGATTGCCAGCCACCAGTTCAACACCAAATCCCTTAAGCATTTCATATCAGATACAGTTCAATCCCAGCTTTCGAAACGGTTGATTCCTTACTTATCCTTTGCCTGTGAGAATGGAGAAGTGATCGATCTTCAAGATGTTCTTAGTAAGTTCGCCTTTGATAATGTATGTAACATTGCTTTTGGTGTCGATCCTTCATCTTTGGACTTGCAAAAGAATGGCTTTCATTCCTCGAGCTCCTCCTTTTTTCATGCATTTGATTATGCTGTGGACCACAGTTCAAGCAGGTTCATGCATCCATTACCTTTATTATGGAAAATCAAAAGGTCACTTGGCATAGGAAGCGAAAGACAATTCAGAGAAGCGATTAGAATTATCGATAGCTTTGCAATGAATATCATTAGACTGAAAGAGCAAAGTTGTCAAATTGGAGATATAAACGAGAAAGATTCTCCTCAAGATTTGCTGTCAAGGTTTATGTATTCGTCCTCAAACCTGAAGTTTCACGATGAAGATGATAAAAGGAAATTCTTGAGGGATATAGTGATCAGCTTCGTGCTTGCAGGTACGCAAAAAAAAAAATGCTTTGGATATATTAAATCGACACCTCCCTAGTTTATGCCAAATTATAGAAATTCACTCTCGAGGATTGAAAATGTACTTCGATGCAGGCAAAGATACAACCTCAACAGCACTAACTTGGTTCTTCTGGTTGATTGCTGGCCATCCTCGGTGTGAGCGCTTAATCTATAACGAATTTTCAGGAGCATCTCCTGATGAATTACCTGGAATTTTTAGCTACAAGATGCTGAAAGAATTCAATTACCTGCATGCTGCTTTGACCGAGTCTCTACGGCTATTTCCTCCTGTACCAATCAATTCAAGATTAACCATGTCAGACGACATTTTAAGAAGTGGCACATTTGTGGGCAAAGGTTTGTGTGAAAATCTTGGATAGTAAGATTAGGCTGAATATGGAAAAAAGCGTGAAACATGGTTTGGTTATGGTCTATATTCATAGATAAATGCTTAGATGCCTAGAACTCGTTACTTTTCCATTTAATTTACAATACGATGGCTAACCACAAAGGATTATATTGGGATGATGTGGTAGAGTACCTTAATCCTACTAGAAACGATAAAATCGTATCTAATTTTGTTTCGCCATTATCCTGAAAATATTAATGTTCGTTACAGCTATCATATTTGATTCCTAACAGGCTGGTTCGCTGACTACTCGGCCTATGCGATGGGGAGAATGGAGAGATTGTGGGGTGCTAATTGCCGAGAGTTTCTGCCGGAGAGATGGTTGGATGAAAATGGAGTTTTTCAAGCTTGTGATCAATTCAAGTTTCCGGTTTTTCATTGTGGACCGCGTATATGTCTTGGGAAGGACATGGCTTATGTGCAGATGAAGTCTGTTGCTGCAGCTATAATATATGGATTTGAGGTTGTTGCTGTTGATGGGGGTGGACTTCCTGAGAGGATTTCGAATCCACCGTATATTTTGTCGCTTATTCTGAAGATGAAAGGGGGCTTTCCTGTGAGGTTGATAAGGAGATGATGGCTCAAGGCCGCTGTATTAGTATTGTTCTTGTAAGTTGCTCTAATGTATATCCAACCTCCCTTGGATATAGCAAAATGGGGATGTCAAATGTAGGATAAGTAAATTTGAAGTAGATTTCAAAGTTCTCAACTTAAATTCATTATGCATATTTGGACAAATAATTTATGTTGGTATGTCAATTTCATCTTTTCCTCCTATATATTTTTACATACATTTTCAAAGTGTTTCAAAATTAAAATAGGTCTCATGTCACGGTCCGTGAGACGAGTTGATCCAATTTCATTTATGTCGTGAAAAGTAATACTTTCGATATAAAAAAAATTAAAATTTTTCATAAGTCGGGATGGAGATCATTTCACAAAATTAGATCGACGATCTTATATGAGTTTTTATATTGAAAGAATTGTCAATTACATATTATCTCAAATCAAATATATTTTAAATATAAATCCCATGAAATCCAAATATACCAATCTATCCGTAAACACAGCCAAAATTTATTTATGCTTTTAAGAGAACTAGCATGAAGTACGTGCGATGCACGTTGACACTAATTATATATAATATGAATTATATAGAAAGTTAAAAATTCGATCTCAAAAACCTATCTTATTAGCAAATGATAATAAACATAACATATAGAAAACATTATGGATTGAAAAAAACCCAAAAAAATGTTTATCCATCCACACACTAAATATTAGGAAGAGTAACAAAAAAAAGACAATTTAGATGAAGATGAAATGATACAGAATATATAGATAACACATCATATATCAAATTAAATTTATAGTTTGACCACAATCATCTACTATCATTCCAACATCTCACAAAATTATATCTTATAAATAAATAGTAAGTACAATAAGGGAAAAATGGATGACACAACATTTTGAAAATAGAAAGAAAACGACAACCAAACAAATAAATAAAATGAATTGTTCTCTCTTTCTTTTGCACTTAATCATATGCAATTTTTTGAGAGAAATTTGATGCCAAAACTCTGATACCAAATGCAATTTCAAGAAAATATCAAAATTTTCAATCTTAAGCCCTTAATAATTTACAAAACAACAATTGCAATAAAGTTGAGCCTTTGTGAGTTTCAAAGAAATTAAAAAGAGAAATAAATGTTATAGAATGAAATTTTTTTTTTAAAAAAATTAAATAGAATGAAATATGACATAATTAAATATTATAATGAAAGAAAAAAGGGAAGAAAATCAAAAGCTCATAAACATAACCATAAAATATTGTTAATTAGTATTAATTACTAATTAATTGACTAAATGTGAAATTATCACATATGTTACTTGACGATAAAATAAGTAAACATGTGAAGGATAATTATGTCAATTCACAATCGAAAAACTTTTCAATTATCTACACTTTTATTATGCAATTCATTGAGAGAAACTTGATGCCAAAACTATGATACCAAATGTAATTTAAAGAAAATATCAAAATTTTCTATCTTAAGCCCTTAATAATTTACAAATACTCCAAACAACAATTGCAATAAAGTGGAGCCTTTGTGAGTTTCAAAGAAATTAAAAAGAGAAAAAATGGTTATAGAATGAAATAAATTTTTTAAAAAAAATGAAATAGAATGAAAGATGATATAATTAAATATTATAATGAAAGAACGACGAGAGAAGAAAGACAAAAGCACATAACAATAACCATAAAATATGGTTAATTATTATTAATTAATTGATTAAATTTGAAATAGTCACGTATGTTAGTTGATACAACATATATGTTACTTGATAATGAAAGTAAATAAACATGTGAAAGGTAACTATGTCCGTTCACAATTGAAATTTTTTTTCATTATCCACACTTTTATTATGCAATTCTTTGAGAAAAACTTGATGCCAAAACTATGATACCAAATGCAATTTAAAGAAAATATCAAAATTTTCAATCATAAACCTTTAACAATTTACAAATACCCTAAACAACAATTGTAATAAGGTGGAGCTTTTGTGAGTTTCAAAAAAATTAAAGAGAGAAAAATTGGTTATAGAATGAATTAATTTTTTTTAAAAAAATGAAATAGAATGAAGTATGACATAATTAAATATTATAATGAAAGAAAGACGAGAGAAGAAAGTCAAAAATACATAACCATAACCATAAAATGTGGTTAATTAGTATTAATTAATTGACTAAATGTGAAATTACCATATATGTTACATGATAATAAAAATAAGTTAACATGTGAAGAGTAATTATGTCTGTTCACAATCGAAAAACTTTTCTATTATCCACACTTTTATAGGTACTAGCATGAAGTACGTGCGATGCACGTTGACACTAATTATATATAATAGGTGATACCCAATGGATGAGCCCATCAAGATCCGGCCCATATCTATGGCCCACAGGTGAAGGGCCCATGACAAGCCCATGCATTCTCCTATAAATACCAGGTTTGAGCGTATGATTATTCATTTACTATATTGTTTTTAGCAGCACCCTTAGCTGCTCCCCCCATATATTCTCAGTCACTGACTTGAGCGTCGGAGAGGCTCCGCCAGGACACCCTCCTGGCCCCCTTCTAACGGTCTTCTTCGTGATTTCAGACTCAGGACAATTTCAAAACCCTGCGTCTGTACTAGTGACGCTTGTCGGAATCGGACCCTAAATTTCCCGTGAACATCAATATGAATTATATAGAAAGTTAAAAATTCATTCTCAAAAACATATCTTATTAGCAAATTATAACAAACATAACATATAGAAAACAATATGGATTGAAAAAAACTCAAAAAAAAAAAATGTTTATCCATCCACACATTAAATAGTTAGGAAAAGTAACAAAAAAAGACAATTTAAATGAAGATGAAATGAGGCAGAATATATAGATAATACATCATATGTCAATTCAAATTTATAGTTTGACCATAATTATCTACTATCATTCCAACATCTCACTAAATGTATATCTTAAAAATAAATAGTAAGTATAATAAGGAAAAAATAGATGACACATCACTTTGAAAATAGAAAGAAGACGACAACCAAATAAATAAATAAAATGAATTGTTCCCTCTTTCTTTTGTAGTTACTCATATACAATCCTTTGAGAGAAATTTGATGCTAAAACTATGATACCAAATGCAATTTCAAGAAAATATCAAAATTTTCAATCTTAAGCCCTTAATAATTTACAAAACAACAATTGCAATAAAGTTGAACATGTATGAGTTTTAAAGAAATTAAAAAGAGAAATAAAGATTATATAATGAAATAATTTTTTTAAAAAATGAGATAGAATGAAATATGACATAATTAAATATTATAATGAAAGAAAGGTAAGAGAAGAAAGTCAAAAACACATAAATGTAACCATAAAATATGATTAATTATTATTAACTATTAATTAATTGACTAAATGTGAAATTACCACATATGTTACTTGATGATGAAAATAAGTAAACATGTGAAGGGTAATTATGTCATTCACAATCGGAAAACTTTTCCATTATCTACACTCTTATTATGTAATTCTTTTAGATAAATTTGATGCCAAAACTATGATACCAAATGCAATTTAAATGAAATATCAAAATTTTCAATCATAAGCCCTTAATAATTTACAAATACTTCAAACAAGAATTGCAATAAGTTGGAGCCTTTGTGAGTGTAACGCCCCATATTTGACGATTGTGCTCACTGTATCAAGACGAGTCTTTTCCAGCGTACTTATGTCCTCACTCACACGCACCCTTGGGAAACTTCCCAGGAGATCACCCATCCCAAAATCAACATAGTCCAATTCCACCACGAAGCCAACATGCGTTAAATCAAATAATTTCTTATTTCATATCGTCATGCAGGTAACATCATACTGAATCATATAAAGCATATAAACTTACAAGTTGATGCTTGACGACTGATCTTTCTGGCGCTGATGGTGGCACAACCCTTTACAGGACCTTTGCTCTGATACCAACTGAAACGTCTGCTTATTCGTTTTCTTAAAATGTACTAGAAATTTTTTTTTTCAAACCTCACATAGCATCGGTCGAATTGCATACACAAGCATAAAATATTTTTGACATCATTTTAAAATAAATCAACCAACCACTTTACCCAATCTAAAAATAACATTTGAAAAGTATACCTCATACTAAACCTCTCAAAATCTCTCAAAAAACATAACTAGAATGTCGTAAAAATCTTTAACTTAAATCATAAACTTAAATGCGGAAATAGAAGCGCTGGTCCTCGGGTTATGTGCACCTTCAGTCCAGTCAAGTCAACCATCAAGACCTCCATAAACATTATTATCATAATCACCTACATCAATCACACCTAGTGAGTCTAAAGACTCAACACGTCATACCTTTGATAACAAGTAATACATAATACAGTTAACATATAACGGTGAAAAATACTTGCACTTAAAATATCATTTTCATGAGGATGCATAAACTTAACTTAAATATTTCCGTAAATATTTTCATGATGCATAAAAACATTTTCAAAAGACATAAACATATCACTTAAACATATTCATATTCATGTCCATATTCGTATTTATATTCATGTTCGTGTTCATGTTCGTGTTTGTTGAATTCAGATCGTTGATTGTGACTTTCATATACGTGTTAGGCGATGGATCCATCTACATGTAACCACAGTACTGGGCGGTGACGGACACCAGCAACACTCTCACCGGTCAACTGGGCCCTGGCCTTACGTATTAACATATCATCATATACATATACATATCCGTATCCGAGGAAACACGTTCGTCGGGCTCCCACTGGGACCATAACCCTCACGATATCTCCAACATATCATCGTGTTAGTCACAATCCTTTCACATCCTTCAACATGTTATCATCACTTAATAAAAATCATGCATATAACATTTTTCATTTTAAACCAAGCATGCAACATGTCTTTTAACGTTATCGTTTCATCATAAAAATCCATAGACATTTAAAATGAACATTTTAACATTTTAAATCATAAACATTTAAAATAAACATTTTGACATAAAAATCCTTAAACGTATAAAATTTCATAATCATTTTAAAATAACATTTTGGCATATGAAATCATAAAAGCATCCATAAACATTTAAAATATTCATGTTAGCATATAAAACAATCTTTAGGACACTGCCATGACGTTTACTAATTTCTAGGTGTAAAATGATCGTTTTACCCCTAGACGTAAAATTTCTCGTTTTTGACATAATTATTTAAGCCTACAAGAATTTTCTCATATTTTTATTTAGCTTAAATCGGTGACTTTTAAATTAATCAATAAATGTAACATATTAATGCGTTTTAATCCCGAATTAAACCAAACCTTAATATAAAATTCCAAAATTGAAAACTTAGACTTATAATAATTATTTAAGCTTAAATATATTTTTTCATAATTTTATGAAGCTTAAACTAGGCTATTCAATTAATTCGTTAATTAGCGTTT
The DNA here is from genome assembly GCF_025594145.1 of Primulina tabacum. NCBI lineage: Eukaryota > Viridiplantae > Streptophyta > Magnoliopsida > Lamiales > Gesneriaceae > Primulina > Primulina tabacum. The sequence goes on along the minus strand of NC_134558.1, from coordinate 31,485,219 downwards.
AGTGCGGCAATTAAATCCCGATCAAATCCAAAACTCGTTATTTTGATCCCAAATTTTAAACATAACATTTTTATGATTTATTATACCCTTCCAAGTCATGAGCCACACCCGTGGACCCATGGATTCATTTTTAGGTTTAAAAATCTCATTTTTGACCCTTAACCAAACACACCGAGCCATCTCCTAATTTACTCGAGCCACGCCCGCGCCACCTTGAGCCAAAACCTAGCCAACCCATCTAGGGACCCTCCTGACCAAGCCCAGCCCGTAAAACCAGCCTGTCCCGCTCAAAAAGCTCCTGGAACTCGACCCATATTTCTGCACGTTTGAGTGTGTGCGCTTCCTTGTAGGTCTAGGACTCCTAACCCAACTAGGACTCTCCCAGCCGAGCCACCACCGAGCCCATCCCTGACCAGCCCTTCTAGGCACCCCCCCTGGACCCTTAGAACCCATAGGACCTGAACCTAAGTTCCAAAACCGAACCCACCAACCAGCAACACAAACTGGCCGAGAAACCCCCTTAGCATGGAGTCTACGTTTTTGCTGCTAGGGTCCAAACCACCGAGGCAACCCTTGAACCAGACCCTCAAGCACCATCTTAGGACCCTAAAGAGTCGACCTAGCCGAGCCCAGAACCCCCTGGCCAAGCCCCTTCTTCCCTGCACCAGCTGCTGTACCTGCGCAGCTTCTCTTGTAACTTACGGGTTGGAGTCCTAGCTTGCTAGGACTCCTTCCCAGCCTCTTGTCTCGAGTTCTAGCGTGGCTAGGACTCTTCCCTTGACCCTCCCACGTCCCTGGCTCGCCCTATAACCAAGCCAACACCAAGCCCAGCCGTGAAGACCACACAACCGAACTCTATACTTCCATTGACAGCATGATGTTTTCCAATGGTTTCCAATTCGTGTGTGATGTCTTGGTGGTGTTTTAGGAGTCTAAGTTCATGTAAAACAATGTCTAAACATGTCCTAATCATGGCAGCCCCTTTAACACATATAAAACATGATTTTGGAATTCAAAAACACAAATTTAGAACACCTAGGCATGTAGTTACGAAAATTCAACTTGTGTGCTATGTTTTTCCTTAAAAATCATGCATAAACAATAACTATGGTGTGATGATGAGTAAAGAAAGAATATGGCGTGCCTTTGCGTTTTAAACGCACGAATAAAAGTTGACGATTTGCGAAGAACGGGGCAAGACCTTGGCTAGAATTTTCCTTGCAAAACTCTCGATTTTTCCCTTCAGTTATTGTAGATGTGTGTGTCGTGTGTTGGGGTGGGGGAGAGTTTTCTGAATTTTTAATGAGTGTGGGGCGTGAGTTGAGTGTGGGGATGGGTTTTTAATATATTTTATAGTTAATTAATTACTAATTAGGCTTAGGCCATTAAGCATATAATTAGGCCCATTTAAGCTCATTAATGATTAATTAAAATATTAAAAATAACTTTGCTTAAATAAGTTTGTGAATTTATTAGCCGGGTTGCCAAGACGTTTGCATTTTTGTTGAAAAACCAACACCGATAAAATTACGTCCCGGCGTATAAAATCACTGCAAAAACCCCATATTTTCAAAAATAAGAAAAAGCATCACTCATACTTTAAATAATTAAAAACAATTATTTAATAAAAACATTTTCTATTTTTCAGCACTCGGTCTTCGTTCCTCGATTGCAACTCGAATATCCCTTTTAAAAATACAATTTTAATGCAATCATGTAGAAAAATATATTTTAAACGTATAAATATGCACAACATAATTAATTCATGCAATTAAAACATTTAATTAAAATACAAAGAATTTAATAATTGCATGCATGTGGTTCGCGTGGACCTTTAAATTTTCGGGGCGTTACAGTGAGTTTCAAAGAAATTAAAGAGATAAAAAATGGTTATATAATGAAATAAATTTTTTCTTTTAAATGAAATATAATGAAATATGATATAATTAAATATTATAATGAAAGAAAGACGAGAGAAGAAAGTCAAAAGCACAAAACCATAACCATAAAATGTGGTTAGTTACTATTAATTAATTGACTAAATATGAAATCATCACATATGTTACTTGATACAACATATGTTACTTGATAATGAACGTAAATAAACATGTGAAGGTTAATTATGTCCGTTCACAATTGGAAAACTTTTCCATTATCCACACTTTTATTATGAAAATTCATTGAGAGAAACTTGATGCCAAAACTATGATACCAAATGCAATTTAAAGAAAATATCAAAATTTTCTATCATAAGCCCTTAATAATTTACAAATACTCCAAACAACAATTGCAATAAGGTGGAGCCTTTGTGAGTTTCAAAGAAATTAAAAAGAGAAAAATGGTTATAGAATGAAATAATTTTTTTTTTAAAAATGAAATAGAATGAAATATGACATAATTAAATATTATAATGAAAGAAATACTAGAGAAGAAAGTCAAAAGCACATAACCATAATCAAAAAATGTGGTTAATTAGTATTAATTAATTGACTAAATTTGAAATCATCACATATGTTACTTGATACAACATATATTACTTGATAATGAAGGTAAATAAATATGTGAAGGGTAATTATGTCCGTTCACAATTGAAAAACTATTCCATTATCCACACTTTTATTATGCAAATTCATTGATAGAAACTTGATGCCAAAACTATGATACCAAATGCAATTTAAAGAAAATATTAAAATTGTTAATCATAAACCCTTAACAATTTACAAATACTCTAAACAACAATTATAATAAGGTGGAGCTTTTGTAAGTTTCAAAAAAATTAAAGAGAGAAAAATTGGTTATAGAATGTGTTGTGCCTAATATTTCAGAAGCCCAAAACAAATTCAACAGATGAAAGCCAATTGTTATGTCCAGAACTCAAAGAAGCCCAAAATTCGGCCCAAGTGAAATTGCAGTTGGCCCAATGAATCAACGTGATATCAGTTGCTGCCAGTGCCCGACGTGGAAGAACTTGGAGTGATGGGGGAAGGGAAAACTGTTGTGCGGAATGTAACAAAAGCAAAAAGAATAATCAGAAAGAAGGGCTCAACAAAATTCACACAAAAAATCTACAGCAACTTCTCGGCAACTTTGCTTTCATATCAGCGATCGTCTTCCATAGATTTCAGATGTTTATAACAGTTTCTTGTAAAAACTTTGTTCGAATTTATAACGGCATAACATATGTTGATGTTGTTTATGAGTTCCCCCTTTAATTTCATTATATTCGTCATTTCAAGTTCTTATTTTTGGAGCCATTTTGAGGGAATTAGAACGAACTGATCGAATCAAGATTCGCAACGTTTGATTAGAAGTCGGATTATTTCACAAATTTGGCACGAACACGTGCCTGGCACGCCCGCAAATTTTCGAGACAAACAAGTTGGCACTGCCCAGTGGGACACAATGCCTCCAAAGCGTACTGAGAAGAGTGAAGGAATTCCTCCATCACTGGGGAAAGGTCATCGCTCACAAGAAGAGTTTCAGGAAACTGATGCAGAAGGAAGAACAGTTGAAAGGCTCGTACACCAGTTCAAGGAAGAGACTATGAAGGAAGGAATTGCTGTTTCTGGTGGTGATGGGTCTTCTCCGAACTTCATGTTGGCCA